>NW_027529451.1:3507444-3621468 GCF_008692635.1 Crocuta crocuta
AAAAAAAAAAAAAAAAAAAAACCTGCTAGGATTTTGTTGGGAATGGTCCTAAGTTTGTAGATCAATCTGGAGAGACATGATGTCTTTCTTTGTAATTTATTTTTTTTAATTTACATCCAAGTTAGTTAGCATATAGTGCAACAGTGATTTCAGGAGTAGATTCCTTAATGCCCCTTACCCATTTAGCCCATCCCCCCCCACAACCCTTCTAGTAACCCTCTATTTGTTCTCCATATTTAAGAATCTCCTATGTTTTGTCCATCTCCCTGTTTTTGTATTATATTTGCTTCCCTTCTATTATGTTCATCTGTTCTGTGTCTTAAAGTACTCATATGAGTGAAGTCATATGATATTTGTCTTTCTCTGAGTGACTAATTTCACTTAGCATAATACCCTCTAGTTCCATTCACATGGTTGCAAATTGCAAAATTTCATTCTTTTTGATTTCTGAGTAATACTCCGTTGTATGTGTGTGTGTATATATAAATATACATATATATATATGTGTTGTATGTATGTATATATATATGCACCACATCTTTTTTATGCATTCATCCATCAATGGACATTTGGGCTCTTTCTATACTTTGGCTGTTGTTAATAGTGCTGCTATAAACATTGGAGTGCATGTGCCCCTTTGAAACAGCACACCTGTATCCTTTGGATAAATACCTAGTAGCACAATTTCTGGGTCATAAGGTAGTTCTTATTTTTAATTTTTTGAGGAACTGGAATACTGTGTTCCAGAGTGGATGCACCAGTTTACATTCCCACCAGCCGTGCAAAAGAGATCCTCTTTCTCCGCATCCTCACCAACATCTGTTGTTGCCCGAGTTGTTAATGTTGGCCATTCTGACAGGTGTGAGGTGGTATCTCAGTGTGGTTTTGATTTGTATTTCCTTTATGAGGAGTGATGTTGAGGATTTTTTCATGTATCCATTGGCCATCTGGATGTCTTCTTTGGAGAAGTGTCTATTCATGTCTTTTGCCCATTTCTTCACTGGATTATTTGTTTTTTGTGTTTTGAGTTTGATAAGTTCTTTATAGATACTAACCTTTATCTGATATGTCATTTGCAAATATCTTCCCCTGTCAGTTGCCTTTAAGTTTTGCTGATTGTTTCCTTCGCTGTGCAGAAGATTTTTATTTTGGTGAGATCTCAATAGTTCATTTTTGCTTTTGTTTCCCTTGCCTCTGGAGATGTGTTGAGTAAGAAGTTGTTGCAACCAAGGCTAAAGAGGTTTTTGCATGCTTCCTCGAGGATTTTGATGGCTTCCTATCTTACATTTGGGTTTTTCATCCATTTTGAGTTTATTTTTGTGTATGGTGTAAGAAATTTGTCCAGGTTCATTTTTCTGCATGTCGCTGTCCAGTTTTCCCAGCACCACTTGCTGCAGAGATTGTCTTTATTCCGTTGGATATTCTTTCCTGCTTTGTCAAAGATTAGGTGGCCATACATGTGTAGGTCTGTTTCTGGAGACTGTATTCTGTTCCATTGATCTGAGTGTCTGTTTTTGCGCCACATGATGTCTTTAAAATACTGTTATTTGGAGCACCAGGTGGCTCAGTTAGTTAAGCATCCTACTTCCACTCAGTTTATGATCTCACAGTTAGTGAGTTCCAGCCCCATGTAGGGCTCTGTGCTATCAGCTAAGAGCCTGGAGCCTACTTCAGATTTTGTGTCTCCCTCTCTCTCTGTCCCTTCTCCAATCACACTCTATCTCTCTTGGTCTCTCAAAAATGAGTAAATGTTTAAAAAATTTTAATATTGTTTTTCAATCCATATACAAAGCAGATTTTCCATTAATTTAAGATTTCTTAAAAGTTTCTCAATACTATTTTGTAATATTTAGGTGTAGATTTTGTATGGATCTTTTGTTATGTTTATTTCTAGGTATTTGATTGTTTTGACTTATTTTTTTTTAAATATTTTTATTTATTTCTAGGAGAGAGAGAGACAGCGTGAGCAGGGGAGGGTCAGAGAGAGAGGGAGACAGACTCTGAAACAGGCTCCAGGCTCTGAGCTGGCAGTCAGCACAGAGCCCGACGCGGGGCTCGAACCCACGAACCGCGAGATCATGACCTAAGCGAGAACGCTTAACTGACTAAGCCACCCAGGCGCCCCTGTTTTGACTTATTTTAATGTTGACATTTAAACTATTTTAAATAATAGCTTTTAACATTTTCATTTTCTATTTCTTTTTCAGGAATATAAATACAAATGATTTTGTATATTGACATTCTATCCAGCCACATTGCTACATTCATTTGGTAGTTCAAACATTTTATAGTTTCATTTGGGTTTTTCTATGTGAATAATAGTTTTAATGTGTTCTTTTTTGTTCTTCCTTTTTTTCCCCCCAGCCTAACAATCCTGGGTAGGACCTTCTGTTCAATAAAAATAGTAATAATCTCTCTCATTTTATTTTTATTTTTTGGAGGTGGTAAGTGAAAATGTTTCACAGGACTATAGGGGTCATTTAAGATGGTAATAGGAAACCTTTAGAAGGTTCACAGAGGTCAGACAGGTGTGTTTGTAAAAGTGGTTTTTACTCACTGGCAAGAGTTTTGGGCTATAATCCCCTCTCTGCCATAGCAAAAGATTTTAGAGAAGTTATTTATCCACCATTAACCTCATTTAGCACATGTATTAGGTGTGAAAGCATGTATAGAAAGGTGATCACTAAAACTTTTGTAATGAACCATTATACAATAAGGTGAATCTGTGACATTTTTGTGAATCTGTGATATCTCCTTTTTAATTTGGGGGCAACCACTTCCAATATTTTATTAAGTATGATGTTTGCTGTAGGATTTTTATAGATACTCATTACAGTTAAGTACTTATCTCTTTTTAAAATTTTTTTGTTTTATTTATTTTTGAGAGCAGGAGAGACAGAGCATGAGTTGGGGAGGGGCAGACAGAGAGGGAGAGACAGAATCTGAAGCAGGCTCCAGGCTCTGAGCTGTCAGCACAGAACCCAATGCGGGGCTCAAACTCACAGACCGTGAGATCATGAGCTGAAGTCAGACACTTAACCAACTGAGCCACCCAGGCGCCCCAAGTACTTATCTCTCTTGTTGATAGCTATGTTTGAACCCATATGGTTATTGTTTATAAATATTTTTTATATACTCATATATTTACTTTTTTCATTATGTTTATTCTTTCTTGAACTTCCATGTTTCTACATGAGATTGTTTTATTTGGCTGTAGTGGATGTCTGCTGACAACACATTGTCCCAGATGTGCTTATCTGGATATTTCTCTATTTTACTTTTATCTTTCTAAATGCTTATTTATTTATTTTTGAGAGGTGGGGGCAGAGAGAGAGGGAGACAGAGAATCCCAAGCAGGCTCAGTGCTCTCAGTGCAGAGCCCAATACAGGGCTCAAACTCACGAACCGTAAGATCACGACCTGAGCTAAAATCAAGAGTCAGATGCTTAACTGACTGAGCCATCCAGACACCCCAATATTTTACTTTTACCTTAAAGAACAATTTCCCTTCTTATAGAATTCAAGACTGGCAGCTATTGTCTACTAATTTTTAAAGATACCATTCCATATGTTGAATCATTGTATTGTACACCTGAAACTAATATTACACTGAGTGTTTACTAACTGGAATTTAAATAAAAATTAAAACCAAAAATTATGTCATTCCATTATCTTTTTAATTGTCATGATTTCATTTAAAGGTCAATAATACTCTTATTAATGTTCCACTGAAGCTAATATTTCTTTTATCCATGACTGATTTTAAGAACTTCTCTGTCTTTGGGTTTTGGTTATAATGATCGTCTTGGGTATAGTTCTATTTGTATTTCTTTTGCTGAGAGTTTTTAACACTTTTTGAAACATGTAATGACCTTCACTAGTTTTGCAAAGTATTAGGACAGTTTCTCTTCAATACTGCTATTGTCCCATTATCTCTCCCCTCCTCCTTGAGGTCTCCAATTACATATATGCTGGACCTTTGAACTATTTATAATAGGTCTCCTGTGCCCTTTGCTATTATTTCCAATTATTTTTGCTCTACATAATTCAGCATTCTACCTAAAATCAGCAAATGCTTGAGGAAAAGGCTCCATATCATAGAATTATGCCTCATCACTCTGCGGTTTTCTTCTCTTTGGGCTATTGATGTCCCAAGCTGGTTGCCACACTAACTCTGAATTCATTCTAATTTTTTTTTCTTCTGGTTTTGAATTTTGCTTAACTTTTCTTATTGCACTCAGTGATAGGGTTGGACTGTTGCAAGCTTCTTCCCTAGAGCCAGAATCCCAAGTTCTCTGTTCTTCTTAACTCAAAAATTCAATTCAGCCTGCATTTATTGAGCTATAAAATTCTCAATTCAATTATTCTAAGTACAAGAAGTTTCCCTCACTAAGATGATTCTCTTTCTGGGTGCATTATATTACATCATTCTCTTAGAAACTTATCAGAGGTAACAGCACCTCTCTTCTTTGAAGTAAGCCTTACTTTGATACTTTTTGAAATGGAAAACTATGGTAGTATAAGGAAATCAAGCGACAGAGGCTAGTCAAATAACCTTTCTTGTCCCTCTTTTTCCTGCTCAGGACAATTATGTCACAAAGTGTGTGGAGAGTTGATGACTAGATGATTTTAAGATGAAGGGGTGTTCTGATCTTTATAATCTCTGTTATGGCAGAGATGAGAGGTGATAGTCATTTATAACTCTTTTACCCCATTGGAAGGACCAGGACAGAGTTCTCCTGAATTTGTTCTGTAAAACACTGAGCAGGCTTTAAGCTGCATTTCTGATAGAACTTTGTTTTCTGGCTAATATTTTAAAACACTACACTTGCTTGTCTATTTGGCACTATGTATAATTAACTTCTTATAGGTGACACGTAAAACCTGGTCGAAGAGCTTAGTAATTACGGTTTATTAGTTCTTCCTTTTTCCCTAAAGAAAGAGGGCAAATAAGTGCTAGATTGTCAACACCAGGGTCTTTTGTGGCATGTGGTGGGAAATTAGCTAGCTTATCACAACAACCAATAACAAAACTCAGCTTTACAGAAAGGGTCTCATATAGCCAATTCCTGGTTTAAACACTCTTCTTTTTAATTTTCCATTTCCTGTCTTAAAGAAATAGTTCTAGAAATATATTTCTTCTTTATAAAGAGAAGTATCTCTCATGTTCAGCCAAACTGAAGAAAGCAATGGATTCTCACGGGTTTAATAGCTGCTGATATGTATATATATGGTTTATGTGATTTAAAGTTTTTTGAAAATTTTCCAGGTCAATTACCGAGTAATTGACTTTAATTAAAGTGGCGAGATGGCCTTTGCCTATGTCCTATTGTGATAAATCCAGACACATGATATCAACCACTAAAGCTTCTGGTTTCCTAAGAGAGCATTTGCTTTAATTGATGTTTTCATTACCAGGATGGCACATCACTTTTACAATGTATTTATACTTTTAACCAAATAATAGCAATTTAACTTCAAATTTAACAAAAAATATAAATACCATTTCATACCTCTGCTTTACTTTTAATGTGTCTTTTACCCATGGGATATTTCAAACATATCAAAGAGTCAGAGTAATATGACAGGAATCCATGAGTCCTCTCTCAAACTATTAATGTTTTGTTATATTTGCTTTAAGCATATGCTACAAAAAATACTGCATGGTAGAAAGTAGAGACTTGCACAATCATATGTATTGAAGCAGTCTTATTAGTAGCAGAAAAGTGGGAGAACCCATTGTCTAGCAGGGAATTCATAAACAGTGGAGATCAACTTCCCTAAATGTGGGAAAAAAGGAAGAAAGTGTAGGATAATGGGACTTTTACTCTACTTATAACATCTTCTATTTATGTTCGATGGCCTTTTAAGAGGTAAGTTGTTAAAGTAATATGTATGTATTATAGAATTTTCAGAATAAAAAGTAAAATAAAGAATCTCTTATAATCAGTGATACCATTCAGAGATAATAGTTCTTAGTTTGATTCATCTCCTTCTGTTTTTTTTCTAAAAATATATATTTAGTTGTGTATATATAATTATTTGGTAAATTATATACATAGGTTTCTCAAACAGTACTGGTTCAGTTTTGCATATCATGACTTCCAATTAGTATTCTTCATTAATATTGTCTTACTTGTGCATGATTATCTGATATAAAATATTAATTTTAATTGTGCATTTATATCACATTTATATTATATTATATTATATTATATTATATTATATTATATTATATTATATTATATTATTTATATCATTCCCCCTGATTGGACATTTGGTTCAATTCTTCATAAACAACTTTGATCATGAATTGTTGTGATCACTTTGAATCAGTCCTTAATATAAGTATCCAAATGTATATATAATGGTCAGGGACAGGGTATGTGGGGTTAAGACTTTCAAGATACATTACAGAATTGCCCTCTACAAAGGTTATAATGATAAGCAATCTCATTATTGCTTTATGAGAACACCCCTGTCACTTGAAAATGAGCATTTTTAAAAACTAATTTTATCTAGGGGCATCTGGGTTGTTCAAGTCGGTGACTCTTGATTTCGGCTCAGTTCATGATCTCACCATTCCTGTGATCAAGTCCCATGTTGGGCTCTGTGCTGAGCATGGAGACTGCTTAGGATCCTCTCTCTTTCTCTCTCTGTCTCTGTTTCTCTCTCAATTTCTCCCTCTGCCTGGCTTAAACTCTCTCTCTCTCTCAAAAATAAAGTAAAATAAAATATTAAAGAAATTAATTTTGACTATGTAATTGATGAAAATTATATTCTTGCTTAGTTGAATGAATAATTGGAATGCATTGTCCTATAATACCTTATAAGTTGCATTATAAAATTAAGCATAGCTCTATTCTGTAAAAGAAAAAAATGTATCTATATATCTATAGTAAAATTTTCTTCTTCTCAATGTAGAGGTGAGTAAAAGTGTGCCGTGTATACTTGAAAGAGGAATACTGTCAGCTTGAATTTAGAGGGACATAGAGATAAGTTATTCTCTATAGTATATCACATCCCAGGTTTCTTCTTCCTTTTCTCTATAAGGTTAAAGAGGAAAAAAAAAACTTTATTTTTGACAACATTCTGCATGGCATAGAGATATAGTTTCACAATTACTACAACTTCCCATGAAAATGTGGTGGGCCTTACTGTCTATGTGTCCATTGGCAAATGTACTTATCACCAGAGAGGCTGGAAATAGGTTCCTTTGAAATCTAGCACAAATATAACACAAAAGTGTGAATGCTCATAGATTATAGGCTTCGGGATTGGGAGGTTAATGAAATGACATAGAAACTGATGTCTCTGGCACATTTTGTGAGTATTTTTCAGCTTGGACCCAGTCGTGAAGCTACTATTCTGGCAGAAATATGCAAGCACCATAAAAATTGCTCTTGCGTCATCATAGTATGCTAGAGATTCTCAGGGGAGGAACAGAAAGTGCTCGGGGGAGAGAGTGTGACAAAGAGAGGAACACTCCTGGATTGTCCTATGAGTTGAAGGAGGCTCCAGATAAAATAGGCAAACAAGCAGGGTACGTTCCAGTCAAGGGGAAACTTCTCAAGCACATGCTTGCAAAGAATAAAGAAAGTTTGAAAGGCAGAGAAATCTACTTCAGAGAGAATTAGTAATTAAAGTGCAGACTTTGAACCGTTGCAGATTGAGAACAAAGAGAAAATCAGAACAAAGATTGTGGTTGCCCATACCAATGTGTTATTTCCCAGATCTTGTATTATGTTTGTTATATGAGTGTGTGAATCTGTTTTCTTGTGTGTGGCTTTAAATTAAAAAAAATTTGTAGTGATATCCACCTATCCATATATACATACTTTTTACCTTAGTGCATGATTATTTACTTATAAAGACAATATTTTTTCCCTTTCTTTTTTCTTCTTTCTTGGTGGGAACATTTGGCTTTCTCTCCTCTTTCTCTCACCTCCATCAACCTCCCCATTTCCCCAGATAATCCATATTAATAACCTATCTTGTACCTGTCCATATTTTTCTCTTCACTCATATAATTCTATATATACACACACACATACACACACATACACGAATATGCACACTCAGACTTGTAGGCAAAGAACCTTTTGGAAATTATTAAGGTTAAAATGGTGGGATCACATGAGATCAGATCATGCACACACTTCCCTGTGTCTTGCTTTTCTCATGAAACTTGTACATCATAAAAATTCCTCAAGCCATCTAACGTAGCTCTGTTTGATTTTATGAATGACTATATAGTAATAAATGGTATGGATATGACATGATTATTCAGGTAGTCATATCCATATCCATAGCCTATTGATGGCTTCTTACCTTTTTCCTTTTTTTTTTTTTTTTTTTTGGTGTTTANGATAGAGTCCCAGACATGGAAAATCCTGGTCAGAGGAGCTACGTGGCTTTAATTTTAGCAGATGTTGATGAACTGCTTTCAAAAATAGTAGGAGTTAATATTTCTACCAACAATATTTTCACTTCTACATATATGGAAGCCTGTATGTGTTTATCTTCGCACTTTACATTTAAATTAGCTTTTCAATATGGTCTGTAGATTTTTTACACTTTTAGTCTTAAAAAAATAGGTTAGTGGACAACTCTGCTGGAGGAGAGCCATATAAGTCTTTTACCCCACTCCTTCCCCCTAACACTGAAGAAGAGAGGTTCTGATTCACGTAAGCACTCGGAATTAAACTCAGGTGTTGGAGTTTGTGCTTTCTGTGGGAATAACAAGGTGGCTTACTGTCTTTTCTTTGGCATGGATGCCCCATCTCTTTTAAGATACTTTTATTGCTTAGGGAATCCTTCCTTTTGGCTCAGTTAGAATACTCCTGTTGTGTCAAAAGATGACCCCATGTTGGCTAGAAAGCCTGTCCAGAATTAGAGTAGACTCTTGGGGGAAAGGCCATGGTGGCAGCTAGAATACGCTCTTTTCAAGGGGAAAGACAGTCTTGGAGGTGGGGCAGGCTAATGAGATCAGAGATAGACTTGGTTTGAAGCAGTAGTTAGGAATAAATGGTGTGTATTCACCTGGAGTGTCCTTGCCACTCCCTTCCTTCAGAAGTGTGGTAGCATCCAGGGCTGGAGCACCGAAGATTCTCGTCATTGGCCCTGGCCTTTGCACTCTGCCGTCTTTAAAAAGCTTTATGTTAAAGGACCCATGATGATATTATGATAGATATCTGTACTGGATGGGCTCCATCAGACCACCCAATAAAGATTATGATGCCTGAGAGAGCAGAATATTTTCACAAACCTGCTATTACACAGCCTGTTTTTATTCTAGTGTCGAGATACTATTATTTCCTATAGGAATAAACTTTAAGTTCCTCTGGATATTAAAAATGATCAAGGAGAGGGAGGGCTATTCATAAAGGAAATGCTAAATAAATATGTTTAATTTGATGTCTGGTTTGTGGCCCAGTTCATGTGGATTCTTGGACTGCATTTGCTCGTACCTGGCTGCAAAAAGGTGGGGGCCTCAGTTTCCTCAAAAGTAAAATGATGAAACAGGAAGTGATGGTTTCTCAGTTCTCCAGGAGCTCCAACATTTTGTTTGACTTTTGAATTAGATATGTAGTTTGTTGTTCAATGTGGCGAATTCACTTTCATGTGTATTCACTTTCACATTCACATTCACAAGTCTGTGCCCTGTAAGTGCAATTAGGTGCCCTCGCATGTTTTTTTTTTTTCATGGCACGTGTTATTTTAAGAAGACTGAAAACAATGTAGCATGTAAACACCAGATTTTATATGATGATGAGATTTTCTGGGTTTACTTAAGAATCAGGAGATCTGGGAACGCTTGGCCGGGAGTGGGGGAGGCAGCTCCATCAGAGGTGACATGTACATTCTATCATGTTCCCTGAACACCAAAGTGGCGGGTCCAATGCTATTTGCCATCACATATATACTCTTGGTTTTCTAGTGCCAAATCTGCCTTGTTCATTTCCATTAGCTGCTTTTTCCCTGTATAGACATGGGTTTGTGATCCCTACCATAATACTTTGTGCTGATTCTGAACACAAAAAGAAAAAAACCAAAAGGCTTTTGTATCCACTGTCCATATGGACCACATAATATGTCAACAAAGTTAAGAGTAATCAGATTATCTGGATGTGATTGGATTGGAAACAGCTAAGAATGCAAGCTGAACAACAACAAAAAGAAGTATAGAAAGAATTTTTTTAACTGGATCACTTCAGTTTTGAATCATTTTATATCTTCTCTTCACCCTGTCATTGCTTTGGATGGAAAGCTAATCTCTATGTGGCACTGCATTACTTATGCTCTTGTATATTATTATTTCTTACTTTGGAGTTTCCTTAGAATTATTGAGGTAGAGGAAGGCAAGAGAGAGAGGAAAAAGTGATGAGGGTGAAGCTTGCAGAGATGAAAATTATCAGGGTTATAGCCCATCAGTGAATCTTCAGCATCTAAAACTAGTCACTAAAAAGAAGGTAAAATTGCCCCATTTCCATGCTAGTGATAACAAATTTCAGTGACCAAGGACTTTTAAGCATTCTGTGTCCCTGCTAATGGAATTATTGCTTTATTTCCATTCTCACCTTTTGTAATGAGGCTGCATCGCCCTGAACTCTTCAGTTTTGATAATTTGTCAATCCAGAAAATGTAATTATAATCAGGGGACACTAGCCACAGTCTTAACTGCGACCGTTGTAAAGCAAGTGATTCCCCTCACTTGCCTTTGCATGTATGTGCTTCCTGTTGTAAAATACAAGCATATCCAATTTTCAGTCAATATATCTCTAGGGTTCCCAAGAATATCAGCTAACATTGCTGAAGAGAACTGTCCCCTGGAAAAAGGAAGTCAAAGTGAAAACTAAAATAAGAAACCAAAATAAGAACCAGAACAAAACAAATTAAAGAGAACTCCTGTAATAACTACCACTCTATGGTATAATTGGTAATAATAACTTTACCTCCTCTCCTTGAAATAATCCACCAGGAGCTGAAAGTAATGTTCCAGGAATAAATATTGTTAGTAATTCAGCTTCCAAAGTGTTAGTCATCTATATAAAATCTTAAATCTCTCTCCTTTCCAGATTTCCTGTAGGGATGTGTTGAAGAACAAATATTTTCATGCACTTGCATGCAATTTTACCTGTGTCCGTTCTGTGTCAGGCAAGAGTAAAGAGCAAACATAACGAGGACAAAAAATTAAAAGTGATAAACCTATGGAGAAGGTTTCCTTGGTAGTTCTAAAGGAATCCCTCATTTCTACTGATAACAGGGCAGATATAGCTAACTGACCACAAAATCAATAAAGATGAATGAAACTAGTAATCTATTAAGTGCTGCTTGACTTTTATTGGCAGAAGTACTCTTGGTTGCCTAGGAAGAAAATTAACTCAAGTTATCATGGTGGGAATCCTGGCCTCTTACCAGTTTTCAGACCTAAATCAGTTCACAGACTCCTAGCCCCTCATTGAGAGGAAGGTCCACCTGCTTGTGGTAGGATGCCATAACCTGATAAAAAATGTATTCTTTCTCCAACATTTTCCAAATGAGACTGATTTGTAGCCACTTTCCAGGGCGACTGTGCTCTGGAAAAAGAGAAAGAATCTGACGTTTGGGGGAGTTATTAGATATTGGCTATGAACTTATGCTAATCTTTGAAGACCCTAAATACCACTGAGAAGGGGTTTATGGAAATCTGGTGATAGATGGAAACTTGGCCCAATCCCACCTAACAGTGGTAAACATGGACACTGCCTAAGATTATTTCTCTATTCCCCAGATAGGAGGTATGCTTAGTAAATGGGCAGAATTCACATTGGATCAAGGACCCAGGAAACAAGGGCTAGCTATTCTGTTAGTAATGTCCAAATGTAAGCCAATGAAACTCCTCCTTCTTGGGAATTTGCAGATTAATGTCACCTCGAAGACCTGAGTAATGTGGGAGTAATTGTTCATATGCACACTCATTCAATTCATCAG
Organism: Crocuta crocuta; assembly: GCF_008692635.1. NCBI lineage: Eukaryota > Metazoa > Chordata > Mammalia > Carnivora > Hyaenidae > Crocuta > Crocuta crocuta. The sequence continues at coordinate 3,519,418 of NW_027529451.1, forward strand.
TGAAAGACCCAAGGAAAAGACCCTTAATATTTTTTCTCCTTTGTCTCACCATATTCCTAATATTTCCTATTGCTTATTTGTTACCTATAGGAAATGGACATCTGAGTGTTTGTTTTATTATTCTTTATGCTTTAAAAGCAGTCCATGTTTAAAATTTCTCCATAACTCTTAAAATAATAAAACAACATATTTTAGAAATAAATAAGAAAATTTGAACCTTGGCAAGTTTGTAACTCTAAGGAAAACAAATAAAAAAGGATAAAAATAAAATCAAACCACAGTACACCACTCAGCTAAGCTATACTTAGTTAAGATTATATAATAACTACTATTGTTTTCAAGTCAAAGTATGTTGAAATATACCAGAGATACTCTGGGGAAGAGACAAAAGCATAGCAGGAAAATAGTTATGCTACAGATGAGGAAACTGAAGCACAGAGAGATTAACTGCTCAAGGTTATACAGATTAACAAGTTTAGAGTCAGGCTTCCAACCCAGGTAATAGGGTGATAATGAGCCAGATGACTCCCCATCTATAAATTTGGTTGTTCCCTTAGTGACTAGGTTCACGGCCACTTGATCTCCGAATGCCTCATCTTCCATCTGTGCTTCATCCCAGGCAACCACTGGTGAGAAATTGAATACTTGTGATTCCACTGCCTGCCTCCAGATAATTTCTTTTCTGTTTCTTCCAGCAAAGAGCATTCTGCATTCCTTGAATGTATAAGCAACTCAACCCCAGAATCTTATCTTGAAGGTTGGGTCTTTGACCCCACTCAGTACCAATTACAGTATCTAGTCAAGGTCCCAAGACCACACCAGGTTTTACAATCGAAGACAATACTTTGAGGGGTTTCATAAAGAAACAATTTACAAAGATGTTTACACCGTATATGTGTAAACCCACTCTTGCTTGGGTTAATAGTATCAGAGTGGTATCTTTGGCGTATAGATACTAGGACTATAGAATTTCAGCCAATCTTCATGTCATCAGAGGCTACCTCATCTCTGCTTTCCATGTCCCCTAAAGTCTTAAATGCTGACCCTCCCAGAATTTCTGTAGGACAAACTTGCTCTATTTTTATCTGTATTTTTCAACACAGGCAATTAGGTCAAAGGTGTCTCCATGTTGCTATACTGGTAAGTGTCTGTCCAATGTGTCCAAAGTCTGTCCACATCCAAGCTTTTGAGCTCCCTCAGCTACTGTTGGTTCTTCTGTGTTGGCTGTACAGTAACATCTTTTTTTAGTTCCTCTGATTTCCTTCTATTGATGTTTTTAGGTGAAAAGATACTTTTTTGGATTAATTGTCCATTTCAGGCATGGGCTTAAAAAAAGATTTTGTTATGGAAAGTGTTCTTTCATACAAAATAGTTTTTGTTATAATTGACATCGATAAAAATCTCCTTACTTAGCTTAATTCCATTTAGATTTCAATTCTGTAAAATCTCATGACACTGGAGCTTTAAATGTTCAATTAAATTTCTGGAAAATTTGGACCCTGTTCTAGAGGCCATGATATTCCCTTTGTAAAGTAGATTTTTATTTCCTGGGCAAAAGGTCAAGCTTAGGATGATAGTCTCTATTGGACAAGAGATGGAGGTGGTGCTCTAACCTTCTCTGCCTTTTTTCCCCATTATTGGGAAATTCAAGTGGTGTGTATGCATATATGGCTGTGCACGTGTATGTGTGTGTATATACATGCATGCACATTCGGTTACATTTAAATTATGTCACCATTAGATTGAATAAAGGTAAAAGTATCCAACTTGTAGAATAGTAGAAATGGTTGACACAAAGAAGATAATTGTTTTCTTTACTCCCTTAATTCCTGAAGATAACCTTAATTATTGATTACCAACTATAGCCATTGGAAGAACAAAGTGGTTGTATAATGGCGATTATAATATGGCAAATTGCTTTTGAGATAAACTTTAAAATTTTTTCAGAATACATTTTCAACAAAACTCTAAAGTCATCCACTTATCAATCAACCAGTGACAAAAACAAAAACCCAGTGGCCAAAATAACATAAACATTTGAGTTAGTGCTTGAATCTTTTAATGTTTATTATAGCTCAGAGGGTTCTGGAATAATTATTCCTTTAGTTTCAGTAGACAAGCTAGGAAAAATCAAATGGAGCTATGTATTTTCTTAGACAGTGATAAGTAAACCATAAAATACTGGTAAATACAGTAGAATAATAGATTCAGCTATAAACTTTAACTCATCATTGAAAATGGAAGATCGTTATTTTTGGGGTTTTGGTGAAGGCTTTAGCACTAAGATATTCACAGCAGTGTGAAATAATAATAACTAGAATTTTCTATATGTGCAAGTCTGTCCACTTGATCAAGTGAGAAAGGTAAAAGTTTCTGCTTTCTTTGTTTTTTCTTGCTAACGTAATTTTGTAAGTAAACTAGCTAACTGGGCAATACTTTTTCTATGAATGTTTGTACTTGAAAAAACAGAGCATTTATATAAATTAGCATCCATGTTTTTCACATAAGGAAAGGGAAACTTAGTGATATGTAATGACATTACCCAAATCTACAAGACTAATTTATGGCAGAAGCTGCTTGTTTGTTTGTTTGATTACTTATTTATCCATATGTTTATTTTTATGCTTGTTTAGCCATTCATTACTTCATTCATTCAAAAGATAGAACTGAGGGTTTAGTATGTGGAGGCAATTAAGCCAGTATGGAGTGTCCTGCATAGTCATTGTTCCCCGGAAGCCTATAGTTTAGCATAAGAGGTAGACATATATTTACAGCTAATTACCTATGGTAAAGTCAGTTTGATGATTATTCATAGACCGTATACTTCACTAGGAAAGAGGAATATTGTCCTTTTCCCATTAGAGACTCAGTGCGTAGCACAATAAATGCTGGTTGGACAGTCAAACCAGTACAAGATATTATGCAAGTATAGAGGCAGAATATCTAAGCCTGTTTGTAAGGGTCTGGTGGAATGAGGTAGGGACTGAGTTGATCAAATGAAAATATGTATTGGCAATCTTCCAAATTAAGAAGACATCAGAAGCAAAGGAACAGACAAGACAAGGCAATATACATCTTGAAAATGGTGGCAGACACACCAGGGGGTGAGACAAAGTGACAAAACCTAGACATAAAGAGATCAGCTGATGTAAGGGCTGGTTGAATTGTTTAAAAGTTTATAAGATGTGGGAAGTCATTGGAGCTATATTAATTGTTAGCTATGTGAGCCTGTATAACAAATAGCCTCAAAATCCCAATAGGTTACAAGTATTTTTTTCTCACTCACTTTACATGTTGGTGGCTTTGGATTATTTGCTGTGGCTCTCCTCCCAGCTGTGAGTTTAGATCTGCTCCACATTCTAGGACCCAGTCTCAAGGACCCTTCTCTAGCACATGTCCTTCTCATGATAGAGGGCAGAGAACCATAAATAAACAAATTGAAAGCTTCTTCTTAGCAGATTTGTCACATCGACCAAATCAAGACACAGGGTCAAGTGCAATACCAGTTGGGTAGGGAAATGGACTCTCCCCATGAGGAATGGCAAGGGCATGCTGCCACAGTCCTTTTACAGGGGAAGGGTAAAAGAAGCATGAGTAATTCAGCCTACTACACAGGGTTTCCAGTAGGCAAAGGCTGACATTTTAAAAGGTAACAGGAATATATTTAGCGGTAATGAAAGTGAGATATTCAGCAGTGGTACAGGGAAGTGGCAATGTGGAGAGTGTTGGGAGCCATTCTGAGCCCACTAGTTGAGAAAATTCCTTGTGAGGTTAAGGCAAGTTGCATGGCCTCTTGCCATCAGAGGACGACCAATATCCACCCCCACTCAATTATTTCTGCTTGAGCACCGACCCCCAAGGCACCTAGTTGATTGGTTTCAGGAGTGACTTGTCCCTTTAATCTGGCCCTGGTATGATGATTGCACCTTGTGAAGGAACTTATTGTGGGAACTTCTTTTATGATCATGGGAACAGACATTGTGTCTCGGACAGGTCCTGTTTTCCTTGATACTTCCCTTGAGCTATGAACAGGCTAATGACCCTTACTCATAAAAGATTGACCTTTAGGTGTACAATTCTGTTTCTTCTGTTGTGTTAGTCCAAGAGGTTCATACAGCTCAACATGTAAATAAACTAACCAAAAATGTTTCTCATGCCCTAGCTATTCAAGAAATCATAGACAACAAACTAGACACAAAGGTAAATGCACTAGAAGAGGCTATCCTAGTAGAAATGTATTTCCAATACATTTCTGTATTGGAAATGTACTAAACTCTTTAAAGGTACGATTGGCTCTCCGGTGCCATAAGGAATATAACTGGACAATTAAGTCTTGCCCAGAGACAAAGAGCCTTACTTAGAGAGAAGGAACAGATAAGGGCAGAACATAGGTTACTACATATACCTTAGCTAACTGGTGATGTATAGCAGTCCCTTCCGCAAACACCTTCCCTTACACTGGCATCTGTGATGAGGATGGATAGGAGTATCTACAACTTAATCTATGACTTAATCTTAGTGTTATTAAAATGTGTATGTTATCCAGTTTTTCACTAAGAACACCCTGTTATTTTCTTAGTTACTCAACGTCACTATAATTGGAGTAGTTCTGCAAGAATACTTCTGGAAAACCTGTTTCTGTACACTTTCCAAAGCATCTTATCACAGAGAACTATCCATTGTAAAAATTCCATTTTCTGATGCCATGTTAACATTTGACCTATAAATAAAGACACCAAAACTGACAGGACAGAGATGCCTGCCTGGTGATCAGAAGGAATCTTGAGGCTCTCGCACTCTTTCTTGCCGACATCATCCATCCTTCAGGGACCCCTGGACCAATTTGAGCTGGACTCCAGCAAGAGAGGGGGTTCCATTCCTAGGACCTCAATCCAGAAATGACTCCTTTTACCTAAGGGAATTTATTTTTCCCTTCCAGCTCTCTAACAGAGTATACTGATGGAACCAAGCCTGTAGCACGTGGAGGTGGCACACTTCGCTTGTAGAGATGAAAAGTATGACTCTTGAATGCTGACAAAAACTGAGGACTGATGGATGTGGGGGGAGGGGGGGATGGGCATGGAGGAAGACACTTGTGGGGATGAGCACTGAGTGTTATGTGGAAACTAATTTGACAATAAACTATTAAAAAAATACAACAAAATAAAATAATAAAATAAAAAAAAATAAAACAGGATACTACATAATTTTGGAGATAGGTAGAAAAAATGTGCTCTCTTTGGAATTTTTGCCATAGTTCCTGCTTTTTAACATTAAATAGGAAAAGAAAATCCTTCAGCTAGCATCTGCAAGTGATGATAGCATCCCTACAGTGTAACTAACCTCCACTTAACAGGCTTGTTGAATTAATGGACATACTCTTTTCTTTGTAGGCATGATGACTAAGGTTTATGGTATGCTGAATTTTTGATGACGATATGCTACTCTTGGAACATTTAGATGCATCTGTATCTCCCTTTGAACTGCATGCTTAACAAGTGTCACTTATACCTGTTTCTAAACCCATGTATGATAGTTACAGGACTGCATAATACGTTGGCTAAAGCACTGACTCTGGAGTCTGACAATCATGTTAAATCCTGGTCTGCTATGTCTACTTGTATGGCTTGGGAAAGTTATTGCTCTGTCTTTTAATGTTTTCTCATTTACTAGATGGGAATAATAATAGTAATTATGCCATCAGGTTCCTGTAAGGACTAAATGTGTTAATGTAAAGAGTGTTTAATATGAAAAATTGGCATTAAGCAAAAACACTTAACAAATGTCAGCTAATTATAATCATTAACTATTGTATAAACTGATTAAATTTGATTATGCAAAGAAGTTGTTACATGTATTGAAATTAAATTTAATGCTTTGGAATCATTCCAAAGGGATAACACAGTCTCTCTTTCTCTGTCTCTCTGCCTGTCTCTCTCTCACTGTCTCTCTCTCTCTCTCTCTCTCTCTCTCTCACACACACACACACACACACACACAAACACACACACACATCAGATTAAGTCTGATCAGAGAATTATAACAATTTGGGGAGAAAATTCATCAGTATTTTATAAGGATACTGCATTTAAATTTCTTTGCAACTAATTTTAAATAAATCCAAGGAGGAAGTAGAACAAGTACTTTTTATACAAGAAAGAACAATGCAGATTCCCACTCTGGGAAGTTCTAAAGAGAAGGTCTTGATCTCATTTCAAAGAATCAATGAATGAATGTTTATTAATATGTTTTAGGTTATAGTAAAATTTTTAAGTATGCATATTTACTTTTTTATCTTATTAAACAAGTAGTTATCTGAAAAAAAAAAAAAAAGAAAAGTATGCTGGTGTGATGCCTCATTCAGGATGGAGAGAGGCCTTTCTAGGGTCATAAGCAGAGCAAGCTTCAAACTTTTTGCAGAATGTGTTAGAAAGAAGATGCTTCCATAGCGAAATAACCAAAAGTCATCTGCCATGTGGTCACTGTGTTCTCTCATTAATAATTCCCTTTTTATCCAATGTATAGGAACTAGATCATTAAGTGTCCCATCTATCTCATGAAGTAGTTTGGTTTTATCTTATAGGTCATGTGGAGCCATTAAAGAAATATGAGTAAGAAAAAAATAGTAAAATTATACAGGATACACACACACACACACACACACACACACACACACGAGTACGTATGGACATATTGACATGCATGTTGAATAGGATCTATATTAGCTGTGCAGTCCTGAACTACTGAAACCACTCTTACCCTCAGTTTCTTCCCTTGTGAAATAGGAATTATTATAGTACTTTCATAAATAAGTTTACTGGTGGGATTAAACTTGTAGGTGGAAAAGATGGAGTGATAGTATACCAATACTAGAATCTTGATCCGGATTGTCTGATTTTAAACTTGGCCTCCACCAGCTTCTTGCTTTGTGCCTCGAAGCAAGTTTCATAACCTCTTTGTGATCAATAAATGAATATTAATGTTATGAAGATGATAGAATGCTAGTATTTGTATTATATTCTAAGCCGCTGTATGTTTCTTAGCCCAGAGTTCAACATTTGTTTTAGTTCTCATTTTGTGTGTAACATCATCCATAAACAAATTTCTTTTTAAGAATGTCTCAGATCTTACACTTTTTTAACATCATACGATTATCTTAACATTTTGGGAACTTATCTTGTGTATTTACCTCTTTGATGGTATTTTTTCAGTAATGTAAAGCATATGCTTTTTTATTCATCCCTCCATCATTCACTAGAGCCCGTCTATTTCTGCTCCTATACTTTAGAAGGCACAATGCCTACGTTTATGATAATAAAGTGATATTTGCAACCCACCTGATCATTTAGAAAAGACCTAATTTCCCAACGACAGGAACCTGAGTATGGGTTTTCTTTTGTCTCTTTGGGTTCTCTGTGTTCAGTCACCAAAGTTCATCTTCCTTGCGTGAATTGAGTCTCCAAAGTGTGTAAGTCTATGGACTTAAGAAAATGACTTTGTGGATTATAGTTGACAGAATAATTGGGCAGTCACACATTCAGGCAGTCCCGAATCTTCATGGACTTCTGCTATCTCTCAATGGAGGCTGAAGGTCTGCAATAATGTACATCTTACACAGCCGACTGCCCATGGTCATTATCTTTGAGACAGGAGACGGGAGAGCAGCACTTAACATTATCTTGTGCTCTGTATTTTATGAAATACTTTCATATCCATTATGTCATTGCATATCCAGTAACCCTGAAAATGAGACAAAGTTCACAAAAAGGTAATGCTTTGTGAGCACTTCTCCACCACTGGTTTTCTTCTAGCCACTGAGTGGACACTTAGCAAGCCGGCTCTCCAGGTGAGAAGGAGAATGGCAAGGAGCAGGAGTGCGTTTCTTCTCAGTAGGTTGTAGAGGGTGTCATGTCCCTGGGCTCATACTGTGATGCAAGGCACTAGACTGAGCCCTGTGTTGCACTAAACCTTTTCTTAAAAATGTGTATCTTTCTGCTTCCCTTCCATTCTACATAATTTTCATCGATTTCAGTACCTAAATAGCACTCAACTTTCAAAAATGCCCCTTAAAGAGTTGTTTGTGCTCTATCTTAAAATAAAACACTTCGCTATCAAAAGGAGTGATGTAAATTAATTCACGGGATTCTTTGGGCTTTAGAATTTGATGACCCCTGTGTAGGTCCCCTCTCTGCCTTTCAGTAGGTTTCAGCAAATTCTGAATCTTTTTCTTGAGCCCTCAATTTCATTATGTATACATGGGGTATATTACATGTAAAGCCTTACACAAACTTAATTGCTCCAAAGCGTATTTGACATAGAGACATTATTGCACAGAGGCTAGAAGTGTGGGCTCTGGAACCAGGCTGATTGGACCTGAATTCCACTCCTCCCATTTACTAACATATCTGGACTGATGCCTCAGTTTCCTCAGCTATAAAATGAGTTCCTCGTAGGGTTTCGTGAAGGATTAGAAGAGTTGATGCATGGAAAGTACTTAGAATTATGCTTGACATAAAGTAAGTGTTCAGTAGATTTTAGCAGTTATTATGGGTCTTGACTCCAGATTTTTGAGGTTAGAAATACTTACCTTAACTCGGGAAAATACAGTTAAGTCTAAGGGCCTAAAATGTAGGGATTCTCCAGCCCCTGGAAACCATTATTTCAGACAAATACCAAGGTCACCATGTACAGGCATCACAAATAACATCCCCCTTTCTAACTCCATTATGTAAATCATTACTCACTCTGCCGAAGTGTCTGGTTGTGAAAGCCCATACATTACTGTGAGGCTGTAGGCAAAGCTTCTTCGAAGAGGATTTTCTTCCCTTCTTCCTTTTGTTTTGTTTTGTTTTTGTTTGTTTGATTTGAGTTTTTGCTGTACTCAGCACAATCTCACTGGCACGTAGCCATGCTGGGCAGGTGGTGTGAAAGGCATGCACACCTCTGTTTGAAGTAGGCCTTAGGAAGTGAGGGAGGCAATTAAGCACACATTTCTGCCACCCAGCTCATTTCCACACTTTTCATACTTTGTGTGGAATCTGCCACATGCTGAGAGTTTATTAAATGTATTAACAGGCCAGCAGCTTTTCCATGCAGAACATGTCTATAGCTGGGGTACAGGTTACCATCTGATGGCTCCGTCTGACCAAAGCGATCTTCAGCTCTGCCTCTGTGAACACGCCATTCGTGGCTGCATGAAACTGAGAACTTGTCATCTGCACCGTCTCATTATGTCAAAACCACTCTTGAGGCCCTCTGGCCTGCTCTCAGGGTTTGTTTCCTTATTAGTTCTAGTGCAAAAAAGATACTGATTTTCCCCCTGAAAAAAAAAAAGATAATTTTCCACTTTCAACCCCAAGTCACATATCTTTCCAAATGAATGACATGCGGAAATGCACACTCTCCAGCCAGACCCTAAACACCTGATTTTTGTGTCTTCCTTATGATCTCTTGATCTATGGATCATTATATGGGTCCCATCTGTAATGGCACATGAAGGGTGTTTCTTATTGGGAAGACCAGAATCAAAATGGTAAAAGTGTTTTCAGCTTTAAACCGACAATCTTTTCATGTTGATGTGTTTCCTTCCCTTGAAAACCAAGCAAAACAAACACAAAAACAAAAAACAAAAAACTGGAGTTTAGATAGTGAATCTGGTTTTGGCTCAAAATATATGTTGAATGAAATGATAACTTTGTATCTCTCAAGAAGACTCAGCCAAAGGATGTTATGATTGATTAAGTTTCTCTCCCTAAGTTAAGGTAAAGTGATTGGGTCCATGGTGGTGGTTGAAAGGCCTGGGTGTAAGTCAGGATAGGTTAGGCAAGATTGCAGTAACAAGCACTATGTGATCTCAATGGCCTCATAAAACAAATGTTTATTTTTTTTTTTGCTCTTGAAAAATCTTCTGCAATTCATGGTGAATCCCAGATAGCCATCTTGCATGGAGTGTTTCAGCATTCCAGGATACTCTGATTTGATGTCACCTCCATCTGAACATATACTCATGGGTTTACCATAGCAGGGGAAGAATAGGTGAAAAACCAGCTCCCCACCAAAATCGATAGTCAGAACTAGTTATGTGGACCTACTTACTGCAAAGAGCGAAGTGGAAACGTAATACATACAGTGGTGGTGGGGGTGTGTGTGTGGAGAATTGGAACTATAAGTGAGCTTTTATCTGCTGCTTCTCCCTTACTTTTGCTAAGAACTTGGGTAGAAATAAGCCAGAGGAGTATAAGTCCTTTTCTGCTATAATAATCTTGGGTGGAAGAACCAAGAGAAAGCTTGTTTAGCTCTTGGGGAGCCTCAATGGCTCAGTTGGTTGAATGTCTGACTCTTGATTTTGGCTCAGGTCTTGATCCCAGGGTCGTGGGATCAAGCCCTGCACCGGGCTTGGTGCTGAGTGTGGAGCCTGCTTAATAATCTCTCTCTCTCTCTCTCTCTCTCCCCCTCTTCTCTCTCTCCATCTGCCCCCTCCCCCACTTGCTCTCTCTCTCTCTCTCTTTCTCTCAGATAAATCAAAGAAAAAAGAAAGCTTGTTTAGGTCTTATAAACAGAAGGGGCAAAGAGCACCAGCAGGTACGAGCTCAGCTTACAGGTAAAGTTGTTTCAGTCTGTGTTACAGCTATTTCATTAGAAGGTCATTCTGAGACCCACCCCTATTTGTGTGATACTCTGTGCCATGAATGAGAAAGGAGCTGTTCCCACAAGTTTGCCCTAAACCATGCCCAGCCTGTCAAGAGGCATCTGGAGACCCTAGGGTCATTCACACTGAGGGGAGAGGGGGCAGGGCAGGGTAGTGAAATAGGCAGCCCTATTTCTTTCATCTCCCCTCTGCCCACAAACCCATTGAATAAGCTTCTTTTTGATGTCCATGTTTGGTACTAATAAAGCTGAATTTAGTTGAACTTCACAGATCAGCTGGGAAATGCCAAAGTTATGTTGTGAACTATTAGAATTAGCTCACAAAAGTCAGTCTGAGTCCTATTTGGATTACAAAGGAATACTAAAAGGCCCACGTCTTTTATCCTTTAAGTACAACCTTAAAGCATTCAGATGTGTTTTTACTAGTCAAAATACGGATGGGGATGCAAAGATGAGCTCGGCAGAGTCTGTTCCCTCAGTAAGACCCTTGCATACGGTGGTGGTGGGCATTCTTAGTGCACACAATTTGTGCCAACAGAGAGGCAAGTCCAGGGTGCTGAAGTGGAGAGAAAGAATGGATTATTAACTCTGGTGGGTGGGTGTGGAGGTGGGATCAAGGAAGAATCCCCACCAAATAAAGATTAGACCTGAGTAATGAACATCAAGGATTTTTGGCCTGGAAGTCTGTGAACAAGCCTGGGCTACCACGAGAGACCCTTCACGAAGGTCTCCCAACCAGCAATTAAATTATTTTTATGCCACTGATATGATGAAGCATACAACTGACCAGGTTTCTTTCTTTCCTTTGGCTGACAAGAAGTACCCATGCAGACTGAGGCCCCCATCAACAACTGTATGTGTTTTTAGGGCCTGTATCTTAACCTCTGATTTCATCTCTTTTTCTCTCTGACCACATCTTTTTCTTTCTTCATCTATTGTTTAAATCCTCTTGTATACTACTCCATAAATCATCTCAATTCCTTTTGAGTGAATTGCAAAAGAAAAAACAGGAGTATTTTTGTAGCATTCTGCATGGTTTGGTGTTTTGGGAAGACAGAGTGGAAAGGGGGGAGACAGGAGAATTTCATCATTAGCATAATAAGGAAGACTGATTGAGGCTCAAGCCTGAGAAATAAGTTAGGGGGTTTTCTTTCTCCTTTGTAGAGACATAAAGGTCAATACCAGAGTGGTAGCTCTGGTAACGTAAAGAGAGAGAACAAGTTTCAAGAGAGAGTTTGCAGATGTACGGTGAAAGGTGTGAAGCCTACTTGGAGATAGAGCATGACTTCTAGATTTCTGGTTTCAGTCACTGGATAGACTGTGGGGCCCCTCACTGGAGTACAGAAGCTGAAGAAGGAGAAAATTAACAAGTCAGAAAGGAATTTCATTTGGATATTCTTAGTTGAGATTCCCATGGGAAATTGTAGTTGTGAATTTGTAGCACAACTAAGGCAGCAGATCCGAGCACTAGGGAGTTCAGGATGCTGTCCAGAGCACCACTGAAGGGATATGTATCATCAGATTCAGGTAGTAAAAGGGATGCGTCAAATCTGAAGGGCTAAGAGACTGAGAGAAAATGGTGGAATTCAGGATACCAATATTATGTATGGTGAAAATGCAGTAATAATTGAGGAAGAAGGATGGGAAATTATGGAGAAGCTTGTGGGACTGTGAAATGTAAGAACTTGCAGGAAGAACGGTTATAGGAAGTAACCAGGTACAGGATGTGTCCCTTGGAAGGAGCTGTGCATAGAGATTGTAGGTGATGGTTATGTGGTAAAGGAGGTGAAGGATGAGAATAGGTGGGGACTTGTCATAAAGAGGAAGATTTCCTACGTGTTTATTGAGCATGTGGGAAGGGTCTATAGGTTGTTGGTAGGTAAAGGTCTGGACAGATAACGTGCATTATGAAGATTCAATGAAGACATTTCATGCACAACAAATGATGTGGAATCAGAAGCAGGAGCTAAAAGTTTGGGAAACCCTTTCTCAAATTAGAGCTCAAGAAAATAAGTGGTTTTCCAGCATTCCAAATTAACCCTAGGTGATGGGATAATTCTCTTTGCCTAGATGTTTCACGAGGCTGGTATGTGGACAAATGAGATAAGAAATATTAAAATACATGGCTAGAACACAAACTTAACAGACGTTAAAGATATTGAACCTAAATTCATTATCCTTCTCACTCACAGGAGTTGGCTTATTGTGACCTGAGATTGTTTCCACAAGTGCAGCCATGACCAAAATCCGAACTTTGTCGGCATGTAGCCCCAGGAATTATAGTTTTGGCACATGATTTTTTGATTCATGATGCATTGGTACAAACACAGAGTGTTGGTTGAATATAAGGATATTGGGTAAAAATAATAAATAATGAAAACAAAGAATTAAAAATTCACTTAGGCGTTTAAAGTAAAGTGGAACTTTATAGAAATTTCAAGGCTTGTGTGGATAGTTTAGTTCAACCCTACCATATTTTGGAGCCCTGTGCTTCCTCCTTTCTCTGATTGCCAGTGTGCCTAATAGTGAAAACGTGTCAGAATTCATAGCTGCACAGTGCAGATACTGGAGCCAGTTCTGAAAGACAATCCCAGAAGTCGTTCACCTAGAACATTGCTGGTATTAATGTCAGTAGTGCTGACACTGAAATGTACAGGAATCCTTGAAAGTGTTAATTCTGGGAAGTGTGTACAGGTATCAGGAACATTTCCTTACACACCCATTAGACATAACCCAAATATCTGATAACAGCAGGATAATTGAGCCAATTATAAGTCATCTTTATTTTTTATTATTTTTGAATATAATTTATCGTCAAATTGGTTTCCAATATAGGTCATCTTTATAATGGAACATTATTCAAATGATGATGTAGACATATTTTCAATTATGTGGAAACATGATATATCATTTTTTAAAAGAATATTACAAGTGTTTCATATAAAACTCAGTTATTATTCAAATATGTCATGTCATAAGAAAAATCAGAAAATATTGATATGAAGACATTAACATTGGTTATTTGAGACTGGTAGAATTTGTATGTATATGTATAAATTAAACTATGCTTCTCTTTGTTCATCAGTATTTCCTGATTTGTTTGCAGTAAATACATATCATTTGTATGATCAATATAATAATAAAGATAAGTAGAATAACTATGGGGAACTCACCCCAGCACTGAGTCCTCTTAGAAAATCCATTTCAGGAAGAACAGAAGTTTATTTGTAGTGGATGAATTAGATCAGCTACTTTTCTGTTCCTGTTTTCTCATAATCCTTTCCTGTGAAACTGCCCCACCAGCTTAAGGGCGGTTGGCTTCGTGAGTAGAGCATTCCCTGTTGACCATGCTCTTACCATTCTCTGTAAAATGTGCTGGACTACAATACCCACTAAACTTTGAAGGTCATGGGTTGCTTCCCGTTACCTAGAACAAAGTGGCTTTATGCTCATGTTACTTTTTTGATTTGTTTCTGATTTGAGTCTTGAGGGAGAGTCTTCAAACCAGCTTCAAAACAGAGAAGCTGCTGTCATTTGTGAATGCAGTTAATTAGAATAACATTTGCTTTTAAGTATTCAATATTTGGCACGGTTATCAGACCTAAAGGTTATGTTGTTCTATCAGATAAGCTGGGCTCCCAGGGATGTCTGTTGTCTCCCAGACTGGCGCTGGCTAAATATAGGAATCCGAGGTGGATAGGAATAATTGCCTTAGATATTAAATCTGCACATTAGAACGATGAAGCTTATTTAAGCCATTCATTGGCAGATGGATTTCCTCTGTATGGGCACCTTGCTCATTGCTCAACACATTTCTTGGAAAGTGGAAGAGGGAAAGGTTGATTCCCTTGAGCACACTGGGCACTTTAACAGGTCGAGGTAGCTATTTCAGAGGGGAAGCCAGTTTGGGCAAAGGCTATTTGATTACCGACAGGGCCTAACATGCATTCCTAAGTGGCTGGCAATTAAACTGCCCAATTAAGAGAAACATCTTTGTGGAGAGTGTGAAACACCAGCCCTATCCCACTTTCAACAATCAGCCTAATCTGTCTAACTGAACCGCTCAAAGCATCATAGATGTCTATGCTGGGAAATAACTTCCCTCCTCTCTTCAAGGATTTGCTGATGAAAATGCCCTAATGTAACAATGACCAAAGTTCTGTCTCACTCTGTGTCATGCATCATGTGGAAATGGGGTGGGAAATTATCATTTTAATCTGTAATCTAATCATCTGCTTTCGAGTGGGGGGAAAGGGTGTGAAAAGTAAATGTTTGGTAGGAGCTTGGGAGAAAGGGGAGAGGAAGCCAATGTGTTCTGCCTTAGGCTGCATTTCTAAGCTGTTTCTCCCCCGAGGAACTAACATGTATTGACAATTTCACTCAGAAACTGTAGTTCATTGTAAGAGATGAATGATGCATGAATAACATCAGCGATAATGCTCAGTGGGGCTCAGGTTCATGAATAGTTTTGAAAGGAAAACCTGGTTGCTTTGATAGTTTCATTCATCATGTTCTGGAGAAAGTATCTTGGTGTTCTGGGTACCTTTCTGCTTCAAATCTTTGGCTGAAATATATAAATAATATAAATTTTAAAAACAACATCAATCAAGGGTGCCTGGGTAGCTTAGTCGGTTGAGAGCTTCCCACTTCAGCTCAGGTCATGATCTCATGGTTCATGAGTTTGAGCCCCTTATTGGGCTCGCTGCTGTCAGCACAAAGCCCACTTTGGATCCTCTGTCCCTCTCTGTCTCTGCCCTTCCCCTCCCCTGCGTTGCTCTCTATCTCAAAAATAAACATTTAAAAATAATTCTATTAATAAACAAATTAAAATAAACAGATAAACTATTTCCCATTTTCTCATGAGTTCAATTAAAAAGTGAACTACTACTAGTGGGGCACCTGATTGGCTCAGTCGGTTAAGCATCTGACTTCAGCTCAGGTCATGATCTTACAGTTCATGGGTTCGAGCCCCGCGTCAGGCTCTGTGCTGACAGCTCAGAGCCTGGAGCCTGCTTTGGATTCTGTGTCTCCCTCTCTCTGTCCCTGACCTGTCTCTCTCTCTCTCTCAAAAACAAATAAATATTTAAAAAATGTTTTTAAGTGAACTACTAGCTTGATAATTTGCTTCCAGTCCCTTTGACAGATGTCAGATTTTTCTGAGGCCACAGCGGCCAGATTTGGATGCTCTTCTGCTTGGTCAATCACATGGTAGTTACACTGGGCTCCTACTCTTTACTGTAGGCCCCTCCAGGTTGGAAGTTTGCAAGCTTAATATCTGTTTCTGTTCAGCCAAATTTGTATTGAGGCTTCTATCCTCTGTATAGCAGATAGCAGATCTATGTAGATCATAGAAAATGATCCAAACCTTGGTCTCCCTGCTCAAGGCAGTTACAGGCAGATTGGAATCTGTTTCCATCCTCAGATGCATACATAAAATGAAAATAATAGTTAAAGAGAAAAAAACCCCGGCTGGTCATTTAAGAGAAAATCCCAGAGAGCATATAGTTGGTGGTAATGAAGTAGTGCCATTAATTTGTGCTCGGAGTTCTGAGGAAAAGGAAAACACTGGTCAGAGCAGTTTCCTGAAGGATTTGAGAATAGAAATAGAAATAGTAACAATTCACCATCACCCGTAGTCTTTACCTTCCTGGGGGTTGAATGGCCCCTGCCCCAGGCACTTCTGAGGTTTGAAGGAGCTCATTCCATTTCAGTGGTTAATATCAGAATGCAAGAAACAGAGTACTCAGCTAACCTTGCCACATGTTTCAGCTGCTGGTCAGTGGAGAACTGGAATGTTTTGGGGGACCAAGGGGCAGTCTCATGGCTCAGGGCACGCTGGTGCTCCCTGCTTAGCATGGTTTAGCTTCCCACTGAGTGTTTTGTTTTGTTTTTAAAGTTTATGTATTGGTTTTGAGAGAGAGAGAGAGAGCGAGAGAGAGCATGTGAGCTGAGGGTGGACAGAGAAAGAATCCAAAGCAGGCTCTGCACTGCCAGTGTGGAGCTGGATGTGGGACTTGAACCCACAAACCCTGCACTCATGACCTGAGCCGGAGTCAGGAGTCAGATACTTAACTGACTGAGCTACCCAGTTGCCTCTTCGTTGTTGTTGTCGTCGTCGTTGTTTTAAATCTATTTACTCTGCAGCTATTTGAAGTCCTGTCTCTTCTCTCCTCTTAACCCATTATTTCAGTTACTGACTTGAGGAATTTTTCCAACTATCTTCTCTCTTCTCCAGGAGAAAAGGGTTAATTGGTTCCTACTTGGTTATCTATTGCAACATATAAAACTATCTTTAAAACCAGAACTATGCTATTTGCTTGTGGTTGTGTGGGTCAGGACTTCACACGGGGTCCGCAGAGATGGCTTCTGTGTTCTCCCTGATGTCCATGGGGATGGCAATATCTCAGGGGGCTTCTTCGATGCAAGTGATGTCTGAGATAGGACAGTTCCCCAGGTTGGGGCTGGTGGGAGACAGCCTGACTGGGGTCCTAGTCCCATCTGTGGGGACCCATTTCTCCCCTGTTGGCTAATTCTTCATTTCTCCCCAGGCAGCCTCAAGATCTCTCTCTTCCTGTGGGTTCTCTCTCCTCGTCCAGCAGGGCATCTGGACTATGGGATGGCTCAGCAGCCCAAGAGCAGAGAACAAAGGCAGAAGCCGCTGTCAGAGATAAACAAAGCTGGACATTAAAGTAGAGAGGACAGATTTATTCAGTAATCACTGCTGCAGAAGGGAAGAGAGGCCATCATGAACCAAACTTGACCTCATCAGAACAAAGGCAGGAGACTTTGAAGGCTGGGGTGTGCTAGGGGAAGGGCGCTGAAGGGTGGATGTGGGGTAGTCTGTGTGACTGAGTTCATGTGTGTTCTAACTGGATCTTATCCAGAGGAGAACACTTGTCCTATCGTTACAGCAGGAGGCGGTGCTGTAGGTTGAAGCAAGAGATCCACTGAAATTAGGCTTTTATCAGTCCCCAGGAACTAGTGGCAAGAACAACTGTAATCTCCCTGAATGTTGGCTCTCAGGCTCTTGAGGAAATATTCTGGACAGTAGATTTACATCTCAAAAGGCAGAGAAAGGATTTATGCTAAGATGTGGTTCCCAGGCCTACCTGTCTATCACCAGATTTGGGCTGGAACAGACAGTAAACTCTCCTGACAGTGTTGAACTTTCTCAGGTTGCCATTTTATTTTTTTAAATATTTTTTTAAGTTTATTTATTTATCTTGAGAGAGAACATATGCAACAGGGGATGGGCAGGTAGAGAGGGAGAAAGAGGATCTCAAGCAGCCTCTGTGCTTTCAGCATGGAGCCCGATGAGGAGCTCGAACCCACGAAGAGTGAGGTCATGACCTGAGTTGAAACCAAGAGTCAACTGCTTAACCTAATGAGCCACCCAGGCGTCCCTCAGGTTGGCATTTTAAAGGGAGGTGGTGGTGGTGCTGGGGTCATCCTAGGGATGTGACTTTATACTGCGAGAAGCCATGTTATCATTTGAGGACGTCTTACAGTGCAGGGGTTTGGATGGACCCACTAAGTGCTCAGAAGTTTGTAGTTCTCACTGCCCGGCATTCTTAAACCCTAGACCCAGAATTCAGAGTTTCATTTCTACTGCCTTCTGTTGATTAAAGCAAGTCTACAGGCCCAGCACAGATTCAAAGAGAGGATATTGTGCAAGAGTGAAGACTGAGAGGCATTGTTGATTGGGTCCACAATTGTGACCGGCACACTATTACAGTTACATTTGTCACTACCAAGTGTGGGTCATTTTTGTGGGGCACAGTACTCATGCTAGGCCACCAGCCAACTCATAGGCCACTGCCTCTCTCTGAGGCAGAAATCTGGTTCCGACTCCACTCAACTATGGCAAAGGTGGCTGGAATTGCCACCATGAAATTCACATTAATATGGAAATCTACACAGAAAGGAATCCTTCTGGCAGCTTTTTTCAGGTAGGTGTTCAGGATTTCCAGAGACTCCTTAGTATGACAATGAATCATCGCCTGGCAGTCCGCTCTGATTTGGACTTCAGAGGATATTTAGGTATTCTGCTCCAGGGTTTCAGAGGGAATTGACTACTGCAAATTATTATTATTTTTTAATAGGGCCAGGTTTTTTGTTGTGGTTGTACTTATTGCTGCTGGTTTTCACTGCTTCAGGGAGAGAGCAGAAAGGGAACACTAGCAGGGCCTCAGAATCCCACTCCTATGACTTCTTCCAACTCAGGTCAGTTTTCTTGGCATATAATGGAAGGGATGCATATTGGTAAGCCTATCAGTGTTAATCCAACGTAATGTGGAAGCCACTTGAGGTCAGATATACAGTACATATAGCCTAGGGCAATATTCTCAGTGCTCTCTCCACGGTAGCTCACCTAAAGGATGATATACTCAGGCTCTATACAATTCCAGCATACTGATAATAACCACAACCTTTTCCCCCAACACAGGGTATTTTAGAATGCCAGTGTGAGAGATTATGATTATCAGAGGAATAACCCTAATTCTGCTCTAATTTATAGATTCTACAAATTCAAAAAGTATTTGTTACACTATGCACTGCAATGCTGGGAGACCCAACCTGTAAACAGGCAGACTCCAGAGTCAGTTCTCTGCTAGATTGCCTATTTCTGTTATGTCAGACAGTCTTTCCAACTTTGGTGTGCAGAGACATGTCCTAGGAATGCTCTTCTACTGCAGAAGATATTCAGTAGATGTAGGGCAGGGCCTGAGAGTCCGTCCAGAGGATGCTGCTACTGGTGACTCCCTCCTAATGAATGGAATGCAGCCAGAACAAAGGGATGTCACTACAGAGCTTAGGTTATAAAAGACTGCAACCTCTGTCTTGCTCACAGTCTCTTGTTTTCTTTCTTTCTGTGAGCCTTCATTCCACAGAGAGCAAAGGGCTGGGTTATGAGTAACTCTCAGGAGAGGCCTACATCCTGCTGAGAGTGACATGAACGTACTTGGAGGTGCTCCTCCCTGAGCGGAACCTTGACTGACTGTGGCCTCTGCTGACACATTGATTAGAGATTTCTGATATCTGAACCAGAAGACCCAGTTAGGACGTACCCAGATTTCTGATCCTCCAGTAACTGACATAATGCTTGTTTGTTGTTTTAAGCCATTAAATTTTAAAGTCATTTGTTTTGCAGAAATACATAACTAATGCATGTGCCATCCTACATATGCTATCTCTTCCACTCATGCAGCAAACACTTATTGACTGTCTACTAAATGCGAGGTGCTGGGCAACAGGGGAGATGAAACAGATGTGACTCCCACCTAGTGTCCTGGTGGGAGAGGCCACCTTAAACATTAACTTATTCATAATTTAGAATTTAATGGGAAAATATTTAAAAATTTAACAAGCTGCATTAAGTGCTTAGGAAAAAGCCGAAGGGGAAGGCTGAGATATGAAAATTAAAGTGATGACAATGGAGGTGAAGGAAATGGGAAGTCAGCTGTGGAGATGGAAACAGAGGGGGCCTCTTGAGGAGAGAAGATTCCAAGGCAAAGACAGGAGGGATGGGAGGCAGATGACCACGAGGAGACCACACTGGAAAACAAGGCAGGGCTGGGGCACACGAGGTGTTATAGGCCATGTGGAAGGGCCCTGCTGTTATCCTAACTACAGTGGAAATGCCTTTGAAGAGAGTTTGGGGGCACCTGGGTGGCTTAGTCGTTAAGCGTCCGACTTTCGTTTAGGTCATGATCTCGCGGTTTGTGGGTTCAAGCCCCGCATCGGGCTCTGTGCTGACTGCCAGCTTGGAGCCTGGAGCCTGTTTCAGTCTGTGACTCCCTCTCTCTCTGACCCTCCCCTGCTCACGCTGTCTCTCTCTCCTAGAAATAAATAAAACATTTAAAAAAAAAAGAAGAGAGTTTGAAGCAGGGGGGCAACGTAGTAAAATGTGTGCTTTGACAAGATGACCCCTACTACCGCATGCAGGATGGATCAGATGGGGCAAAGGGGCGTGTGGGCAGACCATCAGGAGGCTACTTTAGTTTTCCAGGCCAAAGATGTCAGTGACCTGCACTAGGCTACTGAAAGTGAGATGAGATGCTGTGGGTGAGTTTAACATATACAACATCCTTCCCACCCTGTTCTCACACCCACCCATCCAGACCTGCAGGTGCCCACGAATTATGTTAGAGATTTTCTCCTCCAAAAGACTGTCCCAGATATGCCAGACTGGCTAAGCCACTATGCAATTCTTCCTCAGCATTTAATAAAACTTAATGATGATAATATATAAAATGTGTATAAAGGTTTTTTTTTTTTATAGTAGGTACTTCTTTGTTAGAGTGTCAACTCTTTTCAGGGGAAGAAAGAGAATTCTCTTTTCATTTTTATCACTGTAGCCCTATGCTAGGCACATAGTATTCAACAGGTATTTAATAGACTAATTTGAGACATTCTGTATCCCTCATTGTTTTGAGACCATAGATGGCTTCACCTTTCACATGGTAATGTGCTTCTCTCCATCGGAAGATAATTTAATATTCATCCACTGCTGAATGGAGGCTCTGTATTGATATTTTTCTTTGGTTGCCTTTTTCCCCCTAGTTTCTCTTTATTGAAACATATACAGAATCACAACCATGAGAGTTAATGATTTTAATGATATTCTCTGTAACCATTCACAAGCAAGCAGGACAGGGTTAAAGAGTCTGAAGACAAAACTTAATTTTGGTCAAGAACACATATGTATTTGTTTATCGGACCCCCTGCAGGATTGTGATAGGAAAAACAATTGAGAAGAAAATATTCTCTATCTCTCTTTATCCCCTCCCCTGAACACATTTAGACTTTCCTTTCTCCCATAGGCTCCTCTATGGAAATTCCAGTGTCATTTATGTCCCTGACAAAGCAACACTTTTACTCAACTAAGTCCACCACCTGGAGTAGGATTATCAAGACACCAAACTCATATTAGAAAATTGGTAAAAACCGGAGGAGGACACTTGTGGGGATGAGCACTTGAGTGTTATGTGGAAACTAATTTGACAATAAACGATTTGTAAAAAAAAAAAAAAAGAAAAAGAAAATTGGTAAAAACCTGGCATCACATTTCTGAATGAATGCTAACTCTTAATTTAGACCCCATAGACTACTGACTGGGTTATACCTCTGAATTTGTTGTATAACTAATGGCAGCTAAAGTTGAATATTCTCACCTTAGTTACTTAGAGTTCACATGTGAAAGTACAATATTGCTTACAAACTTCCGTTGTGATAAGAGTTACTAAAGTAAGAAATTACCAAGAGTTTGAGAAAGTTGGAATGGATTGTCCATTGACGGTTCCTAATGTAGTAGCAGAAAAAAAAAAACGGTGTCTTAAATGCTTAGTGTTGGATGTCATTAACACTTTCACAAAACTTTATGGTATAGAAAGTTTTTGATATTAAACTGTGCCTTGTACAGAGTTCTAATGCATTGTATTGACCACCAGTACTTGTTTTTGTTTTTTTTCATTTAAGTTTATTTATTTAGTTTGAGAGAGAGAGAGAGAGAGAGAGCTCATGAATGGGGTAAAGGCAGAGAGAGAAAGAGAGGGAAAGCAAGAATCCCAGGCAGGCTCCACAATATCAGTGTGGAGCCAGACCCAGGGCTTGATCTCACAAACAGTGAGATCATGTCCTCAGCTGAAATCAAGAGTCTGACACTTAACTGATTGAACCAGCCAGTCTCCTTGGCCACTTCTGTAACAGTAGATTGTGCATTCAGACTTCTCAGTGTTAAAAAGAAGTAATTTCTTGTATGCTTATTTCCAATTCTTTGTTTTGCTGGCTTTAGTTTATCTTTTCACAATGCTGCTCCTATATACTAAAAATTATTAAGTTCATTAAAAAAATAGTCAACTTGTTTGCACATGTCAACAGCAACAACAAAAAGGCGAAATGACTCCAGAAAAGTTTGACATTTCCATCTTTCCATTTATATTCCATTTGGAATAGCCAAAGGGTTCTAACTTGCAATTTTCAAAACAAAAATTTGGACAGAGATTTACTATATAATGCATTTCACTGGTCATGTAATATTTTTGTTCTTCATTATTAATCCATGAAAAGAAAAATGGGAAACACAATTGAAAATGTATCACAGTGAATTTTGCTCTGATCAGTTATTAACAGCAGAGTAGCAGAGTCGGGGAGGAAACATAAAGCATGACTAGAGGTACGGATATTTTTCAAGATATTTTTTAAGGTTAATGTAAAAAGATGTAGGACAGGGGAACCTACGTGGCTTGGTCAGTTAAGTGTCTGACTTCAACTTGGTCATGATCTCATGGTCGTGAGTTCAAGCCCACATGGGGCAGGCTCTCTGCTATCAGCACAGAGCCCAATTCGGATCCTCCGTCTCCCTCTCTTTCTGCCCTTCCCCCACTCTTGCATGCATTCTATCACTCTCTCAAAATTAAACATTAAAAAAATGATGTAGGACATACTTTGGTCATTTGCTATCAAAGAGTCTTAAAGACTAATAAGCCCTTCAACAAGGACTATTTGATCATGGTCTGCAGGCAGGGAACCTATAACATGTCTCTATCTGTTCTATACTCTATGCTTAGGGGCAAGGCCATCTCACAAATTTTACATATAGACCAAGAAATTCTCCTGTAATTGCTGGGTGTCAAGCCAATTTCTACGACATCTGGAAGTATAATCATTTCACTCTAGCTGTTGTTCTGTTCTCAAGTTAACTGTATTTCATTCACCATTAAACTTTCTCTCAACTCCTTGGAGGAAGGCAGTTTAATAAACTCTCCACAGGAAGTTGCTTATGAGTGAAACAAGAACAGTAAATATCATTTGCTGAATCTGAACAATGGTCCATAAGGTATCACTGATTATCAGAGTTTTATTTTTAAGCTGCAGCTAAAGAACCTAGAGCCCCTCTCTAGGGCCTTTATAACATGTTCAAAATTATAGTTAGTAAATGAGAACATTAGGATGGTGAAACCAAGTTACGTGACTAGGAAGGTCATGTTTACATGATCACAATTCTAAGGTATTTTCAGAATAAAATATACTTGAGGGATGGACAGTTAAATGAACAGAGATTATCTCTAATAATAAAATTCCAGACATTGTGGTAGATGGATGTGGAGAGATTTGCTGAGAACTGATTGCTTGAGAGTATTTAAAATCACAGTATGAAGATAATTGCTGTGTGTTTAAATGTAATTTTAGAAACATAGAATGGAACAGAAGAACCAAGTTCAGCAACTTTGGTCCCTTTGTCTCATGTCATTTCCCCCTTATCACCAATGCCCAGCCTCTGCAGTTGAATATGGACCGGTGATCAGTTTTCTTTTCAAACAATTGTATATATTTTAAATTGAGCTAGATGTCAAGATGTTAAAATATGTTCCTTATATATAAAATTATTATTTCCAATTTATTAAAAAATTGGGAAAGCTAGTAATTCTGGGCTTGCATTTCCTCATGGCAACAAGAAATCAGAGTAATGGCCGGGTCCTATGGATGGGGCCTATGCTTCTTTCAGTTGCTCACCATCCTTCCTCAGCCTGCTACCCTCATTGATGCTACATGTCTTGCAGTGCAACCTGCACAGCTCCTTAGCTGCTGTAGGCATTTGAGACCCCTGATCTTTCCACCCCTGACGTATATCTAATGTGAGTTAGGTCTGTAGGCAGGCAGGGACTTGTCTCAAACAATTCTGTTTTCAGTGGTCATTTACTAAATGCTTAGGACAATGGTTCTCAGACTTTATCAGGCATCAAAATCACCTGGAGGGTTTGTTAAAATACAGATTGCTGGGTCCCAGCTCCAGAACTTCTAATTCAGTAGATCTGGGGAAAGCCCAGGAGTTTGTGTGTCCAGTGCAGTCCCAGGTGATGGTGATACTGCTGATCCTGGGGCCATACTTTGTGATCAGTGCTTTAGGGAAAATATTTTTATGGTTGTGGAGAGGATCATGATAAAATCGATACTCTGTCTTCTACCACCTTTTGTTCTTTACTATGTAACTTGCTTCCTAATTTTTCTTAGAATTGTGTGTTTTATTTTTACCAAAATAAAATATCTCTTTTTCCTTTATTTTCCTAGAATTTCCTCCACCCTTCAAGATTCTTCCAGCTGGATTGAGAATTAAATGGGCATGAGACAGGGTCAATATTCAATTACCTGGAATGACTTAAAGACAGGAAGATGAACTTGATGATGTGAAGACTTCCTTCCTGCCTTACTTTTATGATGTATTTCTTCTTTTAGATATCTTTCCATGTCCTATATCCTGGTGAACATAAACTCGTGGCTGTAGTCCAGATGCCCCCTGAACTGCTTCCGGTCCCAACCAGATTTTAAAAGTAGGGACTTTTCCACTTCCAACAGATCACAGTCCAAATCCATATCTTCTGCTAATCTATTTATACTACACAGATAGCTGGAATCATCCAGAAGAATCACATTTTGAATCTGGAGAAAGTGAATATACAGCAAGAAAAATAATTTGACTTTTTTCCCCTCTCCTGGCCATTTTCCACTGTGCATATATATTTTTGTGTATATATATATTATACATATATATCTAGCATATGTGTGTATGTGTGTGTGTGTGTGTATACACACATATATATTGCTTTTCATAGTCTTTGAAGCTACTTAAGGGGCCAAAGATGGACCACTCCAAAATATGCCACTTTGGTTGGCACATTTATTATTTTGAATAAAAATTACTTAAAAACAGCCAGTGCAAAAAGAATACTCTGAACCCCCTTTGTATCCAGAAAGCAGGAAATAAGTCTCCCATGTGAGTGGTACCCTCCCTGCACCAGGAGGTAAAGAGATATTCTTATCACTAGAGATGGGAAATTAAGAGCCTAGAAGGCTATATAAACAACCCTTGTTTCGTTTATGAATTTACTATCCCAGCCAACTTCTCTTTACAATTCCTTCATAATTGAAGTTTCTGAACATAAGTTTTCTTTGTCCTGTCAATTCTTTGACAAGTTTATTATCCCTCTATAAAAAAAAAACAAAAACAAAATAAATAAACCTGCCTGCCTTGGCCATTTCTTTAGGTCTCAATTTAATTATTGGGCCTTCATGCACACATTATTAAACTTTGTTTTATTTTTCTCCTAATTGATCTCTCTCATGCCAACGTAATTCTTAAACTAGATGGAAGAATCTTGAAAGGTATAGAGAAACTTTTCTTCCCCAACACTACTTTGTCTCAATATGTAACTCATTCCCCAAACCTCTCTTTAAGTAAATTATGGTATATCCCATATGCCTTCAACTCTTTCTCAGTTCAGCTCAAATAAAGGGTGGAAAGATAGCAGTACGAGACTCATTGAGAGGAAGTAAGCCTGATGTGGAATGGCTTCCACAATAAACATTGGACAGAATTCTGTGTAGCCAGAATCATGAATGTTGGTTTCCTGTTTCCTGCCTTGCACAAAGGCTGTAAATACTTTCCTCCTGCAACGACCTTTCAAGTCTTTATTACATTTAGCAGGTGATAGAGGAGGAGGAGGAGGAAAGGGAAGAAGAGGCAGAAAAGGAGGAGGGAGAGGAGGAGGAAAAAGAGGAGGAAAGGGGAACCATGGAAGCATAGTTGTTAAGGGCTTCATTTAACAGGCATAGTTAATGATATGAAGACAATGACCAATATGAGGTAAGTGTGCCAACACTAGGATTTTCTGAGGTAGCAGATATTTTTGACCAACAATATGCCTTTAATTGTAGTGTATAAGGTTGGGGCGCCTGGGTGGCTTAGTCGGTTAAGCATCCGACTTTCCGACTTTCGCTTAGGTCATGATCTCGCGGTTCGTGGGTTCGAGCCCCGCGTCGGGCTCTGTGCTGACTGCCAGCTCAGAGCCTGGAGCCTGTTTCAGTCTGTGACTCCCTCTCTCTCTGACCCTCCCCTGCTCACGCTGTTTCTCTCTCCTAGAAATAAATAAAACATTTTAAAAAAATTGTAGTGTATAAGGCACAGCAGGGGCTCCATATCTAGAAAAGATGGGAAACACAGTGTAAGTATACATTAAATAAACAGAAACATGGAATAGAGGAGACATTATTTATTAAGCCCCAACCTTGTACCAGGTTCTATATAAATCAAAGAATTATAGTCCATCAAAGTAACTTCAATTTCTATTTAATTATACAGGTGTACATTCTTGTAAGAAAACCCATTATGTAACCATGAAATTTTATGAAGCAGAGAATTTGGGTTTTGATTGTTCATTTTGAAAAATGATTCTGAGTACAGACTATTCCTATAAATATAGGGCTTTGTGTATTGCATTTTAATTTTTAGTTATAGATCATTAGTTATTCGACTAAGAGGTGGAACAAGACAGAGACCTGAAGCTAAAATCATTAATATTTCAAAATGAAGATAAAGAATATTGGAAATCACAGAGTAAGTTTCTGATGACTCATGATTTAGGTTTTAAAGGTTGATTAATGCACAGCTTTTCAGATATACCTTACCATGGGGTAAAGCAAAGTATACCTAGAATTTGAAAATAAGAAACCATTTAATGTTTTATTTTCCAGTGGNATTCCCCTCCCACAACCCGTCCAGCAATCCTCTGTTTGTTCTCTATATTTAAGAGTCTCTTATGTTTTGTCCCATTCCCTGTTTTTATATTACTTTTGCTTCCCTAAGGTATAAAGTTTTTTTAGAAATTTTCTCCCTAAGTGCTGTTCCATCAATTGCTAAACATAGGATCTACTTTTAGTAATATGTACTTACATTTCGGGACATCATTAGCTTCATTTTACTCATGTTAGAAAAAGATCAGAATGCCTGCTCTTCCTCTCCCACTGTCTTTGTTTGAAAAAAGAAGAAGATACATCAAGGGGTTAGAGTCAAGATAGGAAAAGTCTTCTAATAGGAGCTGAATGGTCTTGATAGTTGTTTCCTCTTAACAAGGTTCCAATAATAAGAATTTAGTGGTGGGAGGATGGTGACTGGAAAAATTATTTCTACTTAAATATTTCTTTCTTCCCTTTCATACAGTGAAGCAATCACCAAAGAAAATGCTGGAATGATTTTAAGGATCATCCAGATTCTCAGTCTTCTTTTAGGGATGACCTGGTCGTCATGGTTGTCCTAAGATAGAAACATGGGCATATGAAAATGGAAAGGAACAAATTAAACTGGTGACCCATACACCTCTGGTTTTGAATTTGCAAAAGTACTTCAAAGTCACTTCTCACTGGAAGATGTTTCTTACTTTTTTCTCCTCCTCCTCCACCCCCTCTCCCCACTGTCTCTATCTATCTCCATCTCTATCTCTATCATCTCTCTGGACAAAACTCTGTGAGGAAATGCAATGATTCCTTAAGAACCCATTCTTATCTCTAACTTTTGGTCATTAATACAGTGAGTGCTGTGATGAGCCTAGAGGCACAAAGTGCAAAGTGTTTCACAAAGTGTGACAAATGAATCTTCTTTCAAGATACCAGAAACTTGTGTGGGGTATGTGTGTGTGTGTGTGTGCGTTGATTCAATTATCAACTTGAATTCGTTAATAAAAACTTCTGAAAAAAGAGGCATCATACTCTTTCAAAATTTATTTATTTTTTTTAAGTTTATTTGTTTATTTTGAGAGTGAGCAAGCAGGGGAGGGACAGAGAGGGAGGAGGACAGAAGATCCTGCACTATCAGTGCAGAGCCCAATGTGAGGCTCAAACTCACAAACTGTGAGATCATGACCTGAGCTGAAATAAAGAGTTGGACATTTAACCAATTTAGCCACTCAGGCTTCCCAAAATTTATTACTTTAAAAAAGATGTGGAAACATAAAATAAACTATGTTTTTTAAAAAGCAATGACTGAAAACATCCTATTTCTCCAATAATTAGTTCAGATCAATCAACGATGGTTCATATGATAGTCTTCGGGAAAGAACAGCTGGATTTTTGGATCCTTGGCTAAAAACCACTGGCCAATAGCCTTGAATTTATAACCTCATTCGATAGTGCCCAAGGATAGTAATACTGCTCCCTTTGTTTATTCAGTAAATACTTTACCCTAGGAAGACTTGAATTTAAGGGCAATGATTAAGAGCTGAATATATCAATACTTTTATAAATTTACACATATGTTTGCTTAAAAGTTTTATAATTATTGTCCTGCTTTGGGTATGCTTTGTCTATGTAGAAGTTTCTTTTACACTTAAAATATAACTTACTATACTACATTTATAAATTTGATATATTAGATTTATTCAGATTTCTTAAGTGCTTATATTAGGCTTATTAAAGTCCTAAGTGTTTTCTTTCAGATATTTGAAGTGTTTCAGAAAATAGGATATAGTAAGCTATAAACATAGTTTGAGATATATAAGGAAGTCTTTTCAGCTACATGAGTAAATGGGGTTAATTATTCCTAAACAAGGCTTCTTAAGATCTTAATTCTTTAAGAATTAGAAATAAATTGATCATTAATAAAACATAGGTGGAAGTGTAATTACGCTTACATAAAATTGCTAGAATTTTTAAATGAAATAAGATTTTTAAGCTGATACTGAAGACTAAAGGAAAATTAAGTTTTGAAAAGTATTATTATATTATTTAATGCTACATTAAGAGGACTAACCACAAATAGATATTTGTGCTCTTAACCACTCCTCCCAGTTATTAAAAACCTTCACTGGCAATTCATAGGGGAGATTCAAAGGGAGGAAGGTATTTTGATGAATTTCAAATATTCAGGGTTTATTCTGCACACTTATTGAATGCTTATGTGTTAGGCACTGTGCTAGGTGCTAGTATAAAGAGCTTAGAACAATCCTTAACATGAGGATATGCCCAGTAACTATTGGTTATTATTATGCATAGAAGCCATCTTTGGGCCCCCAGTACCTAGCATACTAGTGTGTGTATGTGTATATTTAGATGTGTGTATGAAGAGAAAGGAAAGGGAAAATGAAAACTAGTAGAGATTGAAGGTGCTGCTTTGTTAATTTGCAATAGACACATGTGTACACACAGACACACACCTGCACGCACACGAACACACATGCAAATCTGGTGTGAATCTCAAAATACTCAATGACCAGTCCTTGGGAGTGACATCTGGAAACAGATCTCTTCTGAAATTAGAGTGAGAGTGTTAAGAATTGGAAGGGGCAGCTACTTTGCCTTAGTCCGACAAGCTTTTCAACAGATAAGAAAATGGAGGTCCTGGGAAATGATATGACTTGCTCAACACTCGTATCTAAGACAAACAAAACCATACACTAGTTAATTGGGGAAGGACAGATTTTAATTAGTCATAACTGTTGTGGTAGGGAGGAAATCCACCATGGACTGAACTCAGCCTCCATTTGTTCAGCTGTGACTGGGCATTAAAGGAAGAATGAAAAAGTGGGAGGGGCCAGAGTGGGGAGGGGGGGCACAGCAGAGTCAGGGAAGTGAGGCAGTACAGAGGGTTAATCAGTGTAAATGTCAGCTAGTGTTAGTGTCAGCTGTCTGTTAGTTATCAATGATCCGTACTAGGATTCCATCCTCCCAGAGACTGGGAGACAGAGGCCCCTGCCTCAGGCATTAGCTGAAACAAACACTACATTTTTTTTGGGTGGCCTTGAGTTTTTCTCAGGTACGCCCTCTGAGAGGGGGGATAGGGTCATCTTAGGGATGAGGTCCTGAACTGTTAGCACCTAGGTTGGTGTTTTGTTCAAGTCGTTATAGGCCAGGGTTGAGGCCTAGTTGAGAAGAGGGCTCTGAGAAGATTGGCTAAGGGTCTGGTTAATGAGAGTATCTTTGCCACCCCTCGGTGAATTTTCTATTTGGGAGATTTCTGCTGTATTGTGGCCAGATTCTGGTAATGATGACTGCACAAGAGATCACTGAAAAGATTTTACCTCAAAAACAACAACAAACAAAAGAGGCTTCTTTCGCCTTTGCTAAGTGGTAGGACCTAGCTTCACAGCTGTGAAGCTCCAGTCCAGTCCAGCCGGCAAGTGGAAGGGTGTGTCTTTGTGCTCAGGAGAGCTGGCTGCTTGCATTCCAGCCACGTACTCTGAATTTAGTATGAAGCCCATCGTGTCTATAAATAATGGCTTCATACTCGATAGGTACATTCCATTCCTGCTATTGTTTCTACTCCAGTCCTGCTGAAGTGTGCCATGTTCTCTTTTGAAACAATGAGAACATCAACCTCTAATAAACACCACGCTCTCTTGTCATTACCACACTGTCAGATTCAGCATCTGAAATAGAACCGGGAAACAGACATTGAGGTATCAGGCTTGTCCACTATTGTATTTCTCAGCCCCAAAGTTATTGAAGCTTAAAGTATCCTAATTCTCTTTATAACCTAATCTAGGTCTACTTTTTGAAGGCTTTAGCGTTTTTTAGAATGTAATTTAATGTTCAATCATCATTAACTGTTGCATATGATGAGTCCGCAAGTTGGTCTTCCATTAAATGAAACAAGGCTTCTATTTATTGCCCCCAGTGCGACTTCATCAGATTCAAAGTGGTGACCCTTTTAGAGCACAGTTTCCTTTTCCATTTTCCAAAAGATGGTCTATCTTTAGATCTGTTTCAAATTGCTTCCTTTGCCTGTAGTGAATCCCCATCCACATTCGCCTGAGTCTAATTGGTGTTAACAAAATAGCAGGCAGCATTCTTACAGAGTTTAGATCACTCTCTTAGATGTGCCTCTATTATTTCTATTTAAACCACATTGTTTTCATTCTTGGGAGACGCTTTGAAAAGTTTAAAACTCTTCCCCCCCTGTAATTTTGGCTCAATTTGTCAGAATACCAAATAAGATGGAATAAGATGCGTGAAGGTGAATGCACTTTTTTCTTTGTTTCTATTCTTTTTAAAAACATATGTTCTGCCTCTCCTCTCATTTCTACAGCGTTTCTGCCCTGGGTGAGATGAGTGCTGTGCATAAGCCTTTGCTCTCATCTATCCCTGCAGGTTGTTATTCTCTTCTGTTTCAGTTACGACTCCTTTACTTTCAGTTTTCTTCTCCTTGACTCCAGTAAAATGTAAATGTCACTACCTTGTTCTTAGATTTTTCTCAGTGTGGCCCTTTCATGCCAGTGGGTGGGTTTCTAATCCACAAATGGGCTGTTGGGTGAACATCTGGAGAGGGGAATAAAGGGTTAGATGATTACACTTATAAATAGCCCCTTTGTGTTCAGAGTTCCGTAAAATCTGGTTTAAAACTTTATCAGTTGTTTTAGTACTAAAACGGCAACTCTTGTGCTTAATTCTGAAGTAATGTTGTCATCCCTAATTTTATTTATAAGACAACAATTTGATGAATCGAATGTGTTTGTAGTACGAATGTGGACTCTGGACTATAGCAGCAGAATATCCATTAAAAATAGGAAGGGCATGTGGCTCTGTCTTTCTAAGGAAAAACCTACATTGGTCATGACCTACATTGGTCATTTTAGGAGCTGAACTTGAGAGTCGTTAATACTACTGTAAAAACCACTGGACCCCATTGTGCAATGCGGACGTAAAAATGAGATGTGAGACAATAGAGTCTCTTTAGAGAATCCAATGCAGAGATAATAACGAGGATAGAGAGGTCAGTCTATCAAGCACAACATGTGATTTATGTAACTTTGTTTCAAAATATGTGTTCTAGAAAAGTGCCGTATGACTACCTATGAATCAGAACTGCTAAAGGAAATGGGTGATGGGTAAATCTACACATTCTGTGCAAATTAGAATTGTAAAAGATTAGCTTCAAAAAAAAAAAAAAAGGAGTTGAAATTCAGTGAACTGGCCAAGTGGGAAAAAGAATCTTCCCTGGTGAAGAATAGTCAGAGGGAACTGATGCTAGCCAAACCTGGGGCACTTTTGCCATAATGTATGTCTCCTTCCTGCTCTGGACCCTGAAAGGGAATTGATACAAGGCACTGAGTACGGAGGATATTCCCAAGGTCTTATGAGGTATTAGCATTAAGTTTTTATAAGGAACATCTCTTCTTTAAAGTAAGGTTGGGGAGCCTGAGTGGCTCAGTCAGTTAAGTGACCTACTCTTGATTTGAGCTCAGGTCATGGTCTCACCACTGAGAGATCAAGCCCCACGCTTGACTCCCCTAAGACTCCTCACTTTCAGCTTGGTTTTCTCTCTCCCCTCTCTCTGCCCCTCACCCTCCTCATGTATGCATGTGCTCTCTCTCAAAATAAATATTGAAAAAATAAAAATAAGAAAGTAATGCTATCTAATGGGTTGTTATCGGCACCAACTATGTTAAGGCATTCTGTTACAAATTGATACAAACTTGGGCTTACTTAATACTTTATGGTTTACAGTGCACCTTTGCGTACTTTATCTCCTTGGTACCTTACACAGTCTTAGACAGGAAAGGCAGTTGCCACGTGACAGATAAAAAATCTGAAGCTTATATAGGTTACGTGAGTTCCCATGGTCATATGATGGATATGGGCCAGTGCTTTATTAAAATCTTCGGCTCTGAATCCTCATTCAGCTGGCTTTCCACCAGCATCCTTTTCTTAAAATAGTAGTTACTGTGGAAAGACTTCAACTCAAGGAACAAAATATGGAGAAAGAACCACATTTCGTAATTATGAGGTTCCTAAATAAATGCCTTATTTCTTTAAATCTTAATTTGGCAAACTATGGCTTTGTGGACCAAATGTAGGTTTCCACCTATTTTTGCAAATGCAGTTTTATTGGAACACAGCTACACCCATTCATTTATGAAGTGTCAATGGCTGTTTTTGAGCTATAATAGCAGAGGTAAGTGGTTGCAATAGAGACCATATGGCCTGCAAAGACTAAAATATCTACAAACTGACAGAAGAAATTTCTCAGCCCCTGCTCTAAATCACTATCTAAATAGTGTATCATCCCTTCAAGCACATGATATCCATTAATATTTACATTTAGAGAAGAGTTCTTCAAATTTTTACACTGGAGTTTATAGGAAGATCATTTCATCTCTTAATCACTGAATCTTTAAGCCTTCAGTTCCGGAAAATGTTGTATATACGCATGACTTATGGTTACACTAATACCAAGTAACTTCTAGCAATCAGCCTTCAACACTCAGACTGATAATGTCAAAGATCACAAGAGTACAATTAATAGAATTGGAATCAAACATGAGGAACATACCATTTACTGAATGACTAGAAATTATGGGATAATTTTTCCTTATGCATTTTTGTACTGGACGTGTAAAGGAATCGAGCCAGCCACCACTGGCCTAACTCCTGATCAGTAGCCTGCCTCTGTGGATTCTGTCTTCCTGCTCTGTCCAAATTGGAGAGTCTTTTGGGAATTAGAGACCAGGGGAAATTTCTACCATCATATCCTATTATTATGAAAATCTTGTCATTTTTAAAGTACTTTTGCACCAGTGCATTGACTCTTTCACTGTGCATATTGACAGTTTTTTGCTCCTTGAGGACAATGACTATTTCACAGTTTTATGTTCTGTGGTGACATCTGCTTAGAGACCAATAGTCTAGACAGTTTTCTGTGAATAGGCTTAGAGAGCCACATTAACTTAGAATGTTCTGATGAAAACATTCTGTTCTTTGCTTAGTCTGTCAATTTGCATTGGCAGCCAAGAGTTTCCCACTTTAAAGCAACAGTTCATTTTTTTTTCAACTAAAAAAAAGGCAAAACAGACAAACAAACAAACAAAAACAATGCCCAAGCACTTTGGTATGTTGTTTAATTCGCAACTGTGAAAATGCTAGTTTATTCAAACCATCTCTGCAGTTTTGTGTTAGAAGATAGACCTTCTGCTCCAAAGGCAGTCCACAGGGGTTTAACAGATAGGATCCTGATAGATGAATTGGAGCCAGGGAGGCAAACTTGAGGGCAGGCCAATTTGGACCCCTGTGTTCTTGCCTTCTTTTTCTGTGTTTCCTCTGTCTCACTAGCTTGCCCTGCTAGTGCTGTCTCCAGCTGCACAGAGCGTGTGTGCTGCCATAATCTTGCTTCGCCAGTGCAAAACTGATCTGGAAATCTTAATAAAAACACAATGTTAGTTGAAGAGCAAAGTAATTTTCTAAGGAACGTATAAACAAAATAATAAAGATTAACCCATCTCCTGTAAAATAAAACAAATGAACATAACACAAAACTGAATACTAAGTTGTGAATTATCAAGGACGTATTTTTAGCAACTTGTTCATTACCCAGTGGCAGAAATAGTCAGGAAATGAACATTTCTGGGTATCTTTAAATCACATGACCATAGTGACTTCCTACGCATGAGTAGAATCTTGAGAATCATTCTAGGACTGGGGTCATGGATGGGAAGATATAAGGAGCCAAGTGGAGTTGACTGTAATGCACCAGAGCCTCAAATCTAGGTTATAACAATGGATGTGATTGGTAAAACAACAACAACAACAACAACAACAACAACAACTCCTTCACAACAAAGTTAGATTTATCCTTACCTTAAAACTAGAGGATGGTGCTGAGTCTTAATGCCAGGGGCTCCTGTAGATAAGGAATTTTCCAAGTACGCTGCATAGTTTCCAGTTACCAGGTGGGTTGTAAATTCTAAGTAGGTAGGCTATGTCTTAGCATCCTGAAGTTCTATTTAGATAAGCAGAGATGGACATAAAGCAAGTCAGAAAATAAGAGGTTCACAGGTGTGAGCTAGAGTTGAGTCTGGCTCACTCAGGTGGATCTACCACAGGGTATGATATAGTCATGACCCCAGATCCTAGAATGATGCTCTAGTTTAATTCATTCAGCTTAGGGTAGATAGATGGGGGTTGGCAAGTGCTGATTGGCAACAAGGAAAACAACGATACAGGGGGTGGTGGTGAAGGACAAGGGTACATCCATACCACTTTAAATGAGTTAAGGAGATGGTTCTTCAAAAATGCATAATGGTAATGCATGCACCTTGGTAGAAAATTTGTTTCAATACAAACGAGTATAAAATCATTAACTATAACCCATAACTTCACTATCCAGGGGAAATGGCTGTTTATATTATAATGTATAGCTTCCTATTATTTTCTACTTTCCATGTACTTAAGTAAACCTGTGTGAATTTGTGTGTCTGTGTGTGCATTTTTTCATTTGTTTTTCTGATCTCCTTAAAAAGGACGTTATTATCTCCCATGAATTAACACAATATGTCTGTCTGACTTAGTAAGGGTAATCCTGTTGCATATGCTAGTCTAATGTAATGTTCTTCTGATGCTATTTCCACTGGCTTTGGACTTTATCATTGGTAGCAGCTGTTCATTATACAATGAGGACTTCTTGAGACAGGAGGGCCTCATCAAAGTCATAAAAGGGAAGATAAGGGAAGGGAAGGTGATCCAATTGCTTTTGCTGCACAATAAATCATCCAAAAACTTAATAACATAAAGGAACCCTTTATTATGCTCATGGATTCTTTAGGTCAGGAATTTGGATAAGGCCCAGTAGAGATGACTTGTCTTTGCTCCATTATATCTGGGGCTTCGGATGGGGCAAGGAACATTTGGGGTGACTTGACAGCTGTGCTGAGGATCTTCTATAGGCCTCTTGACTCACCAGTCTCTCACTTGTGCTCTGATGACTTGGGAATGCTTGACTCAGTAGACGATGCTAACCAGAGCACGTGCACATGGTTTTCTCATGTGACATGAGCATCTCCACAGCCTGGAAGCTTTGCTGCAGTTGGACTTCGAAACAGAGGCTCAGGGTTCCGAAGTTCATGTCCCTGCAAACAAAACACGAGCTGTAATGCCTTATATGGCCCAGCCTCAGAAGTCACATAGCATCTCTTTTGCTATGCTCGACTGGTAGAGAGAGTCACAAGGCAGTTCAGATTCAAAGAGGGAAAGGGACAAAGCCTCTATGTTTTCATGGAAGGAGTATCTAAGATTTTGCCCCTGAACCCAGAGTCTCCAGGTCCTCCAATCTTATTGGAAAATGGGAGAGCAAATCGAGTCTCCTAGATGAACTACAACTTGAGGAAACTCCCCAGGGAGTTTTTGTCCATTTTTGTGATTTTTAAAAAAATTACTATGCAAAACCTGTCTTAAATAATTCAGATTTTATAATAAGGAATAAAGGAGACAGAAAATTTTCCCTAATGCCGTGGCCAAGAGGAACCTAAGACTTTAGAGGTTAGATTATGACCTAGAATGGGTAAGAACAGAAACCTTTCTTGCTAACTCACTTTCTATCCAGAAAAGTGCTGCTTGTAAGAGGCTGAGGTGTGCCAGAAGGGGAGACAGGGCTGCAGAAAGAGGTTGGCATATGGGCAAGTTTAGGACACTGCAAGAGTATGAAGTAGAGGCGTACCTGGGCCGCTCCGTCAGTTGTGCGTCTGACTCTTGATTTCAGCTCAGGTCATGATCTCATCGTGGTCCTGAGATGGAGCCCTGTGTCTGTGCCCACTGCAGAGCCTGCTTAAGAGTCTCCCTTTGCCCCTTCCTCTCCCCCACTCCTCCCGCAAAAGTGTATGAAGTAGAGTAATCCACTGAGAGCTACCCACATTTGCACATATCACTGGGGCAACTAACTCATCCCTACCTGAAATGACCCCAAGGAAAACCGCAACTTGCCTTCTTTTCAGTTATTATGTAAATGAGAAATTCAGATTGCTGGGCCTTGACTCTTGCAGCTTCTGGTAGCCAAGGTAACATTTTCTTGTGTGTTTGTTTGCCAAAATAGCATACTGCTCTGAAGCATAAATCTGCAATTAATCCTCCAAAACAACTCATGATAATGTACTGTTTGGCATTATCAACTTCTGTTTTTTTCCAGGTGCCAAATATATAGAGCTCATAAAATGCCCCAAGCAATCGAAATGCCACTTTGGAATGCTTCCTTTCTCATTGGGTTTTTTGTTTTTTCCATCATCTTGCTAAAATAAAGAAAAGGAGATGAAGAAAGGTAAAGGAAATAATTCTGACAGCTAGAGGATATAATAGAAACCCACTTTTTAAAATATCCTGTAGTGCTCCTGTTAGTGATGGTTTTGTTTTGTTTTGTTGTTTTGTTTTGTTTTTTTACATAAGGGTTCCATGGCAATTTTTAGAAGGGCAAGACTCTGCTGTCAGGTAATTGAGGACTGTAGAAATACTTGGTATGCTACAGGACACTGATGACCAAACTTACCCAGAGGAAGCCTCCTTGTTGAGTTCAACATGTGGGTTCCTCATTGCGAGAGTCGTCCATAACTGGCCAACTTCAGTGTTTGGAAAGAAAACCAGTTGGCTTGGATTATACCTGTGCTTGAAGGTATTGAAGAGATTGAAGTCAATGAATGCTTACTGAGCACTTATGGAAGGCACAAGGCAGAGGGCATTCCATATGCAGGAATTATTTGGGCTTCTGACTTAGCAGAAGCAGAAGTTCATTTGGGATGTAAACATTCTTAAGACACTTGAGAGTCATCTTTACTTGAGACAACTAAAAGAGCAAATTTAATTACAGTTGAACAAATAGCACACTCTAACATCAAGGGTGGAGGAGAAGGAAGGACATGGCTGATTAATCACCATTCAGGTGGATGCTCCTGTTGTATCAGGGGAAATGTTCAGAACTGCACAGCCACCAGCAAGGTTAGTCTTCAAGCAGTTGAGTATGCAGGGTGAAAGACAACAGATATGAGCTATACTTGTCTGCATCACACACACACACACATACACACATAATCATAATCATTTGGACTGGTCTAGTTTGTCAGTGGCCAACTTTTATCTCCCTGGATCAGGTTACCACAGCCTTGCT
Organism: Crocuta crocuta; assembly: GCF_008692635.1. Taxonomy (NCBI): domain Eukaryota; kingdom Metazoa; phylum Chordata; class Mammalia; order Carnivora; family Hyaenidae; genus Crocuta; species Crocuta crocuta. Next base: position 3,557,753 of record NW_027529451.1, read on the forward strand.
TGGAGGCCTCTCTAGCTTGTTGCAAGAGCATGCTGGGAACACAAGTATGAGGCCCAGGAAATACCTGCCATCTTGATTCCCAAAAGCCATCAATTTCATGATGGTTGTTCAGGAATTAAGACTGGGAAGAAGAGGGGCACCTGGGTAACTCACTTGGTTAAGTGCCCAACTCTTAATTTCAGCTCAGGTCATGATCTCATGGTTCCTGGGATCAAGTCCCACATAGAGCTCTATACTGACAGCACAGAGTCTGCTTGAGATTGTCTCTCTTTGCCCCTCCCCTGTTCATGCTCACTCTCTCTCTCTCTCAAAATAAATAAATAAACATTTTTTAAAAAATATTGGGAAGAAGAGACTGCTTATTTAGGTTTTCTTCACCTCTTCCTATGAGAAGCAGCAGCCACTTGCCAAATAATGCATTAGGTGATTTAACATGCATTTATCATTTAATCTATCCCATGTACTATTATGGAGAAAACCAAGGCTCAGATACATGCACAGATCCTAAGGTCACACAACTAGTGTAGCAAAGCTGAATCTGGAGTCAAGGAATTCTAACTCTAAGTCCAGTGCTCCTCAAAGCAGTATGTTTGCCCAGAATCACCTTCTTGATTTCCATTAGTCTGTTGGAATCATATAGACCAGCTTAAGGGTCACCTCCTCCCAGAGCCCTTTTTGGTCTCATCTAGCCTATGTCGATTTTTGCCTCCTGCATTCATGTAGATTTGGGTCTATCCATATTATTCATTGCAGTTTATACCCTACATATATTGCCTGCTTTATTTTTTTTTTTTAATTTGTGGTTTGTTTTTTTGGGGGGGGAACTAAAACATTCAGGTAAATTTAGAGAATAATGTGAAACATATCAGTGTACCAAATACTCAGCGTTGACAATTATTTACTTTCTTTATTTTATTTTTATTTAAAAAAGTTTTTACATTTATTTAGTTTTGAGAGAGACAGAGCACAAGTGAGGAGGGGCAGAGAGAGAGAATGAGACACAGAATCCAAAGCAGGCTCCAGGCTTTGAGCTGTCACCACAGAACCTGACATGGCACTCAAACCCACGAACCATGAGATCGTGATCTGAGCCAAAGTCAGATGATTAACCAACTGAGGCACCCAGGTGCCCCTACACATCTCAATTCTTAAAAACTCATAAAAGAANACCAGCCATAATAAAGGTGAAGATCCTCTGTGCCCAAACTGTGGTCCGACTCCACTCTACCCATTCTCAGAAGCATTCATTATCATGCATTTGATATATATTTTTCTAGTTCATACTTTCATACTTTTACTTCATATATATTTCTTCATAAATAATGCATGACAGAGTGTGTGTTTTTTAAGTTTACATAAATACCCTCATGGTGTGTACTTTCTGTAATTTGCTTTCTTTTAACTTAACATTATCTTCTTGAGGTATAATTACATAGTTGATTTCTCTTAACTGATAGTGTCCTATCATATGAATGTAAAATACTTCATTTACCTAACTCCCTAGTGATACTCATTGAGATGGTTCTGAATAGTTGGTTGCATAGAACATTCTTGCACATGTTCTCTTATTCTAATGTGTGAACATTTCTTTAGAGTATATACCTAAAAATGGAATTACTGGGATGTAGGATATGGCGTTTTCCATCTTGCTAGATCCTGCCAAGTTGCCCTTTAAAGTAGTTGTACCCATTTTTACTCCTTCTAGCAGTACAATGTGACAGTGTTCATTTCCCCACATTCTAGCTGGTACTTGGTATTGCCTAATGTCAGTTATATTTTAATGAGATACTTATTTCCACAGTCAGTTGTCAGTCTTTTAACAGAGGCACGCTTAATTTATGTTTTTTGAATTCCTTAGGGTCCTACATGTGGCTAATCTATATTGCTTTTAATACTTATAGATTAACCAAGTGGCCTGCTATATTCATTGCCAAAAGGCTCCATGTGGTCTGTTGAGTATGTAGGAAACATCCATATCTCTTTGAGTAGGATTGTTCATACTGTTTCAGAATATGTTAAAGGAGGCAATATAAGAAACTCACAGAATAAGATGTGAATTATTTCCTTTCGAGACAGGAATGAGATAACTCATATGCTATTACAATAAAATTAAGAACATTTAATCATCAGAACTAATTAGTTAAAAGTTGAGCTGAAGTATACAAGGAACTTATTAGGGACACCTCTTCATTTAGACCAGCTGTAGCTGATGATATTAATCTAAAGGCAGTTTCCCTGCTTCTATGCTCTTTCATCCAACAGGGTATTGTCCATTCTTAATTGTTCTGTCTCTTATATATCTAGGTTCCCCTTCTGAACTGAATCTTCCCTATCAGTATATAATCATACTCATGTCTTAGCCATGCTCTAAAAATTTCTCCTTCAAATCTCCACCCAGCTTCTACACATCTTTCCCTTCTGCTCACTATCAGACTTCTCTAAGACAAATCTGACTTCCTCCATTCTGGCTGTGATTCCCATTGGTCCACTGAATTACTAGTAATTACTAGTGACTTATTACTGCTCAATCCAATGGGCATCTTAGCAGTCAACATCTTACCTGATCACTACAGCATCTTGTTGTTGACTATGGAAACCTTGGCTTCAATCTGCTCCTAGCCACTCCTTCAGTCTCATCTTCTAGTCAGCCAAATGTTGACATTTCATAAGACTGCCCAGGCTCTTTTCATTTCACTTTATAGCATTGTTCCTAGATTAATTTGTCCAAGTTCATGATTTCAAACAACAAAATGTAGAGCTCCAGCCATGATTCCTCAGAACACTGTAGAGTGATCTACTGATTAAACCACTTGGATATCTTAAAGACACCTCAAATACAGTATGTTTTAATTGAAACACCTGTCCTCCATACATGTTTTACCTTTTTGTTTCTTCTATGAGTGCTGGTGTCACCATTCATTTGGGATTGCAAGCCAGTAAGCTAAAAGTTGGACTGGCCTCCTCTTCTTCCCAGACCCTTACCATATCCACTCTACCCTGTTGATGTTACCTCCTTTGTATTATTCACACCTCCTACCTCTCTCCACATCCCCAACCCTGACCCTTGTGAATCTTTTACAAACCACCACAAAGCCTTCCAATTTTTAGTGCATGCTATTTTCCTATACTTGAGTTGAATTAATTTCTTATTGTTGTCATAAAAAATATGACAAACTTAATAGCCTAAAAGAACACAAATTTATTATCTTTCTGTCTGGGCTTCATTAGTCTTAAAATCAGTGTTGACAAGGCTACATCCCTTCTGGAGGCTCTGGGGGAGAATTTATTTCCTGACCTTTTTCTGACTTCTAGAGACCATTTGCCTTCCTTGGCTTTAGTCTATTACTTGCCAATTCTGCCTCTCCTCATCTCATCTCTTTCATAAACTCTGCCCATTATACCTCCCTCTTGTAAAGAGGCTTGTGATGATATTGGGTCAACCTGGATGATCCAGGATACATACCCATCTCAAGTCCTTGACATAATCACATCTGCAAAGTCCTATATGACATATTGACAGTTTCCAAGGATTCAGACATAGGCATATTTTGAGGCAATTGCTCCGTCCCCCTCAATTTAGTTCCCATTGAGCCTTCAGATAGTAGGACAGGTGTCTCACTCTCAACCCTTCTTTCTGAGAATCAAGTTTATCTGTTAGAACTGTGAACACTCTTGACCAAAGTCTATCCGCTCCACTAGTCAGTAGGTTCTATTAAAGCAGAACAGTGTTTGTTTTGCTCACTGATTTGTCTCCACACCCAATGGAGTGCTTGGCACAAAGATGTCTTGGGTATCATTTCACTGAATGAAAATGAGTCTTAGGTCAGGTTCCCTGGAAATAGATAAGATGGAGAGATAAGCATGCATAATACAGTTAATTGATATGTGCCCTTCAACCAGTACCTATGGGAGAGTGAAGGTTCAACACTGGCTGTTATGCAGTAGCAACAAAGGCTCTCCTACCCCATGGGACCACTGTAGCAGGGATGGCCTTTGAGAGCTGTATTGATTCAAAGGACAGGGGCTGGGCCTTTGTACCCCCTGAATAAACTAGTCATTTGATGTGAGCTGCCTCTCTGAAAGGAATGTAACTTTAAGCAAGGCACAGGAAAACTTGGATGAAGCAACTCTCTTTGGTCCAGGGCAATTTGTGGAGAGGAACTCCATTGTACCATCAGCAGCCCAAACTCACAGCAGCTGGGAAATCAGTGCCTCAGTCCTGCCTGGAGGTCCATATGACACACAAGTGTCCACTCAGCCAACAGCCCTTTTCTTTGAGTTGACAAAGAGTTCCGTTACATGGGCTGCAAGCAAGGGACAGATTTTCACTTTTCTTACCTTCTGGAGATGTGCTGTGATTTCAGAATTTAAAACTGATTCTGCAGCTTGTATTTGATTTATTATAAGACACAAACATTTTTCTCTTGACTTGAGATAAGTAATTAGATGTTTCAAAAAATATCCTTTTTTTGAAAATTAAAATAATTGAATTGTATTTAGAAAAAAAGTCTTTTATTTGTTCAGAAAGTAATGAAGAAATAACAGAACATTTCTTCTATGTTAAGATCTCCAGGTTTTCACCTTATTTCCCTCAAGTACACTTAGGACTCTCTTATCAAGATAAATGATAAATGGCATTATTTCAACTATGGCAGTATTGATAGTTACTAAGTAGAATGTTACTTATATCTGAAATTTTAGCTCATCATAAATTGGAATTTATTGTGTTTCCTACAACTTTTTTTAAACACGACTCTAGGAAATGTTATTCCTTCAATACAATTAATTCAAAGTCAAATTAAAACACTCAGTGACTTTAAAAGTGTCTGGTGAAAATGATAAAAAGTGAAACAGAAAAAGAGAAGCATTTCCCTTAAGAATAATTAATCCAGGGGCACCTGGGTGGCTCAATTGGTTGAGTGGCCGGCTTCAGCTCAGGTCATCATCTCACAGCTTGTGAGTTCAAGCCCCGCATCAAGCTCTGTGCTGACAGCTCAGAGCCTGGAGCCTGCTTCGGATTCTGTGTCCCTCTCTTCTCACCCACTCATGCTCTCTCTCTCTCTCTCTCTCTCTGTTAAGAATATATAAAACATTAAAATTCTTTTTACAAAAACAATAATTAATCCAACACATAAGTTAGATAACAGATTTAGGAATTAAATGTCTCTTTTTTCCCAAGAGAGAGAGAAGGGACAGGGAAAATAATAAGACCTACAGCTTGGTCAAAAAATCAAGGTCTATAAAAAGACATAAAACCAAAGTAGATAAAGGGTATCCTGAGACCATAGAATAAAAAGAAATATGGAATGCCTTTGCAGATATAAGCATTAAAACTATTTCTTGGGATATGGTAGATTTAGAAATAAAGGTGCATATTATACCAACCAGTGAACTGATAATCAAGAACATCTGGAAGTTTAGGATCTAATTTAGGATGACTAGGATAATATAAAAAAGCTCTCGTATGTAGACATGTGTCAAATGAGAGAGAAATGGTGATTATGTAGAGGCAGAAAAATGTAATATTGATTGAAAATCAGTTAATTTCAAATGTGAAAGTCATCCATCTCAAGAAACTCAGTTTGGTTAAACATTTATTGAGTGTCTATTACTATTAATATTTAATATTAATAATTTAATTACTATTAATTTGTCTTTGCTTACTAAACAGTTACTAAAATATATAAATGATCAGTCACTAAATAGTAGATAAAACTGGCCATCTCAATTAACTTGAAACTTTATGCTTTTTTTTCTGTTGTATCTGAATAAACATTCTAGATGCACCTAGAGTTATTCTCTAATTATGATATTTTCTTGGGATATATTTTAACAAATATGATTAGTGGATCAAACAATAGGGCATGTGAAGGCATTTAATAAATATTTAATAAATACTAACTCACTAACTTGCTTTTCAAAAGACTATTAATACTATATATAGCTACCAGGAAAATGTAAGAGAGTCTTGTATTATCCTTCTGGCCATAAAGTGTGTATGGCATGTGTGTCTGTGTGTGAGTGTGTGTGTGTGTATCTGTAAATCTAGTTAATTTGAGAGACAAAAATGGTATGCCATTTAAAATTGCATCAATTAGACTATTAATGAGTTGAAAATGTTTGCCTAGTTTATGGGATCTTAATATTCTTTTCTTTTGGAATTATTCCTACCATTGCTTATTTCTGAATTGGGACAAAATGTTTTCCTTTTTCCTTTTAAAGTTTAATTTATTTTAGGGGAGAGAGAGACAGAACACAAGTGTGGGAAGGGCAGAGAGAGAGGGAGAGAGAGAGAATTCCAAGCACACTCTGTGCTATTAGCACAGAGCCCCACATCTCGAACTCATGAACTGTGATTTCATGACCTGAGCCGAAATCAAGAGTCAGGTCCTTAACTGACTGAGTCACCCAGGCACCTTGACAAAATGTTTTTCTTACTTATTTGTATGATTTTAAATAGTAAAGACCTTCCTAATACGCCTGTGGTATAGATAGAAATATTTTTCTAAATACGGATTGCATTCTTAAGTTTTATTAGAAATAACAAAGAGTTAGATTGTGGTGTAACACAAACATGAAGTTGAGTTGAAGGTACAAGACTTGTTGAACTTCATTTATTTCTGTAAAACAAGTGAAGCAAGTCATGAAAACTTTTCTCTAAAGCTTAAAATTATGGCACACATGAAGAGATTTTTAATCCTCACATATTTTAATTTTTTAACTTAAACTTTACTTTTGTGTCCTTATTTAAAAAATTTTTTTAGTATTTATTTTTGAGAGAGAGAGAGAGAGAGAGACAAAGCATGAATAGGGGAGGAGCAGAGAGAGAGAGGGAGACAAGAATCTGAAGCAGGCTCCAGGCTCTGAGCTGTCAGCACAGAGCCTGATGTGGGGCTTGAACTCACAAACCACAAAATCATGACCTGAAGTCAGACGCTTCACCGACTGAGCAACCCAGGCACCCCATATATCTTTATTTTATTTTAAGTAGGTAGCATGCCCAATGTGGGTCTTGAACCCCAAGATCCAGAGTTGCATGCTGTGCTAACTGAGCCAGTCAGGCTCTCCTCACATATTTAAAAAACAAATTTTGTTTTATTTACTGTTTATGTATTTCTGAGAGACAGAGAAACAGAGAACAAGCAAGAGATTGACAGAGAGAGAGGGAGAGACAGAATCTAAGCAGGCTTCAGGCTCTGAGCTATCAGCACAGAGCTCAACGTGGGGCTTGAACCTCTGAACTGTAAGATGACCTGAGCCAAAGTCGGACACTCAACCGACTGAGACACCCAGGCACCTTTGTATTTTTAGATTGTATGTATTGAATCCCTGTTTTTCAAAGATGGGAAAATTAGTACCTAACCTATTTTTGCTGCTTCTTTTCCTCCATCAATTATAATTTCTGTTACTTATCATATTATTTTATATCATGCAGGTTCATAGCACATTTTATTTTGTAACCATAGCTTTCAATTGTCTAGTCTTAATTTTGTATTGAAGTGAATTCATTGCCATCAGACTTCTTTTTATTTCATCATAGTTTTTTTATCTTTGATCATTTATTCTTATTGAACTAAGTTCTTGTCTTGGTGGAGGTTTTCAAGAAAAGTCAGGAAGGCTATATTCTCTGAACTGATGCATGTTTGAGATAGTGTGACTCCCTTTTCTAGTGAAAAGACTGAGTTAGGTGACTATAAGATTTTTATGTTGCATTTTCTTTTCATGTGACCTTTCTAAATATTACTACATAGGTTTTTGGCCTTGCCTAATGACTTGGATAAGTCTTGCACACAGTTTTCTTTTTTGCTTCTTTTTTTTTGGGTGGGGAGGTCATAAAATGTGATTTGTATATATAATAGAATATGATTCAGCAATTTAAACATGAATGGATAACTCTTACGTGCTATAATATGGTTAATGTTTCAAAATATACTAAATGAAGGAAACCCATCTCAAAATGCCACATATAGTATGAGTCCATAAAAAAAGAACGGAGTAGAATGGGATATTGCTTCCAAAGGAGTAGATGTGGAGATATGGAGCGAAGACAGGATTTTGTTTTCTTTTATAAACAAACATCCTCTTGCTCCTCCTCCTCCTTCTTCCTGAGTGGTACCCTTTCTAAATCTTCAAGTAAAAATCTCTCTCTCTCTTCATCTTTATTGAGGTATTCTTGGCAAATACAATTATATATATTTAATGTGTACAACATGTTGATTTGGTATAGGAGCACACTGTGAAATGATTACCACATTAAATTAAACACATCTACCACCTCACATAGTCACCTTTTGTGTTTGTCTGTGGTGAGAATACTTTAGAATTACTCTCTTAGAAAATCGAATATAGAATATAGTGTTATTAGCTATAGTCAATGTGCCATACAGTAGATGCTCAGAACTTATTTATCTTCCTTTTTTTGAGAGAGAGAGAGAGAGAGAGAGAGAGAGAGAGAGACAGTGAGTGTGGGAGAGGAGCAGAGAGAGAGAGAGTGAATCCCAAGCAGGCTCCACATTTAGCACCAGGCCCAATGCACCAAGCCCCTATGAGGTCATGACCCGAGCCACAATCAGGAGTCGGACATTTAATTGACTGAGCCGCCCAGGTGCCCCTACTGTATGATTATTTTAAGCATCACTTTTAAGTTTCACCAAATATGTGGTACTGCTGATTACTCTGTTAATTTTATCTTATAAAATATCACAGTTACACGGTGAATGCTTTCATCAGATGATTAAATTTTACTTAGTTTTAAGAATTACTTCTCTCTGTTACATATATCTTCATTTATATTTGCTTTTTTTAGGAACAGCTTTTTTGTTGTTAATCTTCTATCTTTTGTCTTCCTTTTAATCATTTGAAATCTCCTTGATACCTTCCTTTTGTGTGATTTTTCTCAATTTTGAAATCTAAGATGAATCCTCATTGTCTTTTCTGACTTTTTTTCCCTTTCCTTCATGTTACAATTTCTTTTTTTTAATGTTTTATTTATTTCTGAGAGAGAGATTGAGAGAGACAGCGTGGGCAGGGCAGGGTCAGAGAGCTGGCTGTCAGCACAGAGCCCGACGTGGGGCTCGAACCCACAAACCATGAGATCATGACCTGAGCCGAAGTCGGACACTTAACCGACTGAGCTACCCAGGCGTCCCCATGTTGCAATTTCTAATGGGTGTTTCATTTATAAAATGAATTAAGTTTTCTTTTTTTTCATCATCTTTCAATTTATATGGCATTTTATTATGATCTATTATTTCCTAGATAATAAGTTACCGTAATTTTTTTTGTGATTCTGGAGAAAATCTTTATTGTTTCTTTCCTGGGAGGTGAGTATTTCCACTTCTCCTACACTGCCAACTGCCTTGCCTTTTCTTATTTCTCTTTCTCTCTCTTTCCATCATGCTTCAGTTTCTTAGATGTGGGAATAGGTAGTAATGTTATCAGTGTATATATAAGACTAAGCTACACATTATTTTCTGGTTATCACCAATTTTTGATGGGGGAAAGTCTAGTCATGCGAGCTTTTTGCTGACACATACCGCAGTCAAGGATGAGAACAGCTTTCAACTTTATTTGGGCTTTATTCCCTTAAGAAAATATATTATCTTTCTGGAGGTTATGTCTTCTCCTCAATGTTAGACATTTCAAAGGTCTGCATGGTTCTCTGTGAATCCTCTTAAGTCACAGGCTTCACATAGTGATCTCGCCTTAGCCGCCATCTTCCTCACTTAACCAATGGCCATGTTATTCATCTAGGAGGGCAAGGTCATTGAAAAATGAGGATACGATCCTATCTCTGCTTCACCTCCTCCACTCATTTCTTCTTGTGGTTTAAATCTGGGTCTATATAGTTATACCTCTACTTCTTTGGGCTAACCCATACCTATTCCTTTCTAATCTTTTTTTTAAATGTTTATTTATTTTTGAGAGAGAGAGAATGAGAATAAACATGAGTGGGGGAGGCACAGAAAGAGAAGGAGACACAAAATCAGAAGCAGGCTCGAGGCTCTGTGCTGACAGCACATAGGGTTCAATGTCATGAACTATGAGATCATGACCTGAGCAGAAGTTGGACCCTCAACCAACTGAGCCACCCAGGTGCCCCTCCTTTCTATTCTTAAAGTCAAAGTTTTGTTAGATAGACTTCAGCACTATCACATTTACTTTCACAAAGATGTTTGTTTTTCCTGAGGTACATGAAAGCGTGTGTCTGTTTTTCGCATTGTGCTTCATTGTGATGCAAAGTTCACTCTAATTGGGATGTACTCTATAAATATGATTTGAGTTTATTATGACAGTTACTTTTTATCATATAATTAATCCAGAAATTTCTTTCCTCCTTTTTTCTGGCCTTCAGTTTTTGGAGACATAAAATAAACTATCATTGATCAAAACTCCATCAGCTTTAATTAGATGTTTTCAAGTCTTTTTTTTGTTTTTTAACTAATCTAATGTGGCTCTCTTATTTTTATAATTTAAAAATAATAAAAATGATTTTAAAATTTAAAACGTCATATTCGAATCACTATTTATGACTTGAGGCTTATTCATGGAATAAATCATTGTTCCAGTTTATTGAAATTCAGATAAAACTTAATTTATGATTACAGCTTGAAAGGTGGGAAGTAGGCAGAATAAAATTCCTAAGGTTTACTGAACTTTGTGAAAAGGTTCCAAAGCTTATTAGAAATGTTACAGAGAATTATTTTTGAATAAAGACTGGAAAGGCATTCTATAAATGTCTGCATAAAAGGGTAGGAAGGGTAATTAATTAAGATTTTTCTTGGGGTGCCTGGGTGGCTTGGTTAAGCATATGACTTCGGCTCAGGTCATGATCTCACGGTTCGTGGGTTAGAGCCCCACATGGGGCTTTGTGCTGACAGCTCAGAGCCTGGAGCCTGTTTCGGATTCTGTGTGTCTCTCTCTCTGCCCCTCCCCTGCTCTCTCTCTCTCTCTTTCAGAAATAAATAAAAAATTAAAAAAAGATTTTTCTTTATTAAAAATAGAATAAAATTGCAATGGAAATTTATGACAAGAACAACTAAAATATTTTCACCTAGTAGATCATTGTTAGGGAAATTATTTTCTACTGAAAGTGTGGTTAGAAATATAACAAAGAACTGTCATAAAAACATTTCTCTTTCACCACTTGGTTGTAGTTATGTTAAATCATTTCTATTCCAATGCAAATTATGTGTTGCAAAACTTGAATGGATGTATTCTTACTTCATGCAGTTCTTAACATAGTTGCTGTTTTTATTATTAGTTTTTACATTCCCAGTGTAGGCAAAGAATACACAAAGGGCTTCTTTTGATCTCAATATTTAGGGGTAAATTTGGGAGCCAAATTTGTTAAAAAGTTTTCGGTGATGTTTCTCTCCAAAAAGCAGTTTATTCACACATATACTCTGAAAACAGTGGCCTGTCAGGTAATTCCATTTCTCCATACTTCTGTCCGTTATGATGAGAGTTTTCTCAGGAGAGAACATGGATGGGTGCTAATAGACTTCATATTGACAGAAAGAGCATGAGAAACACGTGTTTGGGGGTCATCAGAAGAAAGGGTGTTTTCCTATCTCTGCTGAGAGAACAGAATGTCTGAGCCTCAGAGTACCTCTACTCTTCTTTTGCTGCTGCCTAAACATTTACCGTTGTGAGATTATAAAGGTTTGGAGAGGCAGTGCATGCTCTATCCTCATGGGCCTTTTTTTTTTTTTTTTTAAAGGAAACTAGTAATTCAACTCAGGAGGGAATATGTCAAGATATGGAAAAAAGATGAAATTGATTGATTCTGAGGAAAACGAATTAGATGCATTATTTGCACTTCAACGCATTCTGTGAATTGAAACTACATCTTTCTAAACAGCCCTTAAGCTGCAAAGCAGTTGAAGTTCGGAAGAATGAAAATAGCAACCGAATAGGTGATAGACACATCTAGAAATTGGACTTTCAGAGAGCTTTACACAAAGTCAAAGGGTGGCTACATAGAAGAGTTTCATACTGTTTATATAAACTGTATTATGCGCAGAATGAAATGAAAAACATTTTTTATCAACTTAAAATCACTGAGTATCACATAAATGACATCATATATGGATGACAGGTTTTCATCAATATAACATAATATGATCAGCACAGTGAAATTAATATAAGTTCATTTTTAAACATTTTGAACATACTTTAAAACCTTGTATTGCCTTTAAATTACACTGACTAATATTTTACTACATTGATAAGGTTAGATCAAGATTCCTATCTTCCAGAATGTTAATTAAATGAAACATTTAATGTGTAAGCCTACAGGATTATATGTTGACTCTAGTGTTAACAAACAAAGCATTGCTTTAATAGCCTTATTTTAGAGATGTGTAAAGTGAGACTCAAATACGATTCTTTCTCGTTCTCCTACCAACTAGACTTCTGTGTTACTCACTGTTATATTGTCTTTCATGACAATCCATTGATGTAGGAATGGTATTGGAGATACTTGGTTAAAAGGATAAAGAATAACAAGACTTTACTGAATTAGTTAACGGACATGAAAACATCTTTTAAAAAAATGTTTATTTATTTATTTTGAAAGAGAGACCAAAAGTTCCAGCAGTAGGGCAGGGGAAGGGGCAGAGAGAATCCTGAGCAGACTCTGCATGATCAGCATGGAGCCCAACTTGGGGCTCGAACTCACAAACCACTAGAAATTAACCTGAGCCAAAATCAAGAGTCAGATGCTTAACCAACTGAGCCACCCAGGTGCCCCTAAATATTGGGAATTTTAATCACCCTATCTGTTGATTAGGGGAACTTTTGGGGGAGGGGATAGGGAAGAGTTTTGTATCTTTCAGATCTCACCCCTAAGTGACTAATTTTATTAAAAAATTAAAATAAAAGTACAATCTCCCAATCAATATTTCAGGTATTTTCTTAGTGACATATGAGAAAAGGTAATGAGAGATTACTGTACTACTTCAGAAAAACAAACTGAAAAGACAGATTTGAAAAGAGGGGAGCAAAGATGAGAAAATGAGCTTTTTATTTTTTGGAGCTTTCTAGATGCAAATCATCTGGGCCCTTTATAAGTTCAAGCTAGAGCTCTTTAAAGTACAATGTTTTTGGTACAACATCCTCAAGGCCCAAGGCCCCAAAGATCACTAGGTTATTGAAAACTCTTCTGACTCAGGATCTGTTATCACAAACTCAATGGAACAGGAAGAGAAACCTACCTATACTAAGCATGGGCTTAATGACCAATCGCTATATGCTTTCACATCCATTACCTCTTTTAATGCTGAATTGGCCTTGTGAAGAGGTATTTCCAAGCCCTTATAAAAAGGGGAAACTTGGACATAGAGACAAAAACACAGAGAGAATGCCATGTGACGACAAAGGTAAGGATGCTTCACTACCCCAAGGAATGCTAGAGATTGCAAGCAAATGTGTGTGTGTGTGTGTGTATGTGTGTGTGTGTGTGTGTGTGTGTGATTTACATTTTTTTCTGACCAACTTTAGTTTCAACTGGAAAGTTTCAGATTGTCTGGGACACCACCTTCCTACAACCTGATTACAATTCTCATGGATAAGTGTTTCTTAACATTTTATCATCTTTCCCGGATAACAATGAAATAAGCAGCAAATACAACATGAATTAAGGAACTTTTATAATTTTGGCTATCATCAGGATGTATATGGTGTATTATAGTTGAGTGCTAAGAACTAGAGCAAGAGTGAAAGTGAGCAAGTGGGCAGTGGAGAGGGGGCTTATGTGATCCAGAAAGTGGACACATCAGTTTTCTCACTGATCAGGTCAATGTTTCATGAAGAATAATGTGCTCTGTGTGAGCAGACACTTATTACTTTCATCAGGAGGAAGACTGGATTCCCTCTGGGTGTTGGAAATGATAAATAGCCTTAGACAAGGTAGGCTGTTTATTATACACTGATGCATTCACAAAGCACTTGGTCAACTCTCCTGGAACAACATAATTGGACCAGCTGTCCATTCTGGTCTTCAAAAGTTTTTTTTATTGACATAGGAGGGCATTCTGCTGGCAAAGTCATGAGTGATGTAGTTCATATAACAGCCTAACATTCAGAATCAGACAGGGAGTCTCTTAGAGAATGTGGTCCTTTCTTACTGTTTCTCAGATCCTCAAGTAGGTATTAGCAATCATATCATTGTGGAGTAGAAAGTTCTGACCCCTTCACAGACCCACAGGTGGGCATCAAATGGAAGTCTGTACTTCCACATATTATGTCCAAAATACTCTCTCTGTGCGTATGTATACATTTTAAAAGTGAGACTCCATAGCTCCGAATGGATTCTCCAAAGGTTCTGTGCCCCTTTTGCCCCACAGAAACATAACACATAGGCAAGTTAAATTGGAATTCTCCAAACATTTGAACCACTGGCCTTATTTTTCTTTTTGCTGATGGTCATCACAGAAGAGGTGCCAAAGATATATTTTTGTGAACACCATTTTTAAACAAATGTTTATTTATTTATTTTGAGAGAGAGAGAGAGAGTAGGGGGAGGGGCAGAGAGTGAGGAGAAAGAGAATCCCAAGCAGGCTCCGGGCACTGACCATGGGGCTGGATCTCATGAACTGTGAGATCATGACCTGAGCCGAAATCAAGATTGAATGTTTAACTGACAGGCACTCAGGCACCCCATGAACACCATTTTTAAAAGCACTAGAGATCCCAGGTGTTGTGTGTACAATGTGCTGTCTGAGGAGAGAAAACTGTTCCTTGTTACTAACTGTTCCCTGTTATAGCCTGCATCAGCGTCTGGACCATGCAGTGAGTGTGCTACGGTTCCATTAACCACTAATTCATCGAGAATCCAAGTGTGTTAGAAGTTGTCATGTGTAAATTCAACTTTGTTCATGCCTATATTCAAGAACTTCTGTAGCCAACAGAAAGTAGACATGATTCTAAGCCATTGTCATTAGGCGCCTAAAGATCAATGTCTTGTTGGACTCCATCTCAGTTTTACATTGGTAGTGGACTTGCAATTGTTAATATAACTACTCACAGTTAACTAGATTCATCAAAACTGTGAGTATTTTTTGAAGAAATATGAGACAAAAACATTCTGGGGTAACTGTCTTATCTTATTGATAAGAGACCCTGAGATAGAGGGTCAAAATTGTTTACTAAAGTTGGTTTTATGTTTTTTTTTTCTTTTTTGAAGTTGCTAAGGGAAGACTAACTGTAACTCTTTCAGAGTGGAGTTAGATTTTGTGCAGCTTGGGGGAAAAGAGTCAGGTTCGATTTTGGTATGATCCAGACTTTTTTTTTTTTTTTTTACAAACAGTTTATTGTCAAATTGGTTTCCATATAACATCCAGTGCTCATCCCCACAAGTGCCCTCATCCATGTCCATCCTCCCCTCCCCCCAACATCCATCAGTCCTCAGTTTGTTTCTCAGCATTCAAGAGTCTCTCATGGTTTGCCTCCCTCCCTCTCCCCAACTGTTTTTCCCCTTCTTCTCCCCCATGGTCCTCCGTTAAGTTCCTCCTAATCCTCCTATATGTTCAAACATATGATATTTGTCCTTCTCTGCCTGACTTATTTCGCTAAGCATAACACCCTCAAGGTCCATCCATGTTGCTACACATGGCCAGACTAACACTTCTATGAATAATTTTATGTTGACAACTCTTTTGAGTTAGTTTGGGTGTTTAAGAATTTTAAAAAATTGTATTTAAAAACATGAATAAATTCAACACAAATGAAAACTGGGGAAAGTACTATTTTCAGGAATGGCAAAGAAAGGGATTAGTATCATAAATATATAATTACCTCTTAAAAATAAATATGAAAAATTTTCCCACACTTTAAGAGTGCAATAAAACAAATAGTTCACAAAAGAATAAATACAATTGAATGATAAATATATAAAAAAATTTAATTTCACTAATAAAGAAATTCAAAATACTTATTTCTGTACTATGATATTTAAAAGTTAAAAGTGATAATATTAAGTATTGCAAAAGATTTGGAGAAATGGCGCTCTCATAAATGGCATCGCTTATTTGGATGGTAATCTGTCAATAAATCACAAAAACCTTAAAATGTATGTACCTTTTGAGGAAGAAATTACACTCACAAAAATGTAACCTAAGGAAGAAATTACACTCACAAAAATGTAACCTAAGGAACTGATTAGGAATTTAGTGAAAAAGATATTCTTTATAATAATATTTATAACAACAAATAGTTAAAAATCTCTTCAATCTTTAAAACTGAGGGTTGTCTATTAAATAATAGAATATTATTATTTAAAATATTTTTAATAAAGAATATTATTTAAAAGACTTTAAAGATTTAAATGTGGAATTACATTTATAGCACAGGCATATGTTTTTGCTATGTTTCAAAGAAATAGAAAACAGATGATACTATAAAATAATCATGTTTTTCCATAAATACATCTATCTTTGTATCTATCTACAAAATAGGGAAAAATCTAAAAGGGTATATACCAAATGTTAGCAGTGGCTATTTCCAAGTGGCAGAAATATGAGTTATATCTATATTCAGTTCTTCTTCTGTATGTTCAAATTTTTCTACAATGAGCATTTATTTGTATAACAGAAGTAAAAGTGAATCTTAGGAATACTGTGTATATTTTCTTTTATTATTTAAGTATTGGCAAACTGTATGAAGGGGTGCTGGGTACTACCATTTAAGTATATTTTTGTTGAAATACTGAAGTGCTTTCTGATTCTCAACACCACTGAGAAAGAGAGTATGATAATTTATGATCAAGCAGAATATGTAAGTAAAATTGTAGGAATTTTGTTGAGTAATATGAACATTAAATAAAAGTCAGTAAATTGGGAATAACAAAGAAGCCAATCTGAGAAAGTCAGATTTTCCAAGTGTTTCTGGAAGGTGACTTAATCCAGGTAATGTATATCTTGCTAGTTTCATCAAATAGAAGTGTTTGTGGCAAAATGGTTTCCCTCTTCAGATTAGATTTCTCCCTTACTTGTCATCTTATCCATTATGTGACCAGTTGAAACCTTATATGAAGTAACTAGGCGCAGAATTACTACTGTGGCCAAAAAGCATGAGAGAACAAAAGTTTTACTTAACTATAGCAACAAAATAGAAACCCCTTCTAATGGTCATAAATTTAAAACGTGCTGCAGAATTTGCTAGGTTGGTATTAGCTGACCCTTAAATAGTTCCATGTAGACTTAGCTGAAGCCTGTTGAAAATATTTTCTTCATAACAGCCACATAGCTTTGAAGGGGAAGAAAGGCTTTGATCAATATGAGCCTTGACAAGTATGGTTTTAAAGCATCCTGACTACTCCAAGTTGTTCAAAGAAAGGTTCGTTAGAGTAATCCCAGGTTATGTCGCCAAAATTTCAGAGGGTCTCAGGAAAGAATAGTTGTCCAAAAAAGCTTCTTTTCTTGTTTTGTCCCTCACCTGATATATTTAAGCAAGATGCTATATGCAGATTGCCAGAGAGTTCTAGTTTTCACATCTTAGTCTTGGAAACAAATAATAAATTAAGCCAGTGTGGATGACAGAAATAGGAAAAGGCCTGATAATACTTTACTCAGCTTTTAATCAGTAAAACTAGGATTTTTCCAATGGGCAGATAAAATCCTCCCTTAGAAATATACATGAAGTACTTCTGGATATCAGGTGTTTTTATTTTATTTTTTTATTTGCTTGTTTTTTGTTTTTGCTTTTTCTGTTTATTCTCCATGCCATTAAAATTCAGAAAAGTTATTTGACAAAATCATAACTATATTAAAATACGTTAATATTTTAAACCAACATTGACTATAGTCTTAAAACAACTTTGTTTTAGAAAATAGGCAGTAAAGATTATCCATCATCTTCCTGTCCAGAGGTGATCACTTTTAATTTTCTATATATTCTCATTTATATATTCTCTTTATATACATAACAACAGTTCTGCAAGTTGGAATCACATTTGTATACAGCTTTGTAACTATACTTTCTAACTTTTAAATCAAAGCTATGAATATTTATTTTTTTTAATTTTATTTTTATTTATTTTTTTTACAAATAGTTTATTGTCAAATTAGTTTCCACATAACACTCAGTGCTCATCCCCACGAGTGCCCTCCTCCATGCCCATCCCCCCTCCCCCCCACATCCATCAGTCCTCAGTTTTTGTCAGCATTCAAGAGTCAAAGCTATGAATATTTAAACATATCCTGCAATATTCTTTGAGAAAATAAGAAAGCTACATGGTATTTCCTTATTTTTTCAAACTTTTATTGAAAAACCAAGGGGATAGGCTATGTCCCTTTCCGGATGAGTCTCTTATACAAAAGTGGAGGCTATGGACACCACCTTCTTCCTAAGCTGAGGATGTTCTCTTCTCAAACTTGACTTCCCCAGAATACATCATGAGTCAGACTTGGGTCAAACTCTTGGCACCAGTGTGTTGTCAGGAGTGCTGGATGCCAGTGATAAGGTAGGGGAGAAATTTTGTGGATGGACCCTTTGTCCTGAACAGCCTCAGACACCCCTGGGCGCCTTGATTTTGTCAGCTTCAGTTATCTATCACTTCTGGCTGCTGAGATGCTCATCCATGGCATCGAGAGAAGCTATACCATAATAAGTCTTCAGCTAGATTCCATCGGAGAAGAAGTACTCAGCAGGGGCCTCAGTGGTGGCAGCAAGGAGAGAGTCCACCATGACTGTGGAGGCCACAAGGGCCAAGGCTTTAGCAGTATGGCCCAGCTTTCAGATTCCTCTATCAGCAGTGACAGGAACGCCAACACACCATGCATATTCTGACACCCTGTACATTGCCTTTGCTTGGGACCACCCCACAGCCCAGCACTTCCTGCGGGATGCAGATGGGGTTGCTACCCAGGCCCACCTGCAGAGCATCTATGCCAGCATCAGTGAGGTTCCTGGCCTGCATAACCATGACCACATTGCCTCCACTAACGGAGGCTGGGATATTTCTCTTTCATGTACTTGATCGTGTTGATCTGGAAGATGGAGTTTTCCTGGGAAGAGTCCAAAACCACAAAGCCCACACCATCCTAGGCTAGCAAGCTCAACAGGTGCTTGTCATCTTCATGAGTGCCAATGTCTGCTCCATATAGCAGCTGCTTCCTGGCATCTTTGGAGGCCAGTAGGTAATCCCCGTTCTTCTTCAGGTTTGCCTGGGCAATGATGGCTACTAGTTCATCATCTCCATTTACAATAGGTAACTCTCTTACCTTGTTGCACTGCAGAATTTTATTTGCTTCCTTCAGTGTGATGCCTGCAGGGGCTACCACAAAACCTTCCTTCTTCATCATGATCTCTTCCAAAAGCCAGTCATCCTCTTCCTCCTTGAGAAAATCAATGCCCACCAGGCAACTCCCCATCCAGCCCATGTTGATGGTTGGGATACCAGAGAAGCCATGCTGGGCTTTGGCTTCAAACATACCCCACACTCTATGGTCAGGGCTGAGGACACAGCATCCATGATGAATTCCTCCTCATATTTCTTCACTTTCTGAACTTTGTTGGCTTGGAACTCAGATGTACACTTGTGGATGAAGCCAATGCCACCTGTAAGGCCTATTGTTATGGCCATGCCAGCCTCTGCGACTGTGTCCATGGTTGAGGAAACTAGTGGGGTCTTTAGAGTGATGTTTTCTCATTTTAAAGGTTTTTTAAAATTTTATGTTATTTTTAAGTACACTTTACACCCAACATGGAGCTCAAACTCACAACCCCAAAATCAAGAGTGGTATGCTCTGCTCACAGAGCCAGCCATCCAGATGCTCCCAGAGTGATGTTTTTGATCAGAGCAGAAGTCCTATCTACCTGGTCTGCAGTGAAGTCAGTGTACCCAGCAAGAATGAGAAAGACCTTGTAGGTGAGGCCATCCCCAGAGTTGAACACGTCTGGGATGTAAGACATGCCCCACTAATCAGATAGTGGGTCATGGCCAGTGTGCAGCAAAGCCACGTGTGTGTGAGGACCTAGCTGCAGAGCAGTGTTTCTTAATTTATGCAAATCCTCAATTCTACAAATATGTGAAGGAGAAATTAGTGGCATAGACAGTATGAGATACAGTGGTTAGTAAGATATAGTCTCTGATCTCAGTTAGCTTGTTTTCTAGTAGTGAAAGGGCCAGAGAGGAGTAAACAGAAATGAAGATGCCTACCACGAGGCACTGTAAGAGAGGAAATCCATGTTCATGAAGTGTCAAGGGATGAGAAAGCACCTCTGTTTTGGAGGGTCATAAGGGGGTGATGTAATGGTCAGTATGATGACAGAATGCTTCTTATACATGTCGTTATGGTCAAGTTCAAATAAGTTAACACCTGGGGCGCCTGGGTGACTCAATCAGTTAAGCATCTGACTTCGGCTCGGGTTATGACCTCACGGTTCGTGGGTTCAAGCTCCGCATCGGGCTCTGTGCTGACAGCTGAGAGCCTGGAGCTTGTTTCAGAATCTGTGTCTCCCTCTGTCTCTGACCCTCCCCTGTTCATGCTGTCTGTCTCTTTCAGAAATAAATAAAACATTTTAAAAAATGTTTAAAACAAATGAGTTAACACCTATTAACTCCCTAGGATAGTGCCTATTATGTACTAAGTGCTCATAAGGCTCCAATATTATTAGTGTTGTTGTTATTGTCAATACTGTAATTATGTGGCAACTGAAAGAAAACAGTGGCTACAATGCCATTTATTTGAACTCTCTTCCAACTTCAACCCCAACTTCAACAGGCCATGCATTTTCTGTAGCAAATGGGCTTTGAGAAACTCAGCTACTGTGTCCATTAATATCAAGAAGTCAACTTGGCTGCCATCCATTAGGCACCAGTTAACATTTCCCCTCCAATTTTCATTTGCCTAAAATGATCCAAGGAGCCATAAACTTGAAGGGAGTATTTAATTACTTCAGTAAAATAGGCCCATGGTCCTCCATGCTGGTTTAATAACTGCATTTCCATGCTTTTGGAATCACTTACAATATGCATTTTATACCAGTGACACTTATTTCCTTTTATTATTGTTCCCATTCTGTTAATATGTGTTTATCTTATTTCAGTCTCTGTAGCCTTGAAACAAGTACTTATTAATCAGAAGCCATTTAAATGCTGATATGCCATGTTCTACATTAAGGAAACTAAAAGAACACCAACCAGCCAAGTACACATAGGTGCTTTTCCTCTTAATTAAAAGCTGCTTTGTACATATAATTCCTTTCCTGGCATTTTATGTGGAGGTATTCAAATTAGATTCAATGAGGAAAGGGTAATTATAAGCATAACCAAAGCTTCATAAGAGCCCTATTTTAGGGGCTTTACCAGTGATAGATGACAAGTGGATATATCATGGCTGGGTGATCACTAATGGATTTCATTTTGTAGAATGAACTCTCTGTTTCTCAGGACTTGGAGTGGGCTAAAGACCCCAGGCACACTCACAACCTTGGAAAACATCTCCAGGCCCTTGTCTTGATTGGCTTTCAAACTTCCTGCAGGCTTTGCTGTGCATCTCGGAGCTGCACTGGTTCATGATCCAACATAAATTCTAAAAACTGCAGTACATGATGAAGTTAGTGGTAGGGGAAAGGAGCTTCCTGAAGGGGCTGAAACCATTCCCTATCAAAGTCAAGGAAACAGACCTACAAGAACTTTTAAGTAGTAATGTAAGTTGGTTTGATCTCTAGGTAACACATTGTGTGACAATAAAAATCCTGGCTACAAGAGGAGAAGGAGTCTAGGCATTGTACTATAAGACCTCCAGGGCCAAATACTTCCATTTCCTTAGCTGGTCTCTTTCATGGAGCACCCAAAAAGGTATGGTGAATCTTTGGGGGCATATATGCTGGGTTCTTAGAGAGCACCCTAGGAGGCAGACCCTGCATAAGTCTTAGAAGTAGCTTTGGTAGGGACGCCTGGGGGCTCAGTTGGTTGGGCATCTGATTTTGGCTTAGGTTATGATCTCGCAGTTTGTGGGTTAAAGCCCCACATTGGGCTCTTTGCTGACAGCTCAGAGCCTGGAGCCTGCTTTGGATTCTGTGTCTCCCCTCTCTGTCTGTCCCTCCCCAACTCTCTCTCAAGAATAAATAAACATTTAAAAAAAAGCAGCTATGGTAAATCCACCCCTTACACACACACACACACACACACACACACACACACACACACACACACAGAACACAAGCATGAGCTGTGGGCATCTTGCTAGGTTCTCTGCTGGGCTGAAGCAAATTGGGATGGTAGTGGGCAGCTTAGAGGGAGTGTGAGCAAGCCAAGAATTCCTACAGCATCCTAACACAAATCTTCATATTGTTAGAACAGTAGGAGAAGGAAGAATAGACATCTTCTGGTCCAGCTTTCTATTTAAAAAAGCGATCCAGACAGGAAAGGTCACCTGTTCTAGGATGCACACTATTAGTGCCCAAAAAGGAAGTTTAACTCAGTTTTTCTCATTTTTGGTCTTGTATATTTCCATTATATTAGGCTGATTAAAAAACAAATATTACCCAAAGTAAATTCCCCTGAAAATGGCTTCCTTCACTTCTCAATAACTCTTCTCACATTAAAGACCCTCTCTTATGAGAAAGAAACTATAAAAACTTGCAATAAAAATAGACTAGTTAAAATGGGAGTACCAGGATCTACTTTAGGAAAATCAGATGCTCATTCTCTTATGCGGTCTATGAAGAAGGTGCATTTCCCTGAACAGAGATGATGTTCAGGGACAGACCCCTAAATGGGGGTAGGGGGCCAGTAAATAGTGCACGGCAGTGCTGCCTTTGCCTCTTTCTTTGTGCCCAGACTAGTAGAAATTAAATGTTGTATGATCAAACCCAAAAGTAAACAAGGGCTTAGCAAAAATTTTCTTCTGTCAGTAAGGAGTCAATGATTGCACTCCATTTCCGGCTCATTCACTTGGCCAATACCCCAACCATCATACCTTTGGTATGGTTTAAACATTGACTGTCTTTAAAGATAATTCAAGAGGGGCACCTGGCTCAGTCGGTTAAGCACCTGACTTAAGCTCAGGTCATGATCTCGCAATCCATGGGTTCAAGCCTCGTGACAGGCTCTGTGCTGACAGCTCAGAGCCTGGAGCCTGCTTCAGATTCTTGTCTCCTTCTCTCTCTCTCTGCCCCTCCCCTTCTCACACTTTCTCTCAAAATAAATAAGCTTAAAAAAAGTTCAAGAAATTCAACAAAATTCAATGCCAAGACATTGAGTTTATCAGTTGCTAGAGAGCTCTGTAAACAAGGAATGCTCAAAAGAGTTTAGGCTGTTTGCTACTACTATGGAGTCTGGTTTGTTTTCTAGACCTTGCACCTGTTTAAATATGTTTTCCCCCCAAATTTAGATACTGCATTATGATGGTAGGCCCACCAAGACAGCTTAACTACCTAAAAATTTTCAGCAGCATAGATTTGAGGTCATGAACATTAAAATAGCAGGAAGTAGCTTTCTATAAAGTTCAGAATCATAGCAACAAATTTTTCTCTCACATCTTATCAAGTCCCAGGCACCTGCCCGTGAAATTGGCAGCAGAAAGATTTTCTGTGCTGCAAATTACAGGTTTCTCGTCATCTTGCCAACTTGCTTTGTCTCCACACCCTGGCAAAATGTGGCTATTGGCAGGCATATGAATATTTGAAAATGATTACAGTATATAGAGATTTTTGGTTCCATAATGTCTAATTGAGTAATTTAAATACTGTTTTAGCCCTAGGGGTAGATTTGCTTTCTACTTTATAATAGGTGACATGCCCTGTAATTTGAGCCCTTTGGCCATGAGTCCCTCAAAGAAAGAACTAGAACGGAGTCCTCAGTGAACATTATCTGTAATAAGGATAATTTAGCAAAATATTAATGACCTCTGTACTCATGGTCATAGCCTTCGCTCTAACTAACTGGAGACATGCAGCTCCCTGCTGCTGTAGAGGAAGGGGACAGAAAACCAGAATTTTCTAAGTATCTTGACCATTTCTAAAACGAGATTTTCCATAAAGTGTAAAGAAAGCACCCAGCCATCTACAGCAGCTGTGCTACTGGCTTGTTGCCTACGGTAAGAGACTGTGGCAGATAAGAAATCAGAAACCCAAATCCAGTTACTCCAGTTTGAAAGGTTTGTTAAAGAGTGAAAGGCTGTAGGGAAGTAAGATAGGGGGTGGGAAATAGAAGCAGACCAAGGAGACACCAGGGTGTTAGATGAAGGAAACACCAGAAGCAGCGGGCTGTTTTTTAAAATTCAAATTAGGGATTCCAGAAGATAACAGTCTCATAAGTGGTCATCAAGCCACATCAAGATAAAGTTAAAAGCAGTGAAGTCGCAGCTTTCCTGAGCTTGGCCAAGCTCTCCTGTGGCTAGTGGTTCTCAAGGGGTGACGGCAGCAGCAACATCACCTGGGAACATGTTAGCGATGCAAATTCTTAGACATCACTCTAGACCTGCTGAGTCAGGAACTCCGAGGGTAGGGCCCCAAAGCCCACATTCCGACAAGTCCTCCAGAAATTTCTTGAGGACCGCCTTCCTATGGCCTGATTTGAGAGTCAGGAATTTCCATAGGTCCTTCAAGGCAGACACTCAAGCTGAAGTGAAGTGTTTCTGCCTTAGGGCCTACCCAAGTGAGAGTCCAGGGGTCTGCAGCGTAGAACA
Source organism: Crocuta crocuta (assembly GCF_008692635.1). Lineage (NCBI taxonomy): Eukaryota > Metazoa > Chordata > Mammalia > Carnivora > Hyaenidae > Crocuta > Crocuta crocuta. Next base: position 3,582,391 of record NW_027529451.1, read on the forward strand.
TGTAGGCCAAGGGCTGGATGGAGAATGTACAGGTGTTCAGAGGTCTTCGTGACACCGATTAGAACAGGAGAGAGGTTGACACCATTAGGGAGCACCCTTGAACCTAGACCCAGCGGAAGATCTCAACCCACCTACTTTAGGTGCAAATGGCAACAGGTCATACATCACACAAGCTACCAGACAAAGAACGTCTCCTCAGAAAGATACCTGAGGAAGAAGAAGACACATGGCAATGCAAGACCTGCAACTGTAAGGTCCCGCTGAGGACATCTCTCCCATCTCACTCCCCAGATACACAAAGACCATCTTGGGAAAGGGCAATGGAACAGTGAGGAAAGCCGAAAGTGTATGGCCATCTTATCTGAAAAGACAGTCTTTCCAAAAAGCCCATTTAGGATATTCAGAGACCTGATTAAGTGTCCAACTTTGAAGGACCAGATGTTCATCCTGCAAGGAAACTGTTGAATCATAAAAATCTGTAACTTCATTAATTGGCAGGTCTGAGTTGTTCCCATTCCTCCGGAGAATAGGGCTTATAAGGAAGCTTAGGCCAGTTTTGGAGAATAAGTAAACTGTATGCCTGAAAGCAAGATGCATACATTTGTAACTATGCTATGCACTTTTGCAGCTTTGTAGTACAGTGCTTGCATTTTTGCAACTCAGAAGGCTCTCTGGAAGTCAAAATATTTCAGTAGAGAAAGGACAGAATGATATAATTTTAAAAAGGGATCTTAAAATTGTGAGAACTGCTCATGACATTTTTGTAGTTTGCCCTTGGCAAATTCTCCTCCATCCACCCTCTCGTATAGATAAACCATCAAGCAGCTTTGCCAACAGAAGCCTGACTCAGAGCCCTCGGTGGAGGGAGCTTGGCAACATTAGAATGGTGGGCAGATTGGGAAGGGTCAGATAGGAATTCCATATTTGGAGACTCAGTTAAGCAGAATGAATATGATGGGCCTAAAATAAATGAATATAAAATAAAACAATAGGCAGGAAAACAATAGGTTTCTTTGTTACTGGGATTAGTTAGAATGCACTAGGTTTTTCAATTACTTCAATGTCAAGAGCATGATCTTGGAAAATCACACCAATGTACCTTAACTGAAAAGTATTAAAAGCTTTTTAGAAATGTTTCCAGGTAGTATGTTTAAATATTTATGAACAATTTCTATAAATGACTGCTGGCCAGTTATAATAATTAGGTGTATTCAGATGATATAATAATCTTTCCTACTCTTGAAAATGTGCTGACTATGTAATACTTACCCTGAAATAGCCTCTGCTCAGTGTGCTGACCTGTTTTGTTTTGTTTTTCTTTCTGGAAAGATTGGGTTTTATTTTTAGTTAAATTAAAACAACTTTTTAGTTGAAGTATAACTTGTATATAAAATTCACAAATCTAAAAGTGGAACTCAGTAAATGTTTACATATGCATACACCCATCTGAAGTCCACCCAGATTGAGATATTTCTAGGGCCCTAGAAGCTCCCTTGTCCTCTTCTAAGGAAATAACTCCACCCTAAGCCAACTATTGTTCTGATTTCTATTACTGTTGATGACTTTGGCCTTTTTCTCAATGGAGGTAAATGGAATCAAATTGTAATGATGTTTTCATGACTGGTTTCCTTCACTCAAAATTATGTCTTTATGATTCATCTACATTGTTGTCTTTCGTACCAGCCTGTCCTTTTTTCTTGCTGTGTGGTATTCCATTGTAGAATTCTACCATAATTCTCTTTTGATGAACATTGAGTCATTCCTATTTAACTCTTATTAATGAAACTTCCATGACCATTCTTATAGGTCTTTCAGTGAACATAAGCATCTGTTTCTCTTGGCTATAAACCTAGGAGGGAAACTGCTGGGTCAAAGGATATAGGTTTATTTAGCTTTAATAGCCACTGCCAGATTTTAAAGATGATTGCACCGATTTATGTTCTTATCAAAAAAAGCTAGCTTTTTAAATGAGAGAACGTACATTGTAATTAAAGACAGGACTTTCCCAACACTGGCCTCCATGGGATGGTTTCTCTATAGTTACTTATGCAGGACATAAGTGCTTTAGAGAGGAAAGTTGCTCACTGACTGATTCATTTTCAAGTTCAATTATGTATATATACATCAAGGAAAGATGGCTCATACAGGAAGCAATTTAATATATAAGACCAGTTTAACTCTCAGAGCTCCCTTAACCCTATATAATACTTTTCTTTGTAAACCTTTATTTTTTTCATATTGAAAAGTATATGTGGAAAATGGGGGAGGCTATGTGTTGGGGTGAGAGGTATATGAGAAAACCCTGTACCTTCCCCTCAATTTACCTATGAACCTAAATCCATTCTAAAAAAATACATGCTTAAAAAATATGGATTCACTGTGGAAAATTCAGAAAACACATGAAAATGCAAGCAAGAAGATGAAGACCAATACACTGACTGACTTTTCTCACTACATGCTTCCAGAACCTTATACATGGGAGTGTTCTGGCTATATGAAAATCATTTCTTTACAAAAGTTTTGCAACTTGGGTTTTTGGTTTTTTGGATTATTTAACTATTATTTTGGATTATTTAACTATATTCCTAGACAGCTTCGCTCATCAATAATTATAAATAAGCATAATGTTTAATGGCAGCAGGGGATTGTATTGTTCATAAATGCCCTAATTGATTTAACCATTCCCTTCCTGGTGGGTGTTTATAGTAATGCTTTCTCTTTTTAAAACAATTGTGTAGGAAGCATCTTTATGTATGTACCTTGTGCACATGTTAAATTATTTTTCTTAGGATAAATTCCCAGAGTTTAACTTCTAAGTGAAAAGTGATGCATATATTCAGCTTTGATATCAATTAACAAAATGCCAAGATACATCTCTAGCAGAATATGAGTGCAATTCCCAAACTCCCAAGTATTTGGCTGCTACATTCTTTTTTTTTAAGTTTATTTATTTTTGAGAGAGAAAGTGAGGGAGAGGCAGAGAGAGAGAGAGAGAGAGAGAGAGAGAGAATCCCAAGCAGGTTCCATGCTGTCAGCATGGAGCCTGATGTGCGGCTCAAACCCACAAACTGAGATCACGACCTGAGATGAAACCAAGTGTCAGATGCTTAACTGACTGAGCCACCCAGGTGCCCTAAAATAGTCCCATAATTCTGTTCACCACTTGCAGCTGTCACTTTGTAAATTACCTGTTTTTTCTCTTTAGTCCGTATTACTTTTGCTATGTAAAAATTTTTGCATGTAGAAAATCTATTAACAGGTCTGCTAGATTTGTTTTCAATATTTTCCTGTTTTATTTTTAGCCAATTGGTATTTTCATTATTCAAGTCTTTATATTCTTCAGTCAAATGTTGTGATTTTTTTCACATATTCTTCACAATTCTTATTATATTCAGTCCTGATGTATTTTGCATGATTGCTGCTAATTTGAATTGAATTATTTTGTTGATCGGATTACTTTATTCATTATGATATACAGTAATTACTAATTAAAATATTATTGATTAATATTTATGAAAACTATTGATATTAATATTTCTGTTGCTAGTACTCTCCCTCATCATTATTTTTAATTCACATACATTTTCCAGTTGATTCTCTTGGTTTTTTCAGCCAGATAATCAAGTTATATGCCAATTACAATAATTTTCTTTGTTTCAATATTTACAGCTTTTATTTTGTTCTGATGGAACAATGGAACGCCTTTCACAGTGGAAAAGGAAATCCCTGCCTTTTTAATTTAACTTCATTTATTTCACTATTAATCTTAAGACTGGCATTGGATTTATGATGTTTTTCTAAAATATCATATTAAGGATGTTTCTTATGTTTTCTGATTTTCTAAAAAAACTTTTTTGTCAGGAGGAGGCAATAACTTTTATCAAAAACATATGAACAGGTTTTGAGATGGTCACATGAGTCTTTAAGAAAATGGTAGGGTGATTTGTATTAATAAGTCTGAATTGTCTGTACATTCAAAGTATAAACTCTACTTTGTCATGGAGCATTTTTCTTTTTATATACCCTGGGATTGATTTACAAATGTTTGGTTGAATATTTTAGACTTTATATTTATAAGTAAGATTATAGGTCTATATAGTTTTTTGCTTGATAATCCTCTTAGGTTTTTCAATCAGAGTTATGCTAGCTTGGTAAAATAAATATGGTTTAGCATCCACTCTTTTTTGTTCTGTGAGATATTTTCAGTGGCAAATGCTATTTCTATTTTCTCCCAATAATATCTATATTACAGATTCTTATATGCCAGATTCTGTGCTGGATATTGGAGATACATGCATAAGTATATGATGGCTTATATGAAGACATTATATGTCTATGATGGCTTTTTGAGAAAACATTATAGTGGAATGTGTTCCTTGAAAGTTTGAAAGAATTAGCCTGACTGCATTTTTGGGGAATGGAGGAGAGCACATTTAGCCTTTGACCAATTTTCCTATTTCTTCCATTTTATTGGATATATTCCTGTTTTCTACCTTTGTTATTCATATTTTCTTGGAGAATTATTCCTCTCAAGGAGAGTTTGGTGTTGTCCTTTAATAGATTCATCTTCTCCATCTATGGTTATATCTCAGCTCCTAATCTGCATGTTTCAGCGTTCTCTCTTTTTCTTACCTTTGAATTCAAGCATGTTAGTGTATGTGTGTATGTATAATATAATACAAAGCAAGGAATAAATGATCTTCCTGTCAGTACATAGTCTGTTTCGTCACATTATCAATAATTTGCCAATTCCACAAGGGAATACATTGAAGGTAATGTGTTTTCTAAAGATCCCTGTGCTGGGGGCCCCTTGGGCAAAGAACTTGGTTCTTGAAAAGAATGTGAATTTCTTCAGATAAGGAGCCGCATTTCTTGAATCTGTCCCTGGACCTGGGACAATGACTCTTATGTGGCAGGCTTTCAATAACAATTTGTTGAATTGAGTTCTCTGCTGAAGGGCAGAGAGCTTGATGAGATGATTTCTTGAGGTGCATTACAGGTTTAGGAGCTATGATATTATATTAGAAGTGCAATTACAGTGATGAGAAAGAAAGTACTATTAAAAGAGCTAAAAGACATCCTGGAAATTTGTAAACCAGCTGAGTATTCCTTCCTATGAATCATCCAGCAACATTCTCACTTACTCTTAAATTAATCTCTTACTAACTACATTATTGGGAAAACATTGAATTCTTTTATTCTGAATGTTGTAAAGCCAGTTCTTTTAGCTATCACTCTATAAGGGAAAAATGAAAGAGTTTAACCATATGACCACAAATAAATAACAAGTTGTTTCATGCTCATTTTTAAATGAATGAATTTTTTGGTGGTGTATTTTTTTGTTAGCCGGTTTATCTAAGCTCAGCCTATAGTGTGTATACAAGGAGGTAATTCACATGATTTTGAAAAAGAGATAAAGGAGAAAAGATCTGACGTTTCAATACATTCACAGTTCCCTATTAAGTATTAACTTGAGAGTGGACTTGACAAGTTATGAAAGTAAAACATATCTCTGTATTATTTTCTCTTACTAACACACTGATCCATGGCTGTCCTAGTGTTTTTGTTTTCCCTCATGGAACATTTTCTTCCACATGAAGGTTTTATTTCCAAGAGCAACACTTAGTGGCTTTATTTTAGAATTTTCATTTATTTTAGCTACGAATGGTAAATATTTTCTTCCACAATCATCCACAGTGAATAACTGTGTATTGTCAACACTAGATTTGGGGCAAGTTGGGCCACATCCAACTCTCAGGTAAATAATCACTCACTGAAAATTCTGTGGAGATATAAGTATATTGAAAAACTAAGTACTATAATGATCTCAAAAGGAATACTGGTCATATTAGGTAGTATTTCTTTTTTTTAATGTTTATTTGTTTTTGAGAGAGAGAGACAGAGAGAGAGAGAGAGAGAGAGAGAGAGAGAGGGCGCAGATGAGCAGAGGAAGGGCAGAGAGAGAGAAGGAAGCAAATAATCTGAAGCAGGCTCCAGGCTCTGAGCTGTCAGCACAGAACCTGACACAGGGCTCGAACCCATGAATTAGGTGATATTTCCTAAGCCTATAGATTTTTGAAGGATCTTACCAATTTGTTATACAGGCAAGTTTGAAAAACAATATCATCCAATTTAACTTACTGAACTATTGTATTAAATTTTTAAAATTATCATTCTTTTGATGCATTTAGTAATAGAGACTGTCATAGTGAAAGCACTTCTACCTTAGACCCAAGCCCACTTTACCTTTTAAGATGGCAGGGTAATTGGTGAGCAACCTACCATGTTTTCATCTAGATATTTCTCTCTCTGAAACTAAGTTTTCTCTTTGAAGTAAAACAAATGCATATGATCATCTATATGTCTTACTTGATTAAACATAGTAAAGCTATCCTGCAGAACCTTTTCTAAAGGCTCTTCTGGCTAAGAGATATAGAAGAGCATACATTGACTGAGCTCCAGGCAAAAGTGATCACAAACTTTTAGGGGAAAGGAGGTCATGACTTGAGGTAAGGAACTCATTTGTGATAGCCAGCGCTTACGTCACTTCTAATAGGATGGATTCCCAAAGGGATTTTTTTTTTAAAGTAAAAACCCACTTCAGTTCTCAATATCCCATCCTGGAAAGAAAGGGAGAGGAATGTAATGCCTAAGGTTTCTTCTAGTTCAGATATTTGGCGATGCAATGCTTTGTTTTCTTGTTTTTGTTTTTGTTTTTTTTGAATGCTCATAACTGGTGTTCTTACTTGGAGCAATTGTTGAGAAAAGAAAGGTAAACTGTAGCCTGGATGACGAGGATATTTGAGGAAAAGAGCACGAGGTTGATGGTGCAGTAGATAGGGATCATCATTCAGTGCGGTCTGGGGCCCTTGGCTTGGTTCAGAATTGATGGTAAGAAATATATATGTATGGCACTAAACTGAAGAAGCATAAATCAGAAAACGCTAGTGGACTCTGAGTTTCTGATTGTCATTTTGTGGAGAAGCATGAAAGGCACTTTAAGTCTGAGTTCTTCCACTCGCTTTCCTTAAATGACAACACTCACTAATAGACTTGCGTGATGTTCCTGAATACCAGGGCAAGCAGATTTGTTTATGTGGAATATTATCTGCACAAACCTCCTTCTGAAGCCCCGAGGCGTCCCCCTTTTCCAAGTAATCCACGTTATGACAGCACTTCGGCATGAGAGAGAGTTTTCCATTTCGTTGCTTGCTAAATTGAAGTTATTTGATAAATGGCGTGTGTGCCACACAATGCCATATACAAACGCTGTGATATTTGACAGAAAGCAATTTCAAAGCTTTTACTTTTACATTTCACGTTCTTACAGTCCAAGTTACCTCAGGAAGTGGCTGGGGTCTCATGCCATATGCATGCCAACACAAGCTTGAGTGTACAGGGCAGATGGGAGAGAAGTGCAAGTTTTTGTTCTAGTTGCAGACAAAATAAGACAAAGAGAATCCCAGTTGTGAATTGTGTATTCATCAGCCACGCGCTATCGAACTTCACTATGCACTTCAAATTTGGAAATTTTATCGGAACTTAGTCTTGCATGCTTTTCAAAAATAGGATGGGTTTTAAGCATCACACTGACACCTTTTGAAAAATAACGACAGTGTGTGTGATAGACAGTTTATACTTTGATCTTGCTTGACTGTTCTCTTCCAAAAAACGTAGCTCTTGATGATCACCAACTTTAAAAAAATGCTGTCAAATTATATGAGTTTCCCCACCTTGTGCTATCACATTGTTTTCTTACATTTTTGGTGTATCACTTGTCAAATTTAACCTTCCCTAGTAAGAGAAAAATACCTCGTTAACTCTTGAAAAAATTATATTAGGTAAAAGATGATGGAAGCCCTTAAGTAACAGCTAATCATCAATCTCGATTGCAAGTCCATAACTTTGTGTTCATGTGATTTTACTCGCAAAGTGAATGTGACTGTATCATGTTTTCTTCTCTGTTATTCTGTTTCCCAATTCAAACAATAAAGTGAAGACCAAACACAAATGCGGTGAGGTTAACAGGAAATGCGCGCGCACACACACACATACACACTGCAATTCAGGAATTTGTGGGAACTCCATGTTAAAATAATCATTCTTTGTGTTCCAGACATAAAATAAGGTCATTTCTTTTGCTGTGCAAATTCTCAGAACACTATTGAATTGGTGGGAAACAGGAAAGCTACTGACCATGATGGAGAACGTTAGGAAGGCCTCTCCGCCTCTTGATATTTTTCTCATATAATGTGGAAGGGATCTCACATGGTGAAAAGGAAAGTGCGTGGACCCTCAGGCCAAAGGTATCTGTGCCCAAAACTACCTCTGCCACTCAGGGGCTGTGTCATCCTGACTGAACTACTCTGGCTTTCCTGAACGTTCATTTCCTTCTGTGTAAAATTGCCAAGGATCTACCCAGTAGATGGAGTGTTAAAATTAAAACTGATAAAATGTAAACGTTGTGCCAGATTTAGTGAGTCCTCAGTAAATATTATTCCTTTTCTGTATTTTCCAACTACTACTTGTAGAAATTCTGCCAACCGAAGGTTTTAAGCACTGAAAGGTACCTGAGGTCTTCCACTATCAAAAGTTACTGAAAGGGACAAGGATTTAACCATGAGGAAAATCAGTCTTCCTTTTTTGAAGTATGACAGTTGATACTTAAATGGGTGGCTTCCTGGCAGAAGTGAAACAGAGGTAACCCAGCATATATGGGCCTTTTGTGAATAATTTTTCATTGTTAAAAAGATACATGTTGGGGCACTTGGGTGGCTCAGTCGGTTAAGTGTCCGACTTTGGCTCACGATCTCGCTGTTCCTAAGGTTGAGCCCTGCGTTGGGCTCTGTGCTGACAGCTCAGAGCCTGGAGCCTGTTTTGAATTCTGTGTCTCCCTCTCTCTCTCTCAGCCCCTCCCCCACTCACCCTCTGTCCCTCTCTCTCAAAAATAAATAAACACTAAAAAAAAAAGATACATCTTAATTTTAGGAAAAGATACCAAAATAGAAAGAATTTTGTTTTTCACTTCAGTTTCATGGTCCAAAGACCCATTTTGGCACTTTCTTGATCATGACATTGGTTTCGTATCTCTTCATTTACATTTTTTTCCTGGAAATTATTTCTCATTTTTGGAAGTGAGCGCCAGATAAAAATAGGTTTATTTCCCTCTGGCATACAAGATTTGGGCTCACATATAAATTTTGTGTGAATAATAGAATGTTAAACCATTGCTCCCCTGAGCTTGTGAGCCATCCAAATACTTTGGATATGCAACTATTGAAAAGTTAGACTTTATCATTAACTTAAGTGTTGGCCCTGCTGGTCACCGAGTATTATCAATAATCAGACTCCAGTGTTGCAGAAAGCCAGCATCGAAGGATCTGTAATTCTTCATAAAGTAGCTTTTAAGTACAGGTTTTAGAGTTTACAAGATGGTTATCATGTTCCATCAAACCTCAAGTTAAATTTTGGAAAGAAATTTCAAAACTGTTAATGTCATCAAGGATTGAGTAATTTTCAATGTGAATCATACTTGTTGACTTAGCCTAACCAGCATTTAAAAATACCATAATTAAACAATAAACCTTTGCATAGTGACTTTGGGGAAATCTATGGATTGCAAACATCAGTTCCTTTCTGGTCGCTCCCTATGGAATCAAAACGAAAGAGGGAGTGATATGCATCGTATCTTCAGTGGGTTTTTTGTTCCTATTTTAAAGAATAGCTGCACCTGTGTGATTCTGAAATCCTGTCCATTCTTATATGGATCATAGCATTTCTTACTTGTCTCTTCACATTTTTATTAATAACATTTGGGTTTTACACATACATGCAATTTTTATAGCTTGTTTTACTTTCTCTGATGGAAAATCAGTGGATACTCATTGTAGATTATGCAGAAAATACAGATTATGCAGATTATAAGGAGGTAATTTCAGCACCAGATGTAATGACTATCATTATGTTAAAATGTTTCCTTTCCTACATTCTCTGATTTTAGCTTTTGTTCTCATTTTTTACATAGTTGAGTTTATATTAATATGCAGCTGTATAATAATATACTGTCACTTTGCCCTCTAACACATATGTTTCTCCATCTCTTTAAAATGCCTTGAAAACATTAATTGATGCATATCATAGTATATACATTTATTTAAACATGCTTTTATTTTTAAAGTATTAGACTGTTCCATTCTTTATCTTCCTCCTATTTTTTTTAACATTATAAGTAGTATGGCAATAATTATGTGCATAAACCTTTTTTCTGAGTTTCAAATTTCTCACTTTTTAATGTATTTCTCAAAATTACTCAATGAGTATAGGTATTTTAAAACACATTGGATTCTGAAAGGATTATACTTGGTCACTCTCCTGTGAGCATTTTGCAATCACGTTTTCTTACTGCCTGACTGTTTTTAAGACCTCTGGTCTTCCTCCACCCCTTCCTCTAGTAAAACGTCCTTGAATGGATCAAATGACTTCACCATCAGTTTCCTTGGTTTTTCAGTAGAGTGTGAAGCTCAGAAAGACCAGAAGGCACATTTGGACATGATGTACCTAGAAAAGAGAGAGAAGATAAAACATTTAAAAAAAGATAAAGGAAGTTGTTGATTTCTCACTTAAAAACAGCATCTCATTTGAATCATAAAATAGAATATTCCTATTTTTGGTATATTTTGGTATTTTGGTAGTAGGAAAAAAACACATTTAGCTTTTTATTTATTCATTTATTTTGAGGAGGGGGCATAGAGAGAGGGAAAAAGACTTTCAAGCAGGTTCTGCACTGTCGATGCAAAGTCTAATGTGAGGTTGGAACTCATAAACCATGAGATGATGGTTTTGACTTAAGCCAAAGTCAAACACTTAAAACAACTGAGCCACCCAGGCACCCCCCCACCCTAAGCCACCCCCTCCCCCACAGCTCAAAGATCCTTTTAGAGCTCTCTTTCATGCCCTCCCCCAGAGTCAGAAGGGTTTTTGTTTTCATGTTTCTACTTGTGGCCAGAGTTTGCTCATTTTCATTGCTGTATACTATTCTATTATATAAATATACCACAGCTTATTTATCCTTTCTATTATTGATGGACTTTGAAATTATTAGGAATTGTGCTGCTATGAACATTTTTGTGGATGTCCTTTGGTGAACATGTATATATATGTGCGGGGAGCATATACATAAAAGTCTAACTATTGTATCTTAAGAGATGCATAAATTTGGCTTGAGTAGCTACTTTCAAACACTTACTAAAGAAGTTGTAGCAGTTATATATGCTTCTACCAACAACGTATGAAAGTTTCAGTTGTTCTGCATATTCACTAGCATCTGCTGTTTACCTGTCTTTTAATTTTACCCATCCTGTTTGGTATGTTATAATATTGTACTGTGATTTCATTTTATTAAAATTTTTTAGATGTTAATTTTTGAGAGACAGAGTATGAGCAGGGGAAGAGCAGAGAGAGAAGGAGACACAGAATCTGAAGCAGGTTCCAGGCTCTGAGCTTTCAGCCCAAAGCCCTATGCAGGGCTTGAACTTATGAACCATGATATCATGACCTGAGCCAAAGGCAGCTACTTAAGCGACTGAGCCACCCAGGCATCCTAATATTGTACTGTGATTTTAACTTGTACTTTCTTTATGATTAATGAAATTGTTCAGTATTACATATGTTTACTGGATGCTTAGAAATCTTTTGTCATATGGCTATTGAATCTTTGGATTTTTAAGTATCTAACTTTTTCTTACCAATTTGTTGGGGCTTTTTATATGTTCTAGAAACAAGTCTTCCTTTAGATATATGCATTGCAGGTGTCTTACCTCATTCTGTATTTTGTTCTTTTACATTTATAATGGTGTCTTTTGATAAATAGAAGTTCATAATTTTAGTATAGCCAAATTTATCAGTTTCCTTCATAGTTAATCCTCTTTGTGTGTTAAGAGACCTTTGCTCACCCAAGGTTCATAAAGATATTCTTCTGTGTTTCATTTTAAAAGCCTATTATCTTACTTTTCACATTAAGATCTTCAATACATGTGGATTTTTAAAATGAAGTGAAGTACGGGTCCAACTTACTTTTGCCTGTGATATCTAATTGCCCCAATGCCACTCACTGCACTGCACCTTTTTCATTTATCACCTGACCATATATATGGCACATCTGAGTTGTAGATGATCACTATGGCCACAAGGTAGAAGATAGAGTGGGAGAGGGAACAAGAATATAGGTGGTTTCCATAACTAGGTACAGGCAAAGGGGCACCTGGGTGGCTTAGTCTGTTGTGTGTCTGACTCTTGATCTTGACTCAGGTCATGATCTCATGGTTCGTGAGTTCAAGCCCTGTGTGGGGCTGTGTGCTGAGAGTGGGAAGTCTGTTTGAGATTCTCTCTCTCCCTCTCTTTAGCCCCTCTCCCCACTCTCTCTCTTTTTCTCAAAATAAACAAACTTTAAAAACCATAGTACAGGTAAAAAATGGTGGTGACTTGGGTTAGGAAGGTAGCAACAGAGATGCCAAGGCATAGGTTAATTTGACATATGCTTTCAAAGCTGATATAGAAGTATCAAATGTGGAGTGACACAGAGAGAGGAGTGTGTAAAGGAAGGCAGTAAAAAATGACTTTCTTGTTTCTGGCTGAAACCTCAAGCTAATGATAATGCCATTCGTTGAAATGAAAGAAAAGTTTGATTTGCGAGATTTCACATTGATTTTTCAAGAATTTCTATCTTCCAGACTAGAAACTTCTTGCACCTCTGCTAGTAACTGATAAAATTATGACCCTTTCATAGTAGCCTAAATAAACTCAAGAGAACATTGAAATGGTTAAATCAAGAACTATTAAATTTATCATTTGTTTTCAAGGATGGTAAAAAAGTAAGACAAAATTTATTACTATTTGGAAGTAGAAACCACTTCATGTACTAGATAGAGATACAATGAACCTGATCATTAGCAAATACTGATTTTTAGATGAACTACAAACATCAACTTCAGCACAGCCCTGACTCACAAATTCTTTGTGCATTCTGAAAGCATAGCTCAGTCTCATGGAGTGATGTAATTACAAACTGGAGCATATCCGTCTTTTTCTATGTCAACTGAACCCTGGAGAACTACTCTCCCAAAGTACCCTGCTGCATGTTTTAAGGTCTACAGAGGCTTTCACATCCATACTTGAACCAGGGATTTTTATAGCAATTCGTTTCCCAGTGGTGTTCTGTGAGGTGAAAAGTACACTTAGAAATGGTAGGCTGAGAGTAATAATAATATTAATAATTGATGCGTCTGCAGTTCCTTTAATCTTTGAATCCCGCTGCTAAGTTGTCATATCATATTATCTAAATTTCAAACAGACAACCTTCACACTGATTAGCACATCGGTAAAGATGGAACCTGGGAAAACCTGAGGTAGTTTATTATTCACTTGCATGTTCTACAGCAGAACTTCACAGGCTGGCTGAGACTGGGTTTCTGGTGTGTGAAGAAGGCTACTTTCCATCAGCATCAGGACAGCCAGGGTGGCCCTTTAGCCTGATTATCTCACCTCCCGCACTGTGGGGTTGAGCAGTGTCTAATGGCACACCCGAGTTCTGCAGCACTCAACATAAGTGACTCCTGTCACCTGCTGCTTTGTCATCATGTACAGAGTCCCTCGAGGAGATGATCTGCCAATAGCAAGGCATGCTGCTCTCCATGGGCAAGAGGTCTGTGGTGTGGTTGAATGAGGTGTTCAAGGACAGCAGGAGGCATCCCAAAGCCAGGGAGTAGGGAGCAAGTGGTGGGGATGAACAGGAAAGCCTGGATGAGGACTTCTGATGAGCACCACTCCAAGCAGTAGCCCTGGACCTCTGTCATTGATTCTTCTGTCATTTGTTCTGATGAATGCTCTTAGTGGAGTCAAAGCTAGCTACCAAGCGACTGCTTTAATAATGCATGCATTTAGAACTTCATCATTTTCGTATGCTTGATAAAAAAGTTTTGATCAGAGTCTAAAATCATTTGCATCATCATAACAAATGATATTAATGGAAGAAAATGAGCTGTTTGATTATTTCGATATACTGTTAACTGTTGTCAACCTTGAATGGTGGAAAATATTTTAATTTTCCTATCATTGATTTATGCAAACAGGTTCTCTCCTCATTGTAAACTCAAGAGTTTAAGGAGATTATTAATAGAAAATCTTGGTAAAATTTGCATATTAGTCATTTTTATCATAAAATTTGATGGGAAAACTGTGTTCATATATGCTGGTATGGGTTGAATTATGTTCCTTAATATATGTTGAAGAGTGGACCCAAGGAACTGAGACACTCGCTGTGGCTACCAGTTCAAAGGACTACTCCTTCATGGAGTAAGCCACAGCTCTCAGAGTGCTACCTGGGTGCATCTCCAGCCTATGAGCCCTTAGTCATCCCAGTATCAGTCCTTGTCATGATTAAAATGTGAGCAAAGATAAGGTTTGGCTCTCTGCTCCAAAGATCTTTCGAGAATTGATAAATACTCATTTGTCTAGGCTTTAGTCAATCATAATAAATGTCACCCCCTGGGAGAAAGAGCCACAAATTGAGCATTGAATCTATGTAAGAGGAGAGGTGATTCAACATGAGGAAAGATCTTAGCCTGCTTTTGATGTGACATGATGAGTAAATGGTCAATGCTGTGGGAACCAGAGTTAGGTAGGGGAATTCTTTTTCACTTTGTCCCTTCAGTTTTTCTTCAGTTATAATATTCAAGGGCTTATTCACTCATTAAGTGACTAATTAACAGGTATTTTATGTTATCACCTGATCCAAGGTTTTATTCTATTTCCTGATCTCAAAGGGAGTCTTCTTTTCAGTCACTTGGACTTTCTTCCAATGAGTCAGTTCATGGCTCACCTTCTCTATCAGATTTTCTTGTACCTGTTCCCAACCCACAGAAGGGCCATGGAACAAACCCAAATAGAAGCTACTTGCAATTCCATTACTGAGCATACAGGTCATACTGCATAAAAATATTGTCCAAATGGCCCTGGCCACTGCTCGGTACCATCTTTGCATCCCACTCTCTCATTGGCCCCCTCCCACCGAAGCTGCTCTGGACTGTCCTGAAGCCCAAACCACTAGATCCTCTTTCCTCAGCCTTTAAATATTAGACAGATGTTCTAACAGACGGCTTTTCATGTTATTTTTGAGTTTCTGAGAAAACTTATAGTTAGTGACCATATTTCACACAGAAGACAAAAACCAGCCAGCATAATTTGCTCCGCCTTTCCTTTTCATTATCCCATCCTAGATTCAACTATCTCCACATCCTTAGTCTTAGTTCACCCAGATTCTGGAAAGAGGAAGTTTAGTTCTTTCACTTTTGTAAAACTAATCCCTCTGGTGATCTGAATTGCACCCCATCCCACCTCCTCAAGGATCAGGCTTTGACTCAACCTATTCTTCTCCAGCACCTTCTTTCCATGTGGTCCCTACCCATTTGCCTTCAATCATCTACAAATCTCCCCCACAGAAGAAACATACATTCTTTGTCTTGGAATGCAAACTCTGAACATATATACCCTGTTTGCTTGTTGCTTTCCCACTTGACTTACCCAGCCACAACCATCGCTGCAAAACTATTTGTTGGAAGGACACAGAATCACCTTCGAGTCAAATTGTCTTCTAGTCAAGTCTTGTTTTTTCTTATTCCTCATTTTCCATGATCTATTGGATTTGACAAACTTTTGTTGATATCATAGTAAATAAAGCAGACGTAACAGGCCTTGGATAATTTGAACAGGAAAAAAAAAACAGATAAAAGATGAGAAGTATCCTCCCATGGACTTTAGTAGGGTATTTAACTACTCTGAGTACTCTTGGCATGTATGAAAGGCCAGGTGGGCAATCATGGTTCTGCTTTTTGCAGCAATGCAGACTTATGCTCTTGTTTTTGGAATAGGGAGCTAAGATTTGTTTTGTTGTATCAAATTGAGTACCCTGCCACAGCACCCTAATGTCATGATAGGGTGATGTCAGTGTTGTTCATCTCCTTTTTAAAACTTCTCTTCCCTAGTTACTGAGACTCTAGGTCTCTGACCACCTTTCTGGCAGTTTCTCTTGTGTACGGTCAGGTCTCTGACCCTTCTTTTAGTTTGCTATTGAGTTTGGCTTCATGCTTGAAGGCCCTCCAGCTCTCATGTGCAGGAAGAATTGACCAGGATTTTAGGTCCCCATAAAGTCTGTAATTCCAAGAAAATATGTCTTTGGCATTGGGAGTGTCCAAGGAAGGGACGCTGGCATTATATTCTCTTTAGCTAGATGCCTGCTGTGTTGCAGTACTTGCAGGCCCACATTGGTGTGGCCATCAAACTGAGAACTGGAAAATATGAAGAAGCTTATAGAACAAAATGGCAAATACATGTCTTCTATCACTCATCCTCCCCAAAGTCTTGCCAAAATAGTAAATGAAATATAAAAATGTAAATCTGCCATCAGTAGCACTGAAAAATAAGAAAGAGACTCTCAACAGATCCGAACCCTCAGCATATTTTTAACTTCAGCTCAATGCCATAATATAGATTCTCCATGTAAAAAGGGAGATCTACCTGTGGGGAGAGCTAGGGAAATTTGGAAAAACAAAGCCAGGGCATTGCCCCCAGGTAACTTCTAGCACTACAACAAAATAGAACCTTCCCACCTTGAAGGAAGACCAGCTTCTTCTCACTTTCTCCACTGTTACCACCCTGGTCGAAGTCAACTTCCTCCCTGGTCTGAATTTGCAAATACCTCTTAACCCGTGTCCCCTTCAATTCATGTCGGTCTAAATTCTGTTCTCTACAGAGCTGCCAGTGATTCTGTTAAACCATGAATAGAGTCACGTCCCTCATTTGCTCAAAATCTCACACAGAGTAAATTCCAGAGCTGTAACAGTAACCCCCAAGACCACGTATGATCTCGTGTAGAATCAGCTGATGGACTGTGCGGTTTTTCACAGAGGGAAAATTGGCTGTGCCCACCAGGGGCTGGTGGATATGAAGAGAAGGAGGAGATTGGAGAACTGACAAGAGCAGGACTAAAATAATCGAGTCTAGACTATAAACTGGATTGGGAGAAAGCGCACGGCAGTAGTGGGCTGAAGGGACATGGAGTTGCCAGAAATGATGACACGAGTTGGGGTGATACTCCATAGTCCTGATGAAATGGGGAATGATGAGTGGTAGGGAAAGAGCAGCTCTGAACAGAGGTGGCTGGAGTCAGGGCAGGAGGAAGTTGGAGTGGGAGGGACAAAGGCTTGTCCAAGGGCATGGAGGAGGAAGGGTCTAGAAGCATCTCTGTGGAAGAGGAGGGGAGCAGCCCTGACTGTGGTATGACTGACACATGAGTTTGGAAAGGGGATTCAAAGGAGAAGGATCAAAAGGAAGCCATGTCTTCAGATGTTAACCTACTTCCTTGAAAGTAAGGCATTGAAGGGGCTGTTTAGAAAGGGAGTGAAGAAACAGAAGATGTTATTGTAGAGCATTAACTATAGCACATGAGATAAAAGATTCTAGAAAGACAGATATGTGAAAAAACAAGTTTTAGAAAAGTGTATATGATACATCACTATCTTATGTAAATATAAATATATGTCAAACCCCATATGATAAGGTGGAAGGATGCAAACACGAAAGCCTTACAACAGATTTCAGGAAGTTTTCCCGGTCAACAGTATGTATTCCTGTATTGGTTTTACTCTTAGCAGCTATCATATATTATCTTTGCGATCAGAGTAAACAAAACAGAATTCACAATAACAACAACAAAACTTGCCGGAGGAAATCAGTTAACTATGATTGTGCCTCTAACAAGGAAGAGGTCCTTGTTAGGACAGGAGATGTCATAGAGTTGTCACAGAATTTTACGGAGCAGGTGCTAAGAGAGTTCTATTTCTAGGGGCACACTTGTGTTGTGACTTAAAGGTTTGTGATAAAGTTATTCCGTGGGAGTGGGTAGAGCTTAAAGCAGTGATTTTTTTTTTTTTTTAATTTTGAGAGAGAGACAGAGACAGAGAAACAGAGAGACAGAGAATGAGTGGGGAGGGGCAGAAAGAGGGAGAGAGAGAGAATTCCAACCAGGCTCTGAGCTTTTAGCACAGAACCCACTGATGGGCTTGATCTTATGAACTGTGGGATCATGACCAGAGCTGAAATTAAGAAGGGTGATGACATCAATCAACTTTCTAGAATGTGAATTCATCAGTTAAAATATAGTGTTCTGCAATTAGAGACTTCTGGACACAAATCTTGGCTCCATCTCTTACTAGCTTTGTGACTATGGGTGTCACTTAACTTTTCTGAACCACAGTTTCCTCATCTGCAAGATGAAGTTAGTAAAACATATTTATATATTTGTCTTAAGAATTAAATAAGGGTGTAAGTTCCCAGTACAATGCCTGTCTTAGAGCTAGTTCTCAATAAATTAGCCTGTTACTAGCTATTCCTACATGAATTAAATCTGAAAATATCTTCTATATGTCAATTCTTTGCAAATTGTATTACATTTGCAAAAATTTGATAAAAACTAAAAGAATAAAGCTACAGTATGCAAAAAAGTTTATCAAAAAAACCTGGTCCACCTCATTGATCACTATTACCCGAAATTAAAGAGATCTGAAGTTGACCAAAACATTATGAAATTTGATAAATGTTATTATAAATATTCAAATTGGTATTTACTAAATTAAGCTTTACCTCTTTATAGCTTTTCTTGAACCCATGCTATGTGTCATAGGATTTCTTTCTAAAGAATTTCAAAATGAAACAAGAAACATTTTCAGATGTCTCATTTCTACTCAAGAGATTTTTCTCAAAACTAGAAGCCATAATTCATTGTTAACCATCCAAGAGAAATTAGGAATATTTCAAAACTTTCAGAGCAAGAAAAATGAAATTACACCCTCAAATATTCAAACATTTCAACGGTGGAAGATTGCTCTTCAGATGGGGAAACTATATCAGATGAAGAAAATATATCATGGCAATTTAGGCAGACCATTTTTTTGTATTTCACCATAAGAATGCACACAATTAGTTATTTCTGAACATTAGATACATTATCACTGCATTTAAATTTATGCCTTCAAAAGAATGGTCATACAAAAATTAAATTTTGGAATTACTGCTGCAGTGGAAGAAGTTCTTACACAAAGGAAATATTTTACAGACAAGCCAAATGTAAACCCAAACTGCAATTTTACATGGATGACTTAAA
Organism: Crocuta crocuta; assembly: GCF_008692635.1. Classification (NCBI taxonomy): domain Eukaryota; kingdom Metazoa; phylum Chordata; class Mammalia; order Carnivora; family Hyaenidae; genus Crocuta; species Crocuta crocuta. The sequence continues at coordinate 3,601,604 of NW_027529451.1, forward strand.
ACTAATTTTTTAAAAAGCCACTTTTATTTTTCATCCTTTAAATTTTTAAAAAAATGTTTATTTATTTTTGAGAGAGAGAGAGGGAGATAGAGAATCCCAAGTAGGCTCTGCGCTGACAGCACAGAGCCTGACATAGGGCTCAAACTCAGTAACTCTGAGATCATGACCTGAACCAAAGTCAAGAGTCAGATGCTTAACTGACTGAGCCATCCAGGCCCACCCCCCTCTTTTTTTTTTTTTTTTTGTGATCATTTCTAGTATTTACTGGTTGTTATTCAATATGGTTTGGGGCAAAAACAAACAAACAACTTATGTCTGTTGATATTGCTTTGACTTGGCCAATCACTATATCAAGTATAAAGTGCTAATTTCTTTTTATATACCAGCTAATTATTTCTTAAGCAATGTTATAGGGAAGGACAGACATAGATTTTATTTCCTTATCTATTGAGCAGAAACTGAACAAAAATATTTATGGAAATTGGACATTTTGTCATATTAGTTAAAAAAGGGGGGTAGATAAATATGAGACAAAAATATGATAAACATTAATCGTCTAGCTACTTGCATCCTAGCATTATCTTACATAGCAAAAAGCCTTTCTCTTGATTTTCAGTTAAAATTAGTTGATATTGCCTGAATGCTGTACTGATTCCAAGGCTCAGCAAGAAAAAGTCCAATGATTAATTAGTAATGTCTGTCATGGGTACAGATGACAAAGTGGAAACACGTGTGCAGAGACAGATTCGCCCAGAGATTCTCAAAGCGTGGTCTCTGGAGCAGCAACAGCACCTGGAGATTTTCTAGAAATATAAGTTATCAGGTTCCACCCACATATACTGAACCAAAAACTGTGGGGGGTGGGGCCCAGCAATCTCTTTATAAGCCCCCCAGGTAATTTAAATTTCTAAACTTAAGTTGAAAACCTCTGGGTTGGAGTAATGCCAATCATCAGACTACCTAAATTTATAGAACCATCCCAAACAGCAATTTCTTGTGTGTTTCTTAGTGGGAATTTCTCATTATATTTGGCATTTAAAAAATTTCATTTTAGGGGCTCCTGGGTGGCTCAGTCGGTTAAGCGTCTGACTTCAGCTCAGGTCATGATCTCACAGTTCGTGGCTTTGAGCCCTGCGTCAGGCTCTGTGCTGACAGCAGCTCAGAGCCTGGAGCCTGTTTCGGATTCTGTGTCTCCCTCTTCTCTCTGACCCTCCCTGCTCACACTCTCTCTCTCCCTCTCTCTCTCTCCCTCTCTCTCTCTCCCTCTCCCTCTCTCTCTCGCAGAAATAAATAAAACATTAAAAAAATAAAATAAATAAAAAAATTCATTTTAGGGGTACCTGGGTGGCTCAGTCAGTTGCACCTCTGACTCTTGATTATGGCTCAGATCATGGGATCTATTCTATTTTAGAATAGAATATATTATAATAGAATTTAACAACGGTGCCCTGGAAAAGTGTGCTATTTTAGGCTGATAGATATATTTTATAAATTGCAAACAAAGAATACTTTGCCAAAAAAATGTTGTTGGAAACTACAGAAGCTGCCAGGCATCAGGGGATTATAAAAACAAAGGAAGTTCCTTAGATTAGAAGTGAATCAATAGGAAAGGGTTGCAAAGCAAACCACTTTCTGGGTTTTCTGGGTTACATCACTTGGTTATCTATCACCGAATAACACAATCCCCCAAACCTAAGTGCCTTAAGCAACACCTGTTTTGCGTGCTCCTGATTCTGTGGGCAGAAATTGGGACAGAGCACAGCAGGGATGGTTTATCCTTGTGCCACGTGTATGCTGGGGTTGCAACCTCGAATACTGTTCCCTCATACACATAACTGGACCCTCAGCCAGGATGGCTTGCCAATCTGGGACCTCTTCAAGTACTACTGTCTCCAGCAGGGGTGAGGGCCACCGAGTGCGCAGAGACAAAACTGCTACTTACAGAATAAGACCCAAAGTGATCCAGCAGCAATCTCCCTATATTCTATTCCAGTTCAAGGGGTGAGAGACATTAACTTCATATTCTGGTGGGAGAAGGGAAAAAGAACATGCCACCATCTTTAATCCAGTACACCAATGGTTAAATTCTGTATTCTGAAAGATCTTAGTATTTTGAAAAAAGAAAGTAGAACTGATTTTACAGAAATTGTTTTATCACCATATGTCTTGCAAGCTATACAATGAAACTTCAAGGATAGTAACTGCATCTTTCTCATCTTCAAATTGCCATTACCCAGTACTGTGTCTGGCCCACTGTAAGAATTTAATAAGTGGATGTGCAGAGAATGAAAACGTTTTGTAAATAAGGTGTAACAGCGTAGGCTAAGTTATAGTGTTGTAACAACTCTAAATCTTACATCCTGTCTGTCTTGGGTGCCTTAAAGCTCTGCTTTATGTTGTCGCCATTTTGGAACCCAGACTGAAGAAACAGATCCTCTTTAGACATGGTGGGTTTTGTGGAAGAGAGGAAAGAGAATATGTCAGAAACTCAATGGCTCTTCACACTTGAACTAGAAATGGCATGCGGCACTACTGCTCACATTTCATTGGCCAAGGCAATTCAATGACTATGCTTAACATCAATAAAGCATCTTCCACAGGGAGAAACAATATTTCGAGTAATAACATAAGCCATCATGAAAAAGATGTCTCTACTAATAATATATTTATTATTGATTTTATCTTTTTTCTGAACAATCACAAGAGTGCAGAAGTATTATCTTTTTTAAGGGTTATTAGCATATAGTTTTCATATGACATTATTCCAGCTGCTCTTGCAAAAGAATTACTAAGTGTGGTTCCTTTCTTGAAAAAGGAACACATAACCCCAGCGGAATAAGCCTGGTGAGTTGGGTCTCTGGTACAGAGCACCAAGTTGCTAAATTCTTCCTGAAGGTAATCTTTTCGTGGAAATGCATAGAAGATAGGAAATATGTATTACGTTTAGTTCACTAATAGGGCTGACCGTGTCAGCTACTTCCTGAAATGGAACTGGTTTGAAAGGACAAGTCTGTAACCAGAGTGTAAACAAGTTGGTTTTATTTTCCAGTTGCCTTTGTGTAGTTCCAGTTTCTAGGGATTCCAGCTTAGCTGTGCCTGAAGCCCACGGAAGCCCTGAAGAAATATTCCACGTGTCAGTCAGTGGCTTGGGAAAGAGTGGGGACTTCTGACGCACGTCACACACAACGACCTGAACTTTGCTGAGGCATACTGTGCTCTGTGTGTAAATCCATGAAGTAAGCCACTCTTTGGGGACTTATCTACATACAGTATTTCTCACCTACAGATTTCAAAAAGAATCTGACTGGTTTCAAAAACCATTTTCAAAGGATTAGGTAGAAATGCTTCAGGTAACCCAGAAACATGAGATACCATTAGTAAATTCCATTCCTTGCAAGAGTGATTTACATTCTTTTTCATTTTCTGCCTTGGGCCCAAAAGACCACAACACCCAGAAAGGAAATAGTCTCTCTAATCAGAGATGCCTGTGCCCGTCCCTTGGCTACCTGTGTCGCTCTCGAAGGGGGGAAGGCACTTCGCCAGCCAGGGAAGCGATGACTGCTCTGAAGTTGGTGGGCAGGTTAGTTTACAGATTAACATTTTGTGGATGCATATTTATGGTCTAGCATCCCAAGGACTTTATAATGGAATGTGTGAGAGAGAGATGATAAAGTGGCACAACCCGGCACATCATCCCCATGGCAACTGTATCACAAAGAAAAGTTGCTGCTAGTGCAAAGACAAGACTCTTTTCTCCTTGATGCAAAATATTGCCTTCGAAATCTGTAACCTGGGAAGGGGCTCCGAAGAGCTATTCCTCCCTCCAGCTCTATGTCTCATAGCTTTCTTTTTTCTTCTTACCTTCTCACCCTCTCTCCTCTTAGCCAAGAAAAGGGGGCATCTTCTTTTAAATTTTCTCATCATTGCTGAATGTAATCAGTGTGAACACACAATTTTTAATGAAGCGATTGTCAGAGAGCAAGGAGGCCCCCTCAGAACCATGTGGATATCCTGAATGTTTGGGGTTTGTATTTCCTCCTTGGTGGTCCTGGACCTCCAAATAATGTGCTTTGACTAAACACAGAGAAGTATTTGCCTAACAATTGCTCTGCACATTTGTCATTTGTCCAGGCAAATTATTTGGAGTCCTGGAGGGTAAGCTTCCATTCATACTGGTGGACACATAGGATGTGGTCAGTCACATGTATCCAGAGTGTGGAAAGAGGATCCTTATGTCATGAATCAGGTGTTATTCCCCCCCACCCCAGTACAGAAGACAAATTTCTTGTCCCCCGGATAACATTGCAAATGATTTCTGGGTGGAGAGATTGCCAGTTTCCCTAAATCAAAGGCCAGGAGTTTCCCCTAAACTTGACCTAACTCTTCTGTTAAGTACTGAATGGCTGTTTCACTTCTACACTTCATTAGGGTGCTTGAAAGTGCCCCCTGATTTCAGATGATGTTTTAAATCTGTGATCTTTGTCATATGGGGGGGGTGAGGGAGAAAGCAAAATTCCTTTACTATTGTAACTGTATAAATGCAATTATATATGTGACTATATGTATATATAGGTGCTTCAATCAGCAGTTGTTGATGATGACCACAGAAACCTGCTCTTTCTCTTTGATAACTACATGCTAACAATCAGAAACTAGCAATGAATTTGCAAGATTGCTGAGCACTAAATATTAGGCCAGAAGTGACAGATCGGTGGTACGTCTGTTTCCACATCTCTAAATTCATCATGGACTTTGCTAAACAGGTTACTGTTTTCTCTTACTGAGCAAAGACATAGCCTCAGAGTTCTCAATTCAGCTCCCCAGGCCAGCCACTGCCAATTTATTAGAGCTGACCTGGAGCATAGCATTGACTTATAAAATCTATTTCCTATTCCTAATTAAGGCAACCCATTAACTTAAATGTAGCACTAAATCAAATCCCTGTCAAAAATGGAGGCCAGCTGACACAAATTCAGTTACATAAACAAAGTCCAAGCCTATATTACTAGGTACAATTTCAGCAATGAATAGAGATGATTCGCACAAGACATGGAAACAGTCTAAATATACATCGATGGATGATTGGTTGGATAAGATGTAGTGCAGTGGAGTATTATTTGGCTGTAAAAAAAAGAAAGAGATCCTGCCATTTGCAACAACAAGGGTAAACCGTGAGAACATTATGGCAAGTGAGATAAGTCAGACAGGGAAAGACAAAATGCCTAATGATTTCATTCATACGTAAAATCTAAAAAAAGCCAAACTCATAGAAATGGAGAATAGATCGGTAGTTGCCAAGGACTGGGGGTGGGGAGGGAATGAGATGTTTGTCTGAGGGTACAAACTCCCATTTATAAGAGCACTAAGTCCTGGGGATCTAAGATACAGTATGGCAAATATAGTTAACAATACTGTATTGTATACTGGAAAATTGGTAAGAGAGCAGATCTTAACTGTTCTCACCATAAGAACAACAAAATGGTAATTATGTGAGGTGAAGGATGTGTTAATTAACTTTATTGTGGTAATTATTCCACAACATATACACATAGCAAATAATCACATTGTACAGCTTAAACTCACACAGTGTGCTATGTCAATTGTATCTCCCTAAAGTAGGAGAAAAGAAACGTGAGGGTATTCATTGGGAAGAAATGGGATCCTGAAAATTACAACAGGAACATATAGGAAGATCTTTATGAAGCTTGGGATCTTCAACCCCTAAGTTCTGCTGAGTCTTTTTTGGCAGCAGAAGTAGACCTTGCATCTTATCTGAGGGGCTTGACCCTCCTTTGTCTGAGAATCTCTAATGGTCTTTCCTTGTAAGGCACTCCTGCTCCTTCTCAAGAGCTGCTCTCATGAAACTCTTTGCTTTCAGACATACAGTTAGATTTATGTCCCAGCAAGAATGAGGTACAAAGGATGAGGTACAAAAAGCTACCTGGGAGGAAGTTGATATACACCTAAGAACTACAGAGTTTTTTAGCATATGTGCTGCCGAAGTGAGCACCAGAGTTTTTTAAATTGATATTCACATAAACCTAGAGAATATTTGTAGGAATAGGATTATAGTAGAAGAGATATAAAATTGAATCCGGCTAAATTTATTAACATGGGCACACTAAGCAAAGACTCTGGATCCATTATTTGGGCTCAAAAGGTTGGGGATGGCTCTAACATTTTGGGGGAGTGATTCTCTGAAATATGAAGCCAATTGTAATCTGTGCTAAATAAAGTTAGAATGCCAGAACTGCTTTGGTATGCTGTAGGGGAAAATATCCAAAGAGAAAGTAATTGGAATGTTAGAGTGGATATGTCATGTAAGATCTGATCACGCATTTTTGGAGAGCCTAGACTTTCTCACATGACTGTGAGGAATAAATTTCTGTTTTCCTTGAAAAGTTCTATGGTGATTCTTCTCTGTAGGTCATAAATTACAGTAGGAACCATTACGCTTTAAACAGAATCCCTGAACCCAATAGGAATGATGGGATCCTTCATGTCAAGGGTAAAGTAAAAGGCACTAATCACTAAGGACAAGGTGGATGTAGTTATCATCATGGACAGTGGAGCCAAAGTAATAATCAGAATATTCTGAGTCACAGATGCCCATGTTGTTGGCCAGCTGATCATGATGTTCCTAAAAAAGAAATCGACAGGACAGCTCAAAAGGGTAGTGCTGAAAGAAAATTCTATTATATACAGAATTTTGAGCGGTGTTTCCAGTTATTATTCATCTTGCTTAGGAGAAGAAATGACCAGCTGTATGAGTCTATTATCAGCTCAGAGGCTATGGCTTTAATGGTTTGGCTAGTTGGCCAGAGACTTAAAAGGAACACAGTTAGAAATTCGGTCACAAGGAGGTCTGAGAAGAGATATATGGATAGAATGTGTAGGTAGGGATAGGACATGAAGATATTTGTGTTCAATTTGAATGCTTCTGAAAGGGTCACCTCAGTAGAGGAGAATATTAATAATCAATTGGAGAAGATGACCCATTCTATGGATACCAGTCGGCCCTTTCCCCCAGCAACCTCTGTCATTGTCCAATGGACTCATGAGCAAAGTGACCATGGTGGCTATGTCTAGGCTCAGCAACATAGACTAATCATGGTCACCTTGATGTCCCTTAGTATTTAAATTGCAAACTACCAAAAGAGAACAAGACTGAATGTCACCCAACAACTTTGCATTTTCTTCTGGGAGAATGGTTTGCAGGATTTTTGCTGTTTACAGAACGTTTGTATCACATCTGGCAGAAATGTGACTGATTATTGTCTTTACCTGGGGATTTAAGTGTGGTTTAAGAACATGTTGTCTAGGTTCCAAGTTGCTAAGGGGTACACGGTGATAGCTTTTTCTATGTGTAAACTTGCACAGGTGATAGTTTCCAATGATTCAACTGAATATTATTTGGGTGTTGCTCTGAAGAGAGTTTGCAAATGTAACTAGAAACCCTAGTCAGTCGTAAGTAAGGGAGATGATCCTGGATAATCTTGGTAGCCCTTAAAAGTTCAGCTGAGGCTGCCCAGGAGAAAGAGAATGAGAGACAGAGACACAAAGAGAGAGACGCCTGTGGATTTTTGGCTCATGCCTTTGGGTTCTGGTCTGGCTGTGAGCTTCTCTTTCTGAAGCCTGCCTCACAGAGCACAGCTTGGACTTTTAGACTTCCTCAGCCAGTCCCCACAGTGGCGTAAGCCAACTCCTTGTAATAAGTAAATATTAAAAATATACATGTATGTGGGGGTCGACTCTACCTGCTAGAAGGCATGCCGTCTGATGCATGAATCATTTACTAAAGTCAATTAGATTATTTATGATAATCGTGTATATACATGTGTGTGCTTGTGTGCATGCATGCACGTGTGTGTGGGTCCTACCAGTTCTTCTCTGGTTAAATCCTGACCGACACGTGAGACTTGCAGAGTCCCAATTCAGGCATCACAGAGCAGCGTTTAGAAGAGTAGGTTTGAAACAAAGGGACAATAAGGTAGTAACCAGCACATGGAGCTTTACTCACGAGGGGCAGATTGGTGGCTCTACGACCAGAAATGAGAACGGGCTTGGATGGATGGGTGTGTGTGTGTGCGTGTGTGTGTGTGCAGGGCTTCCTCTCCTCAAGAGTCTGGAGGAGACTGGCGTGTATGGTGGCCGCAAGAGAAGTCCCCCGAGCCAGCCTTTGAGGAGTGGCGGAAGTGAGCGGGGGAGGCTGGCCTAGGAGAGAGCGTGCTCCATGGCTGGAAGGGGCAGGAAGCTGACCCACAGCAGGCCAGCCCTTCAGGGACAGAAGCTGGTACATCCGGGGGAGCAGAGAGACTTGTTTTTCCATCTCCCTTGTTCAGGGAGAGCCATAGAGAGATAGCCCTGTGGTGGAGGGATGGGCTCCCTGGCCTTTCAGAGGCCTCCGGGGCATGGCCTCTACTTCTCCCCATTGTGCTGCTGCTGTCGGCAATGATGGGAAGTGTGGTGACAGCAGCTAGGGCAGCATTCATGACAAAAGCTCTTCAGAAAAGTAGCTCCTCTGAGTCCCAGCCTCACCAGCAGCAACACTGCAAGAAGAACTCTCCTAAAGTAGCACAGAAAACCTGAGTGAAAAAGAAAGAATTGGGGGAATATTTTGGGATGGCACTATGATTCTAGCATATTCTAGGACTCCCAGGATTATCATAATCTTATCTTGGTAACCTTAGCATTTTATAAAAAACAGAAAACAAAGCAAAAAAGCTAAGAGTCTCCACTGCAGTACCTGCAAAGCACAGACAGGTAACATGGGTGCAGAGAGTAGATCAGGTGTGGCCTCTGACGAACCAGTTCCCCCCTCGTAAGGAGCCGACTCCATGCGGCCCTGGTTTCCTGATGCTAACGGGGAGCTTGGCCCACTGTTCCCAATCTTCTGGATTCTTTTCGAGAAGCCAGGAAAAAAATCCAGGTATTGATGAGACATCTTTTCTAAGTTTTTGATGGATGGCATTTTTTCCCAAGCACTATGTAGGTCAAAGAAAATACATCTGTGTCCTCCTGTTTGCCACTCAGCTCTAATCGTTAGTGAAATGGGAGATAAAGTAGGATTAGCTTAATCTCATTTCCTTTCCTTTCCTATTTCTCTTCCCTGAGGCTTGTGCCCTCCAAGCCTGTCTGCTATGTAATCCTTCCGTACTTGGGTTTCTCCCATCTAAGAGCACTGACTGGCCATCTCAGACCATATGACAAAGTAATTGAAAGGGGGAAGTAGTCCTTCTCATTTTAACAGCTGTGAGAACTCAGACAAGAAACCGCACAGGCTAACAGTGAGACCTGGCACATCGGTTTAAAAGGAGCTAGTGATGAATTCAAATGGAACTTGAAGTTTTACAAAGTACTTCTTGTCTATTTTTTGTGGTTTGTGTCTTGTTCTTAGTTTTATGGCCTCTCCCCCAACAACACCTAGCAACATGTGGTTTGAAATCAGCTGTTAAGGGATGCACTTAGAAAACTCCTGAAAGCAATGATCTGAAAGTGCTTATTTGGATGTGGCTTCATTGACCACTAATTAGCAGCCAGTTTACTGAGGGTAGCTGTCAGTTCTCCCGTATCTATGTAATGTGCTAGCTAACCCCTCCCTTTTACCAACCTTATCCTATCTGCAGTTAGTACCTTCCCAGATTCCTTCTGAAACTGGATCCTGAATCTATCTGTGGGGTTTAGGATGCCAAAGAAAAGTTAAAGGAATTTTAAGTAAGACCCTTGCAGAGTAGATGAGTATTAGTTAAATCACCTGTTCTGGGATTTAGGGCAGGCCATCCCCAAATATGCCACTTTGGCATAGTGATTATTTTGAATTAAAGTTACGTAATAAACAGCAGGTGCAAGGATGCACTGACTTTCCTTTGTCCCCCTGAAAACAGGAAATACATTTTCCGTGTGAAAGTTACCTTCCCTGTACCAGGAGAAAGAGCCTCATCACCAGAGATAGGGAATTTTAGGGATGAGAAGGCTGTATAAACACAACTTTACTTCTTCACTAATTTATTACCTTAAGCCCAAACTTCTTTCACAAATTTGTTGTTTCTTTATCTAAAAGGTATAAGAGCTGCCTTCTCAGGTCATTCCTTTGAGTCACCTATTTCTACGAGCTCCTGTAATACAAAATTAAATTTATTTTCCTCCCGTCAGTCTGTCTCATACCGATTTAATTATTAGACCATCCAAAGAACCTGAAAAGGAAGAAAGGAAAAGTTCCCCTCTCATACACCTGCTTCCAAAATATTCTCTCCCGGCATGAATTTGAATATTGGCAGATGTTTGGAAGGGATAAGCTATTTCAGACCAAGGAGCATACAGAATAAATTTACCTCAGGAAATGCTGGCAATAGAGAATAGGAGTTCAAAATGGATTTCTAAAATGCACGGTGAATGAAAATGTCTTGTTTTGGTTTTTGTCTGAATGTTTCCCCATAACTGAAATTGAACACAAAGGATTTTAAAAAGAAATCTGAACACTTCTCTGCGGGAGACTTTAAAAATGGATCCTTGGATTTTCGTAAGGAAGATTTAAATGTACAGCGCAAGGCTAAGCGTGCAAATTTTACAAGGTAATGAAATTCAAATCCAAGGAGACTAAGTCATGAAAATGGTATCCTCTTTCACATTTACTAATGCATGAATACCTTGATTATAAATTATTTTCAAATGATAATGTTTCTAAAGGATATTCATACTGATAATATTTATAAAATATAACAAGCATTTGGCTTGTCACGAAAGCAAAATAAAACAAACAAACAAAAAGAAGCTCACATATGCAGCCAATTCACACAGAGACCACCTCATTCAGGGAAAGAGAGATTTGGGATTTCCAAAAACATCTGAGTAGTTATTGATCACATGTACCAGATAATAGCGGTTGTTTTTTTTTACACTTTGTCTTTCCGTTTCAAATTAGGTTCAGAGGCTGTCCAAACAGGTTAAGTTCAGACAGACACAATATCCAGATCATCTGCTGATGTTCACGAGTTCCTTGGCCCACACAATGGGACCTGCTGCATCCTCGTATGGAGATCAGCGTCCACATGTCTGCAATGTGCCACAGCTGGTTCCTTTTTATACTTTGAATATTCCAAGTGGTTCCCATCATAGTCCCTGGTTAAGCTCAGGCTGCCTAAGACATAAGTAAATGAGAAGCAGTATAAATCTTCTTTGTGGAGACAGTCACAAAACTTGAAGTTTATTCTCCTTCTGTCCACTAACTCACTACGCTACTTTTATTCTTGAGTATCTGTCTTTCTGGAGGAGGTTTAGCATGGATCGCTTTGGGGAGAATAAAGCACCTGTGTACACAGTCGAAAGCTGTACTATCTGTGCTCCCCAGAACCTGGGTCTGGACCTCCTCAGCCCCTTGTCCCTCCACAGTACCTGAAAGGGGCAAGTGAGGGCCTGCCCAGCAATAGCACAAACAAGGCAGTAAGCAGGTGTTGGGGGGAGCCATGCTTGGTTCATTGCTTCTTGCTTGCTTCCTCCTACCTTCAGATATCAACACAGGAAAGCGGTGAGCCCCAGCCTGTGCCTGAAGAAGCCCAAGAGCTCTCCTTTTGATCTTCTGGATTCTAGGCTACCTGTTGGAGTGAGAATGACCATGTGGAGGAGAATCCTAGTTGACAGCTAAGACCGAAGCCAAGGCATGTGAGTGAGGCCATCTCGGCTCTACTAACCTCAGCAATGCTCGGTCAACATCACTGACCTGTGTCTCAAGCATCCTGAGGTTAACTGAGATGAGCCTTCTCCTCTAAGCTCTGAGCCCACATTCTCAAACCACAGAATCATAAACAATAAAAGGGTGTTCTCTTGGGCTACTGAATTTGGGATGATTTGTTATCAGCAGAAGCTGACACATGAAGATAGTGGTATTTTCCCAAATTGCTAAGGCATTTCAAAGATCAATCCGAATAGTAAATATTAGAAGCCCCTTTAAACTTATAAGTGGCTTAAATTGAAGAGAATTAGTAGTACTATAACTAGTACTTTATATTATATTACTTTAAGATGTCAAGAATTTTTATGTAAAATACTGGCACCCTGCAGAGTAGTGAGGGCAGGGAAGGAGGAAACAAGGAGATGAGGTGCATGCTTCAATAATTATAATAGCAGCTATTAGTTTTTGACTATGTGCTAAGTGGCAGAAACTCTGCTGGTCAATTCACAAGGCCCCAGGCAGGTCCGCTACAGTGACCCCATTTCACAATGAGAAAATTGACTCTAGTGTGAGTGCACCACTGAGCTTCCTGCAACCAATAAATGGATAAGTCAGAATTATCCACTTATCTGAAGTCAAAGCTCTTTTCAATGTTGACTATTGACCATGTTTATCTGTCACTCTTTCACAAGTGCTTAGTGACACAGCATCAATTCTGTTGAATCCTTTTGGAAAAGGCTTCTCAAAGTTCAGATTCAAGGCAAGAGGAAAGAGACTCCATTTTTTGGAGCAAAGAAGAATGGTGGTGGTGTGTGTGTGTGTGTGTGTGCAGGGATGGGTGGAATTATTGGCAGTTATCTCTACAGATAATAGCTGTACTTATTTAACACAGAAAGAAACAGGCCATGAAAGAAGTTAGGCCACTTGCTTAATGTCACATAGTCAGTAATAAAGCAGAACTAGAATGAAGACTCAGCTGTGGAAGTCCAAGTTCAAGTGATAGATAATGGTACAAATACTTTGTAGTCAAAGAGAAGAGAACAATCCATCTTGAATAGCCCAGCTGGGGAGAGATTTAGATGCTTAGATCTGCCATATTTTACTGGTTGATAGTATTGGAAGAGAAAGAGACAGTATTGCCCCTCAACAGTGGGGAGTGTTACTGTGTTTAAAAGATGGCAACCTATAGGATTTGGAATAGTAGGTCATGACCCCTGATTCCTTGATTCTGAACAGCACAGCAGCATGGGAAAACTCCATCACTGCCAATGTCATTCCAGGGAAGGATTTCATTTAAATAATGTATGTTCTGGCTCCCAGGAATGGACAGCAGTGTTTTATGTGTCTATATTCAGAACAGGAAGTGTTTCTCAAGGTTTTACACTGTTTTATAATTTTTCTATGTGCTGGAAGGAAAATAAGCTTCAAATGTGCTGATACAGAATAATATTAGTTCACAGAATATTAGTTTTGTCCTCAAGCAGCCATTACTCGAATTCTTTATATTACTCTATTTCAGACAGACTAATTATTACCATTGAAAAAGCAAATGACCAGAAGAATAAGAGGAGGGTCCTTAGCTTGATGGTCAGGAGATTTAAACAGCAACCAGATGATATAGGCCAAAGAGATACACTATCCAAAGAGATTTTGAGTGAGCACCACAAAAGAATTGAGCAGTCATTCTGAGTGCTGATCTTGCTGGCCACTGTGTCATATGTGTCGGTATTAGTCAGTGAACCATCCTAGGATGCCACTATACTCACTTCCTTTGGAATTAGGTTTCAGACACCATGTGGACATAATAGAAAAACCCAGTTCTTTCAACTTTAGAAAATTATACTTCCTCTCCTCCCAAATCACTTCTGGTTAAACAGTTACACTTCTAAAACAGAAGTATGATTAAATCAAGTATGTATGGGCAAAAGGGGTGCCATTGCTTTCTTTGGCTCACAGTTTCCTGCCACCAAGCTAGGATACTCAGATGTATCCTGTATGAATGGATGTGAGTAAAGATGGGTGGAGGGTCAGGGATCCTCTCACAGCAAGCCCGGACCACTGCTGTATTTCTACCAAACTAGCTCATATAAAGGAAGGTCATGATGTAAGACTGGATTTCAGGACATCATCCAATGACCACTATAGCTCAGCGTGTGATAGGGACAAGTCTTATAGTACTTTTTCCCTGGCTCCCATCATCAAAAATAGAGATTGACTCTTTGTGCAGAAAAGTTCCATTCTCTATTTCCTCTGCACACTGATATCAACTAAAAGAAAGCTCCCTGTTTCTTCCTTTAGTCTCTCAACTCTACCCACAGAATGCTTCTCTGCTTGTAATGTGTGAGACTTTCTTTCCCATACCAAGCAATTTTCTAATTCTCTACAGACACCAGTTGGGTCCTACTATTCAACTGACACTGTCCACCCCGAATTAGTGTCAGATCTCACAGGTTAAGGTTGAAGGCTCAGTCCTACAAGACTCTCCTGAACCCACACATAAACACCAATCTCAAGTAGTGGGTCCTCAGGTCACTCACAATTTTCATCTGACTTGACTACAAATCAGGAGCCTCCACAGTCACTTCCTCAGTTTCAATAATTTACCAGAGTGGCTCCCAGAACTGGGGAAAACAGTTTATGGACTAGATTACTGGCTTATAAAAAGATACAACTCAGGAACATTCAGATGAAAGAGATGCCAACAGAAATCTATGTGGGAAAGGGTGTGGGCTACATGCTTTCTCTAATTTCGCCACCCTCCCAATGATTCCCCATCTTCACCAACCAGGGAGCACCAAACCCCTTTGAGTGGGATTTTTTTGGGAAGATTCATTACATAGGCATGGTTGATTAAATCACTGGGTGCTGGTGATTGACCTAAGCCTCCAGCCTTTCTACCTGAGCCTGGAGGTCTGAACCCCAAGTTTGGGGGTAAAGGGATGGTGTTTGGAGGGAGAAGCATTGAAAACTCCAACCCTCTAATTACTTGGTTGGTTCCCCTGGTAATCTAGCCCCCAGGATTACCTGAGGTTGACCAAGAGCCCTCAACCATCAATCATCTCATTTGTATACAAAGAGACACGTATCACTTTGAAACCCAAGAGTTTTAGGAGGTATGTGCCAGGAAAGGTGGAGAACAGAGAACAAATATGTATTTCTAATTAACAATCCTCTCAATAGCCCTTCGACTCTAAAGCTGCTCCATCAAAAGCTAGGGCTTACTTCTGTTTCGATTAATTACTCCTCAGATTGCTCCCTTAAGTGAAGGGTACACCTCCTTGCTCAACTGCCTTACCTTTCCTTTGGAAATAGGCTGATAACTGAAGCTTTCATCAATTTAACATTTGTCCAGAAACATGGACAGTGTCTCTTAAGACTTAGTGCTAAAAGTGCTATTCTAAAATCTTGAATATTTTCGGCTATATAGTCCTCACTTCCTATTTTTGTCCCCAAGGTCAATACTTTTGTAAGGAACCCCCTTACACATACTTCAAACAAACTGTCCCCAGAAGTGTGTCCCCGAGGCCCTGAGGTCAGGGCCAGGTGCTGTGTCCTAGTGGCCAATCTCAGACTAGGGCAGGGCATCAGTGGCTCAGCATTGTCATGTAATGAGTTTTTAGAGGCTGGCCCAGAAGGCAGCTTTCTTGGGGAGGAAACAAATCCTCCTAATAAAACTCCCATTTATTGAACATTTTCTAGGAGCCATTCTGTGGTGCACTTTGCATACATAATTTTAGTTCATCTTTACAACTTCAGAGAACGGTGCCATCCCCATTCAACAGACAAAGACACTGAGGCTTACTGAGTCTAAGATACTTATTCTCCGTAAGAGAGCTAACGAGTAGAGGAACTATGATTTAAATCCGGTTATGTCTAATCCCAAAGCATTGAACTACATCATAACAATAATATAACAACAAAACAAAAAATGGATATTCAGTAGACCCTCCAAACCAGTATTGAAAGAGCTGAGCACAAATGGAGAATTTGGTGACAAATAAGAGCGAAGACTTAGAGTTAAGGATAGAAGGGAGAACCCATAACAATCCCCAGCCCCTCACCCCCAATCCCATCCCTGCACAGCTCTTGTCGCAGTTTTAAAGTGTCCTTGCAGCCAAGACTGGGACAGAAGGGTTAGGGATGCAGTTTGGGACTTAATAAGCCTCAGTGAAACCCACTACTGCAAAGCAACCCTCCTTGCCCGATAAAACCCAGGAGAGGGCACAGGAGATGTGTGGACAGCTCCTTCTAATGAGTTCTAGATGTTCTCCATCTTCCTTTGAGCCTTGTCACAATGAATCTTGGCTTAAAACTCCCAATCTTCATTAACTGTGAAAAGAATTCAACATATTCTCAAATCCCAAAATTCCACTTCAGCAGCAATCCAAAGAAAAACAAAGTGGGAGTTTCGTACACCATCCTACAGTTTTTAATTATCTGAATAAAATTTCATAAGATATACAAAAATTTTGAAAGCAGAGATCATTGTTCTATTCTCACAGAAGAGATGCCTCCCACAATAATTTTGATAAATACTTATTCAGTACTTCCATGTGAGGGACTATGCTAAGTGCTTTAGACTGTGCCATATATTCCTTTATAAACCTCACAAGTTACTGCTCAACCTGAGAAGCTGAAGTTTGCTGAAGTTTAGCGATGGAGCCAAATCTGATGCTGTTACCAAATGCAAAAGGCTTGCTGCTTGGGATACATCAGCCAAGAGACCAGACCAAGTGTTTTGCTTTAAGCAAATGGCTTTTTATTACTCATGGCAAGTAAGGAGACAGGAAGATCATTCTCAGTCCTTTGAGAACTAACACAAACTTCAGGGCCGCTTTACACTGACAGCCAGCAACCTCTGGGTCAGTTATTCTTAAAGTTGGAAGCAGTCACAGGAACTCAGCAAAACCTGTGTAATCAGTTAAGCATGACCTAAAAGGCATTTGTTTACCTCTGCAGTTTCCCAGGAACTTTGCATTCTATTTCGTTCCCAGACATCTGCTCCCTGGAGAAACTTTGGTGGGCTTCCCAGGAACGGGGTAGTTCTCAAGGACTCATAGAGTTGAAAAATGAACAAGCTGGGAGCAGTTGGTTTGAACTTCTTGCTGTGGTCCTGATGACCTTATCTGTAACGAGCAATTCCAACAGCCATCTTTGTATTAGCACTTAAGTTATATTCCTAATAATAATGATGTGTATCTCCTTTAGTCTTGAAAGTTGTTCTTTAGATGTTGCTATGTATGTCTATATCAATGGCTCCCAGATATAAGGCTTATCTAAATGTAATGCAGAAATGTAACTCACCATCAAAGCATAGCCTGTGTAGGTGCCAAGGTCAGGCTGTCCCAAAATGTGTCACTTTGGCATATTAGCTATTTTAAATAAAAGTTACTTAAGAGACAGCCTGTGTAAGAAGGACTTCAGACCCTCCTCTGTCCCCTAAGAACAAGGGATAAATCTCCTATGTGAGAGCCACCCTCCCTGTATGAGGATGTAAAGAAACATCCTTATCACCAGAGAGAGGAAATTTAGAACTAAGGAGGCTGTATAAACAGCCCTGTAACTTTTTGCTAATGTACTATCACAGCCCAAATTCTGCTTATAATTGCTTACTAATTAAAACTCCCAAACACAAGTTTTCTTTGTCCTGTCAATTATTCACAAATGTATTGTCTCTGTATCTGAAAAGTATAAAAAACTGTCTACCTTGGTCATTTTTTGGGTTTCAGTTTCATTGATGGGCCTTCTTGTACCCATAATAAAACTTTTTTTTCCCCTCCTGTTTAATTCTTAGTCCAACTGGAAGACATTGAAGGGTAGTGGAAGAATTTTTCCTTCCCTTCACCTGGATACTTGTCCCTTGCTGTGTTTCCTTCCATACCAATGCTCTGCAAACTTCATGTGCATATAAATCACCTGGGTATTTTGTTGAAATGCCGATTCTGATTCAGCAGAAATGAGAATTTGCATTTCTAATAAGATCCCAAGTGGCTGGTATAGGGGTCATGTTGTGCAAGGATCTCAGATTTTGCTTCTCAGATTCAAACTTACAGTGTTGAATGAATTCTGGGTGTCCCTGAAGGGATCCCTGGCTTAGCTGGTGGGGTGGGTCCTCAGATGTGGGGGCTGAGAAGATAGCATTCTCTGCAGGTACTTGTCCCCAGCTGAGGAAGGGGGAGATTTAACTCTCCCCATCCTCCTGGGGCAGCTCCAGGTTTGAACTACTTTGCTGCTCTGCTCACATTAGAATGTTTACATCAATCCCTGGCCCCGGGGGTCATTTATGTTCTAGTGAGCTGGTGATTAAGTGCTATTGTAAGATTAAGAGTTCACAGCTGCAAGGCTGGTATTGGTAAATAAAAGATTCCTTATTATTATTTTTAGCTTTTCCTGGAGGCCAGATGGAGACCAGGTGCGTTACCTTAATGTGAGTGACAGCACCGTTCTGCTCAGTGACTATTTAGCGAGGAATGACCAATGCCTTGCCTCACTTACACAACTGATGGGCTTTGTGAGTTATCTTTGCACTGAATCTGTATAATGTAAGTATCATTTTCCCAATGACTGTCACCATGACTTCAGATAAAGTTTATATTGTTTTGTATGACTGAGTAATGAGCCTGAGCTTATTTTTTCTCTTTTTGAGTAATTGAGCACTGTCACCTTCCTTGAGAAAGTACATACTCAAGAGGGTTAGTAACACAGTCCTGTGTCCATACAGGCACATACAGAGCACAGAGCTCTAGGAGAGTTTCCTTACCTGCCAAGTGGCAGATCCCTTCCACTTTTGTGAGTCTGTGCTATTATGATGCTTGAGTAATATTTCTAAACTTTCTTGTACATAATTTACTTAGAGGCCCTGTTATGCATAGCCTGATCTAGTAGGTCTGGATTAAGACCCAAGATATTGCATTTCTAACAAGCTTTCAGGTGGTGACAATGATATTGGCACATGAACCAAAGCTCTACTAAATATATTCAATGCTCCATCTCCTATCAAGAAACTAATGATTTCTTTATATAAGGAAAGATATATGCACTTAGGAAAGTTTGTATTTAAAGAAACTTCAATGTGCCTTTGAAGATTATTTAAAAAAATCTAACACACAGCATTTATCTACTTTTAAAAATATATCAAGTTTACCACTATGCACTTATTATTTTTGGCTATTTTTTTAAATTAAAAACCGACAATCCCAATTACTGGAAGGGATGTGGAGGAAAAGGAGCTCTCATTCATTTTTGATGGTACAGCCATTTTGGAAGATGTTTAGCAGTTTCTTATAATGCTAAACACAATCTTACTATATGACCCAGCAATCACCCTCCTAAGTATTTGATAATTTGAAAATGTGTGCACAGGGGCGCCTGGGTGGCTCAGTCGGTTGGGCGTCCAATATCGGCTCAGGTCATGATCTCACAGCTCGTGGGTTCGAGCCCCCCGTCGGGCTCTGTTCTGACAGTTAGCTCAGAGCATGGAGCCTGCTTCAGATTCTGTGTCTCCCTCTCTCTCTGACCCTCCCCTGCTCATGCTGTCTCTATCTCTCTCTCAAAAATAAATAAAAACATTTTAAAAATTAAAAAAAGAAAATGCATACACACATACAATGTGTATATGCAATGTTTATAGCAACTTTATTCATAATTACTAGAAACTGGAAGTAACCAATGTGTTCTTCAATATGTGAGTCTACAAAGAAACTCTGGTATATCTTTACAAGGGAAAACTATTCAACAATAAAAAGCAATGATCTATCAAAGGCACACAATGCATGGATAATGTTAAATGTGTTACTAAATTAAAGAAACTGGTTTGAAAGAAAGTGAAATACTATACTGTTATAATAATATGACATTTTAGAAAATGCAAAACCCAGACAAAGTAAACATATCAATAATTGCTAGGGTTCTGGGTGGGAAAAGAATTGAATATGTGAAGCACAAGGTAATTTTTTTTGCAAGTAAAACTATGTTTATACAATTACAATTGTAGGTACATGCCACCATGCTTTTGTCCATAGAACTGTATGACACAGAGTGAACATTGGTATATGAAATTAAAAGTCATTATTTAGAAGGTTGAGGGAACCAATTATGGAAGCAGAAAGTTTACAAAAGAGTCTGTATATATATATATATATAGTATATATATTATAGTTATATAATATATATATACATATATGTATATTATAAAGAT
>NW_027529451.1:3621512-3641857 GCF_008692635.1 Crocuta crocuta
TATATATATATATATAGTATATATATTATAGTTATATAATATATATATACATATATGCATATTATAAAGATGGTAAAGGGAAAAGGTGCTGAACTAAGTCACTCTGGAAATGAGTAGAGACTGTTAAGACTAAAGGCAGAGTGGACTGTATATAAACACTGTTCTTTAGTTGATGAAGTTGTTTCCCATGGGTGTATGGACTAAAAATTATGAAACTGCTATACATGTATACTGGAATTGACTAAATAAATTAATATCACATAGTAGGAGCCAGGTTTTGCACTATTGGAGTGGCAGTTTACAGATAAGCAAGGGAACAATGTCAAAATGATCTAATTAGAGTTGCGTCAGTATGAGTGCATGTTTAGTTTAATACAGATGTAGACATTTTCATATAGAAATATTACAAAAGCATGTGTATGCAGATTGGTATAGACACCTATATTTTCTTGCTTTGTCAGCTGAAAAGACCAGAAGCAACAAGACCAATGCCATTGACCAATAAAGGTCTCCTTGGAAAATGGCTGATTCTAGGACCGAGACAGGTAATAATACAACATCGCCTAGAGAATCTTGTAGTGCCAGCAAGCAAGGAAGCGCTAAAACACCAACAATAAAAACCTCCAACTATCGAGGTTTGTCAAAGGGTCAGGAGCCATCTGAAAGAAGTTTCAGTTGCCAAACCTGGAACAATTAGAGCAAATACATAAAGCTGTAATGGATCATAATGTACAGTAGGAAATAAATATCCATGCTTTCATTAAACTTGCAAGTTCAAGTATGGTCATTGTAGGGCTGAGTTTGAGAAACAATTTGCCCTCATGTTGACCTCCTATCTTTACAGCCTCTATTCAGCAGATACTGGTCTTTTGGAGACTGATGCCTGTTGAACTGGCTAATCTGTTACCCAGTCAGTCTAGAAGCTGGTTAAGCTGACGGTACTACACTTTCTCGTTGTGGCGGATAATTATGTGACAGGATCTAGTCCAGTGGATCCTCGCTGGTGTATGTTGCCATCAGTCTTGAGCAGGTGTTCTCACAGAAGCATGGGCTTGCAGGATATGATGGCTCACCCTTGGAAAACAAGGGTACATGATTATGTAAAACTAACATGCATGATTTGCCTCCAGCTCCCTATAACCCTTCCTTGCTTCTGTCTAGAAATGCTAATGCTTAAATGAGAAATTTAAACCAAGGAAATGAAACTCATTGAGAGCAACATCCTTTTTCTTTATGGTGGTATGCTGAGATCTCCTTAACGTCAAAGCTCAAGAAATCAGAAGTAGTAAATCAGATGCGTTCATCACCGCTGAGACATAGTTTTTTAACTCCCTGTGAATCCCATGCTAATTTACAAGCTTTTGTTGGTTCCAACTTTAAATGAATCTCGGGTAGGTCAGATGAGTGGTCTCACTGGTCCAATTTCCTTCCATTACATGCAGGCTACATCCTTGTATTTCAAACGTGTGTTGATGATGTTTTGTCACTAATGACCGGCCTGCCTGGAGTCTCGGAGGACAACAATGGCTTTTAAAGGGGGCTGTAATTGTTAGACTGTGCCAATGCTCCTTGCGATCTTGTGATCCTTGCTGTGTACAGCAGTTACCTAATACCCCCAAGGCCCCTAGAGAATTAAACTAAAGCTTCCCGGTGCCATCTGGTGTATAATATCTTTGAAAGGAAAAAAATGAACAAAACCTCTGGTATGAAGCTGCAATGTAATTACAGTTTAACCTAGGGAAGGAAGAAATAGGAGTAATAATTCAATCAAGAACAAATACGTAATAAATGTCTTTGTATACAAAACTCTGCCAGTGAAAAGGACATGTGGCTCTAGCAAAATATAGTCTCTGACCTTAGTGAACTCACAATTGCGTGGGAAAGACAGATGCATAAAAGCAAACTATAACACAATGAGGAAAGAGGCTCAATTGTGTTTAGATGAAAGGGACTAGGGATAAAGCTAAAGAAGAGGGACTGATTCTCTTGGGATAAAAGATGGAACAGAGAAAGTATTGCCAAGGAGATAATACTAAATTTGGTTCTGAAAGATGAGTAGAAATCTCCCGAAAGAAAAGACCAGGGAAGGATATTCTAGGCAGATAGAAGAGGGGAAAAAAAAATCACAGATTTGGCATTGTAAATATGTTTATGTGTTGGGGGAAAGTTGGATAATACCAAATAGTGAGAATCGTTCTCATCAAAGTGTAGTCTGTGGACCATCAACATCAGCATCAACATCTGGGAACTTAATAGAAATGCTAATTATCAGACTGCCTGGATGAAAATATCTGGAAGTGGCACCCCACATTCTGGGTTTTTTCCCACATCTCTGAGTGATTCTGACACAAGTTTGAGAAACACTGAACTAGAACACTAACTGATTTTGGAGACCAACTATAATAAAGGGAAGCAAGATAAGTTGTCGGTGGGGCCAAATCTAGATGAGTCATTGTCCTTTGTTAAGCATAATTCAGGCAACTGAAAATATAGTGAATGGAACAAATGATAGGTTTTCAAGAAAAACATGTTATCCTGAAATAAACATAATCTTGGCTTCTGAATATCACAATGAGGTTCTAAGAACCAAGAATAAACTAGATGTGTCCACTTCCAAAGACCTGAGCAGAGCAAGCCCAAATTAAATATCAAGAGAGAGGGAAATTGTAAAGAGGACTGAATGTTCATCATGAAAAGTTGTATGAAAGAGATATGAATTGAAATAAAAGCACAGTTCACCTTTCCTTGGCCAAGTTCTTTCAATTATGTCTTTCATTCAACATGTGTTGAACACCTACCATGTGCTGAGTATTTTGACACACACTGGGGACATAAGCCAAGTGAGACTTGTCTCTGCCTCAAGAAGATTAGAATTTATTGCATAATGACCACTGCCATTTATGGAGTCCTTACAAGGTGGTAATCACCATCAAACATTGGGGAGAATCTTAAGCTGAAAGCAACAATAAGTAATTTATACAAGTTTGTCTGCTTATAAAGCTCACATTCCTTTTCTAATACTATATTATTTCTTTGCATAAAGTCAGAGGAAACTCATAAGTATTAGTAATGATACTGCTAAATATATCCCCAGACTGAGCAGATCAAAAATCATTGTACTATAAATAGGCCAAGGCCTCTGATGATGGAGCTTCCATGTATTTCTGCAAGACCTTCTAATTCATCTTTGCCTCTTCTGGATTTGACTATCTTATTTGTCTTCTTATTTGGGTAGACTAGTTGACCTGTACCATTTTTGGCTTTGACAATTCCTGGGTTGTTCCCATAGTTATGAGTAGTATACTCTGTTTTTCTCTAAAACCTTATTTTGGCATCTTCAATTCCCATCCCCCTGCTTACTTCACCTCCCCCCAGATCACTGTGAATTTTAGACAATAGGTGGCCAACTTTGAAAAATCAGACTGATGGTCACAGGCAATCCAACAAATTCAAAGTAACCAGGTAGTTGATATCACCATATTGGAAAAAATACGAGAGAATATGCTGCAAACCTACTATTTGTCAGAATTTAGCTAGTTTTGATTAGGATCATTGCACGATGATGGGACACACTAAGGAAAGGCTTGGGTCTAGATTCACCCACCGGCATGGGGCATGTATTGGGGAGAAGAACCAACATCAGAAATGAGAGGCAGCCCCATTAAATGACAGAATGGAGCAACAAAGGAGATAGTTGCACATGGCAGTGATAGGGAGTCCGACATGCAGTATTTGAATGTCGCAAAAGAAAAGTCAGAATTCTAGGCATTCGCTCAGTGTCAAGGTCTGCACAGTTGATCAAAATAAAAGAATGATCCTCGGTGAACAAAATATGGAATAAAGTAGGGAATAGTTGTGATGGCAGTGTTTAGTGCTAGGGGAACACGAAATCAGAACACATGTCTAGAGGTAAGTGTTGATCATCACAAAGTGGAAAATTGGGACCTCGGCCAATTTCCAGATAGAAAGGCCATGAGCTAATATACAGAGATAATCTGAATATTTGATGGGAATGTTTGGCAGAAGAAGTTGGAAAATGTGCCCACTGTCCCTAAGATGCCTGGCATCTCTACCTTGCATAACCATTTTTAATCAACTCTCTTTCCAAGAGAGAGCCAGAAGTACTGTAGAGAAAGAGCAACTGGTGCGGGTTAATAATGGTGCATGGTGCAAATTGCCTGTCTCTAAATCTGACATATTTATATATGCAGAAATGTATTTCTTAGTATGTGTGTGTATGAACATACATATTTATTTGGTAAAGATATTTTTAATGCACTTAAATTGACTTTTTTTCTAGTTCCCTATCTGTGTGAGGTGCAAGTCATGTGGCTTTAGGAACTTCCCTGGCCTAAAACTCTTCTGACCAAATACACCTTGCCCCAGACCCCATTTCAGGGATGCCCTGGGATTGATGTGGGAGTAAAGGCCTCTTGCATCTCAGCTCACCCAGCTGAATGGGCTGAGGAGGTGGCTCCAGTTGACATCACATGGAGCAGAAAAGTCACCCAGCTGGGACCTGCCTGAAATCCTGACCCACCAAATTATGAAAAATGACAAATTGCGTAAGCCCCTAAGCTTCAGATTGATTTGCTACACAGTCCCCACCCTGCCCCATTAGTCTCAGAGTACACTCTTGCTTGGGGCCAGAAAGGAGGAGCCACCTTGTAGAGTGTTGGGGGAAAACCATTCCAGGAAGGGCGAGTACAAATCTTGGAGGCAGAACAAGGTTTGAAGTGTTCCCAGGACTGGAGACGGGAGCACAATGAGTGAGAAGAAGGTTGAGATGAGGTGGGGGTAGGAAGCAGGAGGTGGATCCCACAGGGCCTGTTGACTGTGACAAAGGGTTTGGAGTCTATCGTGTGAGCAGTCAAAAGTCATTGATGGGAATGTGTGTCAAAGATGATCTGGTTAATTTTAAACAGGTCTTTCTGGCCACTGTGTGGTGAGTGAGTAGTGGTGGGGCAGGCATGGAGGCTGAGAGAGCACTTAGGACCATTGCAGGGGACCAGGTAAGACATGATGGTTAGTTGAACTAAGATGCTGGCTATGGTCTTGGAGAGAAGTAAACAGATTAGAGATACATTCTGAAGGTAAGTAAAATGGTTAGAATTTAGTGATTGATTGAAGGACATAGTGAAAAAAAAAAAAAGAAGGAATCAAGAATAACTCCGGAATTTGGGGTTTGAGCTACCAGGGTGTGCAATTTAATAAATGAAGCAACCCAGGGTGGAAGGAGGCTTGGGGTGAGGGCTGTAGGAAATTATCAAGGGCTCTGGTTTTAGTCCTGATAAAATTCAAACAAGTATTGCAAAACCTGGTAGAATGTCAAGTAAGTGGTGAAAGGAAAGATTTGGACTGGATTCTTGGGATTGGATAAGATCTCCTGGGGGAGAGTATTGGCATGGTGACAGAGTGCTAGGCTAAGGCAAGTTGATTCAGAAAGATTGAGGTGGCACAGAAGAGCTGGCATAGAACAGTGGGAAGGGACAGCTTCTGAGGCAGAGCAAAATTAGGAGGCTAAATGCAGAGTATTTCAAGACAGAAGGCAGAATGGACTGTGTTGGGTGCTACTGAGAATCAGATAAGAAGATGTTCATTTGATTTGGCAGCATGGAGGATGTCGATGGTATTGACAAGGGTGGCTCAGTCGGTTGAGCGTCCGACTTTGGCTCAGGTCATGATCTCACGGTTCGTGGGTTCGAGCCCCGCGTCGGGCTCTGTGCTGACAGCCAGTTTGGAGCCTGGAACCTGTTTCAGATTCTGTGTCTTCCTCTGTCTCTGACCCTCCCCTGGTCACGCTGTCTCTCTCTCTCTCTCAGAAATAAATAAAACATTAAAAAAAATTTTAAGACAAAAGCACTTCCCTTAGACTGAGGGGGCAGAAGACAGATTTTACTTAATTCAAGAAATTGTGTTATGAAAGGAGAGAAAGAGGGAATGACTACAGATAAATGTGGGGTAAAGAAAGAATATTGTGGTTGTTTCTGGTATTGCATGTTTGCTTGTTTATCAAAGTAGTTATATTCTTATTTTGAAAAATTTAATAGTATTAATAAACTTAACTTAAAAAAACAAACCCAGTCGTGCCCCGATCCTACCCACGAGGCAGCCACTTTTAACTCTTTTGGTTGCGTCTCCTTGCTGTTGCCTTAAAATTCTAAATAGTACATTTGTATTACTATTTCTCAATGTATTGATATGTTTTCTCTTGACTTAGTGCTATAAAAGATTAAGGTATTTTTTCTTTTCCTTTGATGACATATGTTAGAGCAGAGGATGGCAAACTTTTCTGTAAAGCACCAGATATTTTAGGCTTTCTGGGTCATTTGGTCTCAACTGGAACTATTAAACTCTCCTGTTATGCACGAAAGTGACTACAGTCAATACATAAATGGATGAGCATGGCTGAGGTTCAAAACATCTTTATTTATCAAAAGAGGGGATAAGCCAGATTCAGTCCATGGGCTAGAGTTTGCCACCTCCTCTTTTGAGCATGACTGTGCACTTACAATACTGATCCAGAAGGAAGGAAGAGATCGATAACGCAGATCCTAACTACAGGCTTTGAAACGTAAAGGCAACACACCACTTCACATGCTGTCAGAGCTCTGTTCAGTCTTCAAATATCCCCACATCTTCAGCACTATGGCGGGAGAACAGGCGCTCTCTGGTTTCCTCAAGAGAAGCACAAGGTTAATGTAGACGTTCCTGCCCCAGTGGGCATGGGGCTTGGTAACATACTGTGTTTCAGTAGAACTAATTTCTCCATTTGATGAATGTAGCAGGTGAACCTAGCTGTATATGTGGCTATATTTGTAGACCCTGCCCTTCTCTCAACCAAGCTCGTAACAGCTGTAAAAATAGTCACTATTAAATAATCCATGCTTCCTCTGAATGTGGTACTTCTGATGGCCTTTCTTGTTCCTTTTGCTATAACACACCAGAGATAGGATGTGAGCCCCACTACCCGGACAGTAATGGTGATATATTAGGCAGTGAAACTGATGGTTCAAGGCTAACTGGTGCCAGTCAAAAGCACGGGGGGAGTCTGGCTAGCTGGTTGATATATTTTATGGTTTCATTTACAGAATTTATAAATATGCTTATTTAATTAAAAATGACCCAGGCTTAGCCAAAGAAAACATATTTTTTTCCCAACCAAAGTGTACTTTTCTGATTCTCTAAAAATCAAGTGATAGTTTGGTTAAAAAACAGAGAACTTCTGTTTTATTTTGAGATAGTGTGCTGTCAAATATAGAGCATAGGCCCTCATACTGATTCATCAATGATATTTGTGTCTGAGATGGTGTGTGGAAACTTGAAAATTAATCTGATTAGTTAAATTTAAGAAGCCCTTCCTGCTTGCTAACCTTTAAAGGAATTCTCATTTAAAAATTTTATTTATTTAAGTTCAAGTTAGTTAACATACAGTGTAGTATCTGTTTCAGAAGTAGAACCCAGTGATTCATCACTTACATATAACACCCAGTGCTCACCCCAGCAAGTGCCCTCCTTAATGCCCATCACCCATTTAGCCCATCCCCCACCCAAATCCCTTCCAGCAACCCTCAATTTTTTTCTCTATATTTAAGAGGCTCTTATGGTTTGTCTCCCTCTCTTTCTTTATCTTATTTTTCCTTCCCTTCCCCTATGTTCATCTGTTTCATTTCTTAAATTCCACATATGAATGAAATCATAGGATGTTTGTCTTCCTCTGACTGACTTACTTCGCTTAGCATAAAATCCCCGTATTTTGAGAGAAATGAACTATCCAAGGACTGGAAGAGTTGGCTGGATTTGGGATTTTCGTATCAGCCAGCAACATGTTTAGGCACAGATACCTGGACTATGGCCACTGCCCTCTTCATTGTAGTTATCTTGGTAAGAATGGCTGAAGTTATAAATTGAACTTGTACTGGTATTTACCCTGGATTCACGGAGATTTTCTCAGAAAGCAACACTGCTTTGGATCTCCAATTGATTAGTAGAGTTTCTGGGGATGAGCCTGATTATGACCTGATGAACTAACAGCAGAATTAACTGATAGGCACTGGAGCCCCATGGAAAAAAGACAGGAAATGGGCTGTGAGCAGTCAGGCTGGCGTATTGTCCCAAGCATGTTAGACTGCGTTAGAGCTACGTAGTCCTGGCTGTGGTGGGCCTCTGTCCAATGCTCACCTCAGAACAGCCAGCCCACTGTCTGCTCTGAACCAAGTAAACAGGCCCTTCAGAGAGAGCATCGAGTTTACACAGCTCAGTGCTTTCGGCAAATGGTGTCTTCATGGTGCTAAGATTGGGGAATGGATTTGTCCTAAAGCACCAATTACTTTCCATCAGAAAGAACATCTCAGCAGCGGAATCTCCTGCACTCTACATTGGCCGCCAGTCTCCCTTCCTCAGTGCTCCTCACATGTCTGGCACCACGCATTGTCCATCTCACCTCTCTTAGATCTTGTTTGCCTGCCACTCCACAGCCTGATCGAGGTTGCTGGAAGCTGGAAGTGAAACAGAGAGGCAAGGCAAGGGACACACAGCTTATGCTGGGCTCCTGGTATTAAATCTGGCAGTGAGGCTTCATGTGAAGTTAGTTCATTAAGGAAGTGTGCCGGAGAGACCACTAAAGGAAGGGGGAGGCAGGGGAGGGAAGAGAGTAAACTGAGCAGAGGGGTGGTCTCAGGCAACATGCATCGAGGGGAGCTCCTAAGGGGAGCCCCTAAGGGGCGCTGGGAGTCAGTAATGCCAGCTGGCAGCACTTTTGCCAGGCATTGATTAGCTGCCACCCAAGTGGGGCACTTGCTGCTCTCTGCACCTGCTGAACATGCAAGTCCAGCCACCTGAAGCGAGTTCTGTCAGGAATAGCCACAAGTTCTGGCCATGGGAAGTCCATGAAAGCCAGAGAGGGCACACAATCATGTCAAATACTAATCTGAGAAGATCTGGAGATCCTCAGAACCCGGACACAGTCCCCCTTAAAGCATTAGGCAAAAGACACAAAAACTCCAGAACTTCAATTTGTGAAGCCCTCCACTGTGTGTGAGGCACTGTTCTATCCTATGTAAAATCCTGACATATTTTATCCTGTTGGATCTCTACCTAAGTGTGAACAATACTGGTTCCTCATGAAAGCTAAGAAGAAAGCTAGGATCAAAGATATTAACTTGTTCATTGTCAAACGGCTCCTAGGTCACAAAGCTGGAATTTGAATCTGGGTTTTATTTATTCCATCAGCCATGCTCTTAAACATTCTCACATTGCTCAAGATTTTTCAAGCATCATATGAAATTTGACATGCCCTTGCCTTTGCTTGGTGGGCCTTCTCTTAAACATCCTCTCTCTTAAGTCTGTGTGCTGGTAACCTTCTCTTCTTTGTCACATCCCCCCCTCCAATGTCAAGTGTGTCCTGATAGTATTTCAGTCAATCACTCCTAGTTTTATACTTCTGCAACTGTATTTCATCGCAGTGTGCACAATTCTTTCACATTGCGACCTATGTTTTTCCTCATGTTAGACCATACACTTCTTGAGGTCAGGGTCCTTGTTACCTTTGTACTCCTGGCAATGAACCTGCACCTAGGTAGCTAAGTGCTAAATTAAAAGAGTCTATGTACAGTAGGATATATCAGTGCCCTTCCTATTATCTGGCAATCAGAGGGTCAAGCAAACGTTAGATTCCCAGAGAAGACAGACATGTTTTCACCTGGGGTTATTGACAAAGGCTCTATGGAAAGTTTGACATTCAGTCGTGGTTTGGGCGGTGACAGGAGAGAGCTGGGCAGATTCTTCAGGTGGAATTGGCAGAGTGAGGACATTGCTGGAAGATGCAAAACATTAGAAAAAGAGAACTTTTATGTGTCTGAAATATAGGATACGTAGAAACAGACCAGGAAAGTGAACATGTTTTAGATCACAGTTTGGGATGCTCTGCTAACTGGGACACTTTTTATTTTTTAGACAGTGAAGAGACATTGAAAGATCCTATTTTTTAAATGAGTGAATAAATAATAAGTTGTTATAATAGTACCTGACACATAACAAGTTCACCAATAAAGGTTGACTAATATTACTGTTATGATTTTGAGCAAGAAAACATAAGTAATTGTAACTTTATGAATGATATGAGGTGAATGGGCAGATTGAGTGGGAGATTGGCTAGACTGCCTTTATCAATAGCCATAGACTAACTCATGTTGGTAGAAGGCAACAGTAGAGGCACCTGCTACATCCCCCTAAGAAAGGAAACACCCACCACCATCTGAGAATTGCCAAATGGGCACAGGAAACAAAGGATGAGGCCAAAGAGCATGGTCAGCAGTCTTCTCCAGGGACTAGACCCCCAGCTCTAAGGCCTGCATGCATGAAGTGCTGTGCACTTACCCCTTGATTCGTGTTTGCTTCATCCCTCACACACCTGACTTGGGCTTGAGGATGGATTCCACCATCACAGGGCTGACTTTGAACTAATCCTTTTAGAATCAAGGGGAATGGAATCAGAGGCATAGCACCTGTCTCATCATCAAGAAAACTTTCTCATCCTGTTCTTCCCTAAGGACACGAAGAGCAATTCTGTCAATAACAGCTCCCTGCTCTCAACCCCCACAAGCTCATTCTCTATCCCCCAACCCAAGCCCAGGCTCTGTTCTGCCATGCCCAAGCTTCTATCTCTCACCTCTTCATCTCCAGTCTAGTTTCACTGCAGGGAGCCAAAGAAGGCTCCATCAAACTAGAAAACCCCCATGAGCCCTATTTATGACCTGTGCTTTGCCTAAGAACACTCTTCCCTTGCATAAGTGATGCTTCTCAGGAGCTTACCAGTATCTTTCTTTCCCCTTCACAGTAGGCTTTGAATTTCTCAAGCCCACTGGTTTGGGAGGGATTGACTTCATCCTCATTTCCGGGTATGGGCCATGATTGATTTTACCTAATCCTCCTATTCCATCACCTCCTACAGGTGTTGGTTCAGGGATGAGCCCATGATCAATGCCAGGCCAATCGGGGATAACTCTTTCTCTTTTCGGCAGCATCAAATCAAGGAAACCTGTAGCCTCCTGAATGCCCACAGCCACTACGTGACCACAGGAGGAAAGTTATCACTGATGAAGAAGCCTTTAAGGAAAAGAGAATCTGGGTGCTTGTTCCATTGCTTAAGTGCTGGATGAGTGCAAGACTAAAGCCCTTTTTACCATCTCCAGTGATGAGAGACACTAAAGCAAAATAGACAAAGTAACCATCTTCTATCAGTTTAGATACTGTTTTTTTTTTTATTGTTGTTGTTATTGTTAGTTGCAACTTAAAACATTCGAACTAACACACCCCGAGATCTTCCTTTGCCTCAGCTGCTGGTTTGGATCACTGAAAGTATACTGTTGTCTACTCAACCCTCCCTTACAGCATGAACACACAAAGTTGTGACAAGGAAGACATGTTTACAGGCAGCTTGGGAATATAAAGTTGTGAGTAGGTTACAAATACCATACAACAACATTATCCTACACAGTTGGCAATAGTGACAATCCTGAGTCATCATCTGCTTTATGGTTAAAGAACTGACAATTTTCTCTGTACATGGAGTAAAACGTAAATGTTTTCTTAACTACATATAAAATACTTTTTATTTTTATTTGAAAGTTCTTATACAATAACACAGTTTGATGTATTTCTTTCGCATACATTTAAACAGTGTATAGCCAACAAACAACAGTTTAGCCATGAAGTTTTGTTGATCTGTCTACGCAATCATGTGACAACGTCACGTTTGATGGACAAATACAACTGCTGTTCAGGGACTGTATTCAAGCTTTGTATTCCTCTATCTTCAATTTTAAAGAGCTGAGGTTATTCCAAAAGATTGCTCTCTGCTTTACCACCCCTCAAAAAACAAAGAAGTAGATAAAGAAATCAATTTTAAACTTATTTTGGGGAAATAATTCACAAAGAGGCCCAGAAATCCTTGTATGGTGTGGATTCATCCACCACTACAATACTGATGACAGGCTAATTTGCCAATACTTCCACTATTTAATTAGATTAAATCTAATAGATGCGTTTCCTGAAGAGTGTTGATTTCTGGACCAACTTCAGAATAAACAGAATATCCATTTAATCCCTATTTTGATGCATAAATACTCAACTACACATAAGAAACACTCCCCAGGACCAAACCCATGAAATAAATGACAGATTGCAGGAATCCGTTCCTGATTTGGGGTCTGAGAGGTTTACTAGATTTAACATTATCTAAGTAGAACCTTTTGAAGAAGTAAAAATATATTTCCACATCAACCAGCAAAACTTGTACCAGGAAGTCTAACAGAAGCAGCCTAGTTTAGGAGCTAAACATGGGGTTTTAACCTTTTTTGAGATATACACTTCTCATCATTGGGTCAAATCAGTGGATCTCTTCTTGGAATGTTTCTAAATTCATAAAATTTATTTTATAGATAAACTTTATAGAATTGATAGAATCAAAATATAGAAATTTTATGATTTTATAGAATCATCAAGGAAATTAGTTATATTGAAAGATAGTCATCACAACATTTTAAAATTGTGATGGAATTACATGTTTTCGTCTTTATCAATGAATTAAATAATAAGAGCTAGCACTGGGTCTGATAATTCCTATAATTTCAAAGTGAGGATGAGCAGAAACAATGTTTCATGATGTTTGTCAAAACTCTGATGGGAAACTGTGAAAATGTGTGTTTTCACTTGTGACAAAGTCACGGGTACTGCTAATATAACTGTGAACAACTGTTCACAGTGTAACAGAATGACTTTGTAGGAGGGCGTGGTCTTTGCACTGTGTTGGCTTCTCCAAGGACGTGGCTTCTATTATCATCAATGTGTTTTCCCAGACCGTCTTAATTGTCACATACTCCTCCTGGGAGTGAAAATTGAGGCAAACACTTTGCAAAACTATTTGACTTTATCTAACTCAAGTTGCATGATTCCTGCCTGAGACAGCTTGGGGGGTGCCATAACAAAATACAATATATGGGTGCCCTAAACAACAGAAATTTGTTTCTCACAGTTCTGGAACCTAGAAGTCCAAGATCAGTGTGTCTGCATGGTTGGGCCTGGTGGGGGCTCTCTTCCTGGTTTACAGTTGGTCGTCTTCTTATTGCGTTCTCACGTAGTGAAGAGACTGAGAAAGAAGGAGGGAGAGAGTGTGAGTACAAGCTGTCTGGCATCTCTTCCTATAAGAGCATTAATTTCATCATGAGAGTCCCATCCTCATGACTTCATCTAACCCTGATTGCCTCTCAAAAGTACCATCTCCAATCACCATCACATTGGGGGTTAGGCCTTCGGCGCTTAAATTCAGAAGTGGGGGTGAAGAGCCTAAGTAATGTCATTTTGAAATTAAGGCCTCCATTAAGAGCAACCTCGGGCTGCACGTAGCCCTAGTTCCTCAGATTGCTCAAAGCTAAAGCCGTCCTCGGACCGCCCTCAGGTCAGCTAATCAAAAAAACATTCCTGTGGTCTGAGTCAAGGCTGGGAACTGCAGACAGTTATTTTGTACAAACTAGCCAATTTCTCACCGCTTGCCTGAACTCCACGTGGGTCCTTTGAACTCACCTCATAATTGGTCATTTTCAAAGGATTCTCAAAGGTCATGATTGGGTCCCACCAAAAGTAATGAACAGATACTGAATGGTCAAAGCTGTTCCAGGGGTGCTGCTGTACAATTGTAATCGGTGCTTATGTGATGATGCCATATGTACAACGTGTGCACTGTAACACCCCCATCCCTTACCCCATAAAAACCCTGCTCGCTATTGTTTGGGGCTTCACCTTGCTGCCGCTGCACCGGTAGGCGGGTGAGCCCCTGCTCGAGCTTGTAATAAAGACCCTTTTGTACTTGCATCGGTGTCGGCTGCTTGGTGGTCTCAGGGGACTCACAAATCAGGTACAACAGGGGCAGGATTCATTTCATAGCAATTGTATTGCTAAGGTACAGTAATATTTAAAGGTTTCATTCTCTGATTACATAGGGTGCCAGTAGAGACTCTAAACTCCTCTCCACTTCTCTGAAATATAGCTACTGTACTGGGAATAGACCCACTGAGAAGATTACTACATGCAGGTTCTGTGTTGGGAAAGATATCTTGAATATGGTATGGCTTGGTTATAGCAACAGCAACATGAAAATAATAGCAGTCATAACACATGTAATGCACTGTTCTAAGCAGTTTATAATAATAATTCATTTGATCCTGTAAGGTAAAAGTACAAAAGGCATGCCCATTTTACATCTGACAAAACTGAGGCACAGAGATGTTACATGACTTGCTCAGGGCCTCACAGCCAGTGGTGACAGAGCCAGGATCCCTACTCCTAACTACGACACATTATTGCCTTTTCCAAGGTGCTGATGAAGGGACAGGTTTATCCTAATGAGGAATGAAGGGTTCTGGGACCAGATCTGTGTTCACATCCCAGCTTCACTGCTTTAGGAGCATGGTGGCATAGGACAATGACTTTATCTCTGTGGTATTTAATTGTCCCAAGTATTGAGATAAAAATAACCACTCCCTTAGTTTGAGTTCCCTTGAAAGCAGAGCCCAGGTAAGGGCTTGACTGTAGATGTTTTAGTTGGAAGATAATCCAAGAAGCAGCAATGAGGGAGGGGGGGTGCATAAAACAAAGAAGGAGGGAAAGGCAGTGGGGTACGTTGTTACTGGGGTAGTGAGAGCCTGATTCTTCCATGACCACCTGAGAACAGTACAGCACGCCTCTCACAAGTGCTCACCTGAAGGACATGGGACTGGAGCGTGTATCTATCGGTTCTTGGTCTGTTTTGGGTGAGGTTGCCCTGCAGCCTTACCTTCCCTGCCCTGTGAGGCCTCTCTCGTGATGCTGGATGAGAGTAGGCTCCTTGGCTCAGAGAAGACCGTGAGGTGGAATGCAGAGTGTGCCAGGGCAGGAGATGGCAATGGAAATGAATCTGCACGGGGCCCACAACGCCCATTGCAGCAGTAACTGAAATAGGAGGTAAGTCAAGGATATCTGCCACTGGAGACCAATCAGCCAAACCTGTTTTTCCAGATTTGATTAAGATTCGAGATGATACCTCCAGGGATCTGGCAGAGTGTCTAACTATAGTGGACAAAGGTTACACCCTTCCATTCTTAAAAAAAAAACAATGTTAATTAGCCTGTCACTGTGATTGCCTCTTCTACTATCACTATTGATTACATTGGGGTTTGTTTTTAATGTTTATTTACTTATTTTGAGAGAGAGAGAGAGTGCAGGGGAGGGGCGGAGAGAGAGGGAGAGAGAATTTCAAGCAAGCTCCGAGATGTTAGCTCAGAGCCCAACACGGGGCTCGAACCCACGAACCCTGAGATCATGACCTGAGCCGAAACCAAGAGTTCAACATGCAACTGACTGAGCCCCCCAGGCACCCCCACCACTGATTACATTGTGATTGAACAATTGAAAAAAAAAATGAGCTTCAATCTACAATTCATGCCATATAAAAATTCAAAATTCATTATAAACCTAAATCTAAAACCCCAAACTATAATAGTCAGATGAAAATGGGAGAAACTGAGCATTATCAAATTAAAGAACTTCTGCTTTTCATAACTCACTATGAAAATAATGAGAAAACAAACCACACCGGGGTAGAAATATGTGCAACTCAGATACTTAGAAAAGACTTGTATTCAAAATATGTAAGGAACTCAAAATGCAGCAATAAGAAAACAACCAATAAAACAATAGGCAAAAGATTTGAATAGACATTTTACCAAACAGGATGGCCAATAAGCACATGAAAATATACTTAACGTCTTAGCCCTTAAGAACATGCAAATTAAACCCACAAAGAGATACTGCTACGTAACCCACTTACAGTAAAACCACTGACCGCACCAAGTGTTGGTAATGATGTGGAACATCTGGAACTCTCAGACGCTGCTGGTGAGAATGAAAAATGATACAACTGCTTTGGAAAACAATTTGGCAGTGTCTTAAGAAGTTAAATATACACATACCATATGTCCCAGTCATTCCTCTTTTGTGCAAGATAAATGAAATTATACATCCATCCAAAGACTAGTATATCAATGTTCAGAACAGCTTTATTTGCAACTGCCAGAAATTGAGACCTCCACCAGTAGATGAACAGGTAAACAATCTGTGTTATATTAATGCATTGGAAAATAGCCCTAAAAAGGATAAATTATTGATATATGTGGGGCACCTGGGTGGCTCAATCGGTTAAACGTCTGACTTCAGCTCAGGTCATGATCTCATGGTCTGTGAGTTCGAGCCCCACGTCAGGCTCTGTGCTGACAGTGTGAAGCCCAGAGCCTGTTTCGGATTCCATGTCTCCTTCTCTCTCTGCCCCTCTCCTGTTCACACTCTGTCTCTGTTTCTCTCAAAAATAAATAAGCAATAAAAAATTTTTTTAATTATTGACACATGCAACAGCATAAATTACCCTTAAGATAATTATACTGAGTTTAAAAAGCAAGACCAAACAAGAGTACATACTCTATAAGTCTATTTATACTCCATTATCTATATTTATATAAAATTCTTTAAAATGCAAAGTGACCTACAGCAATAGAAAGCAGATTATTGGCAGCCTGAAAGTGGGGGGTGGGAGGGATTACAGAAGAGCTTGGGGAATCTTTTGGGGGTGAAGGATCTGTTCACTATCTTGATTATGATGGTGGCTTTCCAGGTGCATCCATACATGAAAATTGATAAAATTGTACAATCTAAATATATGCAGTTTATTGTGTGTCAATTAAAGCCATTACAAATATTATTATGATGAAAATTCCCCTGATGAAGGATGGGAAAATTGCCAATGCAGCCTCCCTCCCCCAGGCATGGCAGCTCTCAAAACGCAGGTTATACATGGCCACCTATTTTATCTGTTCACAAGGTCATGGTTAATATGTTCTCTCTGGCTTTCTTAAAGAAGCAATGTCATTAAAGACTCTTTAGCTCTGAATTTGTACACGCGTTTATATTTGTGCATTTGCCATTGTGTTGGGATTAACACTCTAAAGGTCTCATGTTTGTGGTCATTAATCCCAGGTCCAGATGGCAGTGTGTCTGGAAGGAGATTAAATTTCATCTTCATCTGTCTTTAGAAAACTGGACAAATGCCTCTACTCAGAGGTGCTCTGTGCCTTGCTGGAAACAAACAGGAAGTTCAGTCTTAAAAAGGAATTTATATTTTTAAAATGAACACCCAATTTGTGGCAGACGTTTTACATGGCTCCATATCCTATCCCACCAGGACCTCAGAGTAGCCATGGTAGAAAACGCCAATCACTGGCCACTGATACCATCCCCCCTTCTAGCTCGCTTGTTTTTCTGTCTCTGGGTTTTCTCTAGATGATAGGAAGCCCTCTCGGCCAGTGACCAGGCACACAGGCAAGAATCGAGTAGGATTTAATGCCCTGTGAGCAACCCTCAATTAGAGAAATAGGAGCACATGCTACCTACACTCTGTAGTCCTTCCGAAAGGCACATTCTAGGAAATGCCTCAGAGGTAACTTGGGTGTGAATCCCATTATGCAGTGGTGAACAAGTTAAGTTATGCCTTCGGACTGCCTCTGATACGTTCTCTTTTCCCTCTTCCCAGTTTCTCAATCTGGCTTCCAGGAATTCCCTCCCAAATAGAGTTAACTTCATTCAGAGTTAACTTGTCTCAAGTTCTCCTTCTCATCATTACCACATCGGCATCTGCAGTTTCAGTGCCCAAGTTCAACATCTAGCTTACAGGTTGGTCTATAAAGCAAATTGAGCAGAGTTTTGGTAGTGAAGTGGAGTATTCGGTCAAAACCTGGATGCCTAAAATCTTTTTGATGGATCTAGTTGATGGATTTTCCTTGAATTTCCCAATCCTTCCTCAGTAAAATTGTGACATTCTAGGCACAGGTTAAAAATAGCATTACTTGAGCAAGGAGAATGAGGAAATATTAATATTTAAAATCAGGATCAGTTCTATAAGAGGAACTCCAACCAAACTGGGACCTTGGGGTCATTATCATGTGACCATCAATGGCATAGATACACATGGCAGCATTATCTGCTTAGAATCACATTGCAGTGCCCCAAAATGGCATACTGAGATTAGAATCCTCACTATATACCTCTGTATCTATTTCTGCCTCCTGCATGGATTATCTATTTTGCTAAGAACATTCTTGCTGCCATCAGATACAGCTCAAAAACTAAAATGTAGATGCCAAGGGTTAGTCTAATCTATTATTCAGGAGAGAACACATCGCTGTCATAATACATTTATGATGATCATTAATTATCCTTGATAGAAATGGGCCCATAGAAGGACATTAAACAATGTTTACTTCTCTTGGCGCCTAAATGGACCCTTTTACTTGACTGATGAAAAAATTGTTATCCCATAACAGGATGAGAGTTACCTTTGTCAGCTATCCATCCCTAACTTGAGAATTCAGATATAAAGTAAACGTCACCCAGCAAAGTTAGATTATGGTGTATGAGATTTGATTTATATAAAATTCCAAGATTTTTCTTATTTAAAAAATACCCTAAGAAAAGTTACATGAACATACATGAAATAAGAGTTCAAGTGGGCAAGTTGAACACAGTGAAAAGTGCTATGTCATTTGAGTCCCGGGGTATACTCTAGAATTTCTCTGTTTTCTGACTTGGGAAAATTTGTAACCTGCTTGCTAAGAAGTAAAACTCTATATCCGGTCAAGTGTCAAGGCTATAGGTATTTCAGGAACATCTGCTCACATTTCTGGGTGTGATCCGGAGACATTAGTCCTGCCTTTCAAGCGTGTCCTAAAATAAAGCAAAGCATAGTGGGTAAGAGGCAGAGTTTTGGAGTAATGCATGGATTCAACTCCAGGCTCTTCCACTTATTGGCTATGGAATCATAGGCAAATTACTTAAGTGTCTGAACCTCAATGTTTTTAGATCTAAAATAGGATTTCTAATGCTTCTCTGATAGGGATGTTAGGAGAATTAAGTAGAATGAAGTCTGCAACATTCTCTTTTTCTTTTTAAAGTTTACTGATTTTTAAGAGAGACAGAGAAACAGAGTGTGTGTGTGAGCGGGGAAAGGGCAGAAAGAGAGGGAGACACAGAATCCGAAGCAGGCTCCAGATTCAGAGCTGTCAGCACAGAGCCTGATGCTGGGCTCCAACCCACAAACTGTGAAATCATGACCGCAGCCAAAGTCAGATACTTAACCAACTGAGCCACCCAGGCATCTAAAAGTCTGCAGCATTCTTAAAAACTAACTGGCAAATAGTGAAATTCTAAAACTCAGCTGCTGGCATAGCAGAGGAGCCTGTTATAAGTGAATTCTACCCTTCTCCCAACCCCTCAAATTCATGTACTGAAGCCCCAACCTCCAGTACCTCAGAATGTGAATGCATTTGGAGATGGGTTCTGTAAAGGGGTAATTAAATTATAAAGATGTCATTAGAGTGAGCTGTAGACTACCCAATAAGACTGATGTTTTTGTAAGCGATTAGGACATGGACACAGAGAGAAAACATGTGAAGACACAGGGAGAAAGTAGTTATCTGCAAACAAGGAGAAAGGCCTCGGAAGAAACCAACCCTTCTAAACCTTGGTCTTAGACTTCCCACCACCAGACCTGAGAGAAAATACAGTTCTGTTGCTAAGTCCCCTAGTCGGTATTATTTTGTTATAGTAGGCTGAGCAAACAAAAACGCTGCTCGGTGACTACAAGCAAACTTAAAACAAGACAAATAAATGAAATGATTGCCCTGGACGCAATCAAAAGAAAGCGATCCTTGAGAAAAGGGGGGATAGAAGAGCTGAGCTCGTTTGTCACCCTGGCTTCCAGAAATAAATAATGCAGTGGAGGAAGGAGAAAAACGAGCAGAGCCCAGGGATCTAAGTTCAGGAGATATGATCAAAGTTCATATTTGAGATGTATAGAATTTGCCTGAGCAGAGTACCAGAGGGAAGGGATCTGTGGAGAGAAAGAACTCCTCAAATCTTCAATAGGGTCCCCTCAAGTCTCTGGCTGAAGACGGAATGGTGACCGTTTAGGGGAAATTTTCATGCACCTGAACAACTACTAGAAAAAGAACAAATTTCAAGCAAAGAACAGTTTCCAGGCAACTGCGAACTGAGTAATTTCCAGGGCTGGCCAGCCAGAGAGATGAGATCTCAGTGAAGGCTCAGGGTGTTTAGTAGAGATGCCAATAGGATCCTACGTTCATACTAGGGGTAGAATAGCCCTAGAGAGAGGTTTCCCTAAGGAATCTTTAAAAACAAGCATCAAAGAATCAGACTGCTCTCTAAGAAACTTTATTTCCTAAGTGAAAGAAGTGGGATTTGGGGGG
>NW_027529451.1:3641964-3702423 GCF_008692635.1 Crocuta crocuta
TGAGAAAAAAAAGGGGGATGTGGGCCAATAGAAAAAAAATGGTAAAATGGTAGATATAAACGCTAATTGTCTACTCTTTGTCTTCATATTTATATAGCTATCAATGCAAATTATCTAAACAGTCCAAATAAAAGTAGCGATTATCATATTGTGTCAGAAAACAAAACACAACCAAATAGTTTCTATATAAAATGCATTTTAAATATATTCATGCAAGTGAAAACTGAGAACAGAAAGTATTTATCTTCTAAACACAAAATATAAGAAAGCTCGAATGGCTATATTAGTATCACAGAAATAGGCTCCCAGGTAAGGAATATTATCAGAGACTAAGAGGTACACTTTATACTAATATCTAGTTAGTTGTTAGTTGATAGTATTGTGCCGAGATTAATTTCTTTTCCTAAATGTATCACAGATGTAAGTTGTTAGCATTAAAGGAAAATAGGTGAAGAATAGAGTGATACTTAATATAATCTTTGCAACTCTTCTGTGAGTCTAAAACTCTTCTGTTTAAAAAAAAATGTAGAAGTATCCAGCTTGAAAAGGAAGATAAAAAGACTATCTTTAGTCATAGATTGACATGAGTGATTTTGAAGAAAATCTTCAAAGATTCACAAAAAATAAGTTATGAGAAGCAATATGTGAGTTTAGCAAGTTTGCAGGATCAAGAAAAATATATATACTAGCAATATATGCTAGCAATGAGCAAGCTGAAGATGAAATTTTAAAATACCATTTGCAGTAGCAGCACCATGTAAAATACTTTGGGATAAACTTGATAAAAGACATGCAGTGTTGAACACTACACGATATTACCGGAAGAAGAGAGAAGGGTCGAGATGCATGGAGAGATAGATCTTGTTCATGGGTTGGAAGACTTGGTGGATGAAGATGCCATTTCTCCTCAAATTTATGTAGAGATTCACTGCAATACCAAACACAACTCCAGTAGAGTTTCTCCTAGGAATTGGCAAGCTGCCTCATTCAATATTCAGTTGAAAATACAAAGATTAGCTAAAACAACTTTGAAAAAAAAAAGAAAAACAAAGAGAGTCTGCCCTACATGATTTCAAAATGTATGACATAGCTATTGCAATCAAGACAGTATAATATTGGCATAACTTTTGACAAACAAATCAATAGAACAAAATATAGAGCCCCAAAGTAGACTTAGAAATATATATGGTCTATTGATTTTTGACAAATATGCAAAGGCAATTCAAAGAAGGAGAAAAATATGTTTCGTTCAACAAATGTTGCCCGAACAATTTAATATTCAAAAACAAAAAATTAATATGCAAAAAGCATTGATTCATACTTTAAACCATGCCCCAAAAATAATTGAAATAAATGACAGGCAATGTAAAATCTCAAACTATAGAACTTATTGAAAAAAACACTGGAAAAGTCTCTTGTGACTTTAAGTTAGACAAAGATTTCTTATATGCATTTAAATTATAATCCATAAGATAAATAATTTATAAAGTAGACTTTGTCAAATTTCTCTCTGAAAGACATTCTTAGGGAATGAAAAGGTACATATCTGCAAATCACATATCTATTGAAGGACTTTTAACCAGAATGTATAAAGAACCCTCAAAACAGAGCAATAAGAGAACAAAACACTCAATCAAAAAATGACCAAAAATTTAAAAGCATCAGATAGAAACAAGCTCCCCAAAGGGGCTCGTCGTCATTAGTTATTAGAGAGATGCAAATTAGAACAGCAATGTGATACCACTAACACCTATTAGCATGTCTAAAATTTAAAAAGACTGGACCATATTAAGTCTTGATAAAAACGTAGAGGACCCTGAACTTCCATATATTCCTGATGAAAATGTAGACTGGTGCAACAGCCTTGGACAACAACTTGGTAATTTCTTAATATGTTAAATGTAGACCCATCATGTGAGCTAGCCATTGTTCTGGGATTTTGCCAGGAGAACCGATGGCACCTTCACACAAAGCCTTGTTCACAAAGGTTCATAGGAGTCTTATTTGTAATAGTAAAAAATTGAAGACAACCCCAGAACAGCTGGAAGGAAAATTAAAAGTATGTTATATCCATAAAATGGAATACTACTGTGCAAGAAACAAAAACAAAAACAAAGCAAAACAGAATAAAAACCAAAAAGCTATCTCCTTTGTGAAGAAAGAAAAGAAAAAAAGATGAATCACAAAACAACTGTGTTAAGTGAAAGAAAGTAGACCGTGAGCATATATAGTATATGATCCTATTTATGTAGATCTTCTGGAAAATGTAAACTAATCCATAATGCGGAAAGTAACTCAGTGGTTATCCATGACTAGGGGATGGGCTGGTGGGGAGGG
The DNA here is from genome assembly GCF_008692635.1 of Crocuta crocuta. NCBI lineage: Eukaryota > Metazoa > Chordata > Mammalia > Carnivora > Hyaenidae > Crocuta > Crocuta crocuta. The sequence goes on from NW_027529451.1 coordinate 3,644,302, forward strand.
GCAGGAGGAAGAATTACAAAAGAAGACTTTGAGCAAGAAAGACATGTTCATAATATTCCTTGGGGTAATTGTATACTTTATTTTCAGGTAGTCCATGTCAAATATGCCTTTAGAAAGCTGTAAAAATGATGCATAAAAATATTAACATACTAGAAAACTATTAAAATGTCTGATTAGGTGGTACTTACTGATGTTTATCAAATGATGCCTACCACCTAAAACCACACAGGTTACTTAAATGGTTACATGCCATTTGTATCATCCAAAACAAATCAGTAGTTAGACCGGAAAAGGCAAGATACTTGAATTCAATTCTAATATTACATTCCCTGAAGTAGGGAATGAAAAAAGTTTATAAATTGCATTGGGGGAGAAGATTAGTTTTCTAGACAGACTAGTGTTCTTTATGGCTTCACCATTAACTCTGTATTCAGAGAGGAAAAATTTGTCTGGGAAAATTAACATCAGAGCCTCCAAATCCTCTGATCTGACTATGCTCTTGAGTTTTTGGAGTATTGCACTTGGGTCTGATGACTATGATCATCATTCTCTTCCAAATAAAAGGCATTAAGTGCCTGTGTGTGTGTGGAATAGATACTGATCTGAGAGCATGTTGAGTGCCGTACCTGATTACCTCCATCCTCCATGGATTTGCTGTTTCTGAGAACGTGTACAGTCAAAACTGAGTAATCTTGTAAATAACAAACAAACAAAAAATACCACTCAGCCACTGTGGCAATGACTTTCCTTTCTCCTGGTGCCATTAGGTTAGTGTAGGACATCAGTTTTGAGACAGTTTCACTAGCTTTTGACAAAATGATGCATTTATGTGCATGTGGTTAGAGAGCCTGTCTTTAACATTTTTCTTTTTTTGCTCAGGCTTTTAGCTCAATATCCAAGTTGGTTTTCCAACCAGCTTTGTGTTTTCTATGAATATTGAGACCAGTAACTGACAAACCTGAGGCAAACCTGAAGATTTTTAGGAAGTTTGTAGCTATAGAGAGATCATCTGGAATCCTGGGACAGTGTATCTCTGGTGTCTAGCTCATTTCCTGGCTCATGGTGAACACTCCACGAATGAGTGAATAAATGGATGGGTGGATGGATGAGCAAAAGAAATAAGAATATGTATTGATTGCTCAGAAAAGTATATTTCTACTTGACAGAAATATAGGTGTATATACCATTAGTTATAGTATAGTATAGTATAGTATGTGTGTATATATGGGTGGTTTACCATATGTGTTGTCTATTGCTGCATAAAAATGTACCCTCAAACTTAGCAGTTTAAAACAACCTTATCTCACACAGTTTCTCTGGGTCAGGAATTCAATAATGGTGTAAGTGAATTGTATGACTTGGAAATGGTTATCAAATATGTATGCAAAATGTCAGCCAGAGCTGTCATCTTTAAAGCTGGGATTAAAGGATCCACTTCCAAAATAGCTCACTCACAAAGATGTGAATAATTCTAGTTATTAGAAGGAGGCCTCAGTTCTTTATCATGTTGGCCCCTCCTTCAGCTTCATGAGTTCCTTATGACATGGCATTTGGTTTCTCCAAGAGTTGAGTGAACAAGAGAACAAGATAGAAGCTACAGTGATTTTTATGACCTAGTCTTATAAGTGGCACTCCATCATTTCTGCAATGTCTTATTTGCTGCCTAGGGCAGCTCTATTTGGTGTTTTACAGGCTATAAAAAAGACACAAAATAGCATAAGAGGAGAATCCTTGGAGGCTACCCTGGAGTCAGATGACCACATCATTCTTTGGATTCTTCAGAGTATTTCCCTATCAGTGTAGCATTAACATAAAAGTACTCCTTGAACTTTGTAAAAAAAAAACACCATGTCTCATTATCACCATGATACTGTACCCCTCAGTACATGGCCGATACAAGGAAACAATACAGTTTTATTTGAAGGATAAGAGTCTAAATTGGGTGAGGTGCCCAACAATGAAGTAATCCCTGTGGCCTGGGGAATGACCTGATCTGGGTTACCTGAACTAGTCACTGTGATAAAGGAAATGGGATTAACTGATTGGGTTAGTCTTACTACTGTCCATATCTGATTGAGTGTGGGATCACCTTATCCACAAGACAGATACTTGAAAGTCAACTAGTGCCCTGTTAGAAAATGGAATTGGGGGGAAAACATTAACCAGGTAACAAATGAATGTCCACCGTCCTCTATCTTAGAGTGTTAGTTAATGACCTTGGCTTTAGAATGGAAAGAAAAAATTCAGGATCTCATTCCAGAAGGGCACATGGACTTTGCTCTCAGAAGTCCACCATCTTAAGGTTACTCAGGTCCAATCACTCTTACTCTGTATCTCTTCATTCTAAACTTCAGATTCCTTAGAGAACAACTCTGGTTGATACAACTTGCATCAGATGTTCAATCACAATGACCAAAAGGGCAGCATTATCTAGTAAATGCATTGCTACTGCAACTTCACTTCTACATGCTGAAGCCGTTCTTAGAAAAGGCAGCTCCTTGGCTGTTGGAGAGATAGCTCCAGCACACATAGGGCTAGGAAATTAATTATGCCCTGCTTGTATTCATCTTTAGCCTCAGGGCTGGAAGCCTTGCACCCTGGTTACCGTGACTCTCCAATCACCACATAGGATTCAAAATGAAAACAATTCTTACAATAATATCAATGAAAACAGTCAATAAAATCATGTTATTTCCCTTGATCATAGTTACAATACTTTTTCATCCTCAAAACTGTTTTTTTTTAAAGCATTGCTAGTGCCCTAAGCCCTCAATTAGTGTTCTTTAGTGATCCAACATGGACCACTCTTATGAAGTTTACTATAGAATTCAGAATGAAAATCAATGAACACAGCAAATAAATCGGGCAACAGCAATAGGCAGATGCAGGAAATGCAAGAGTGCAGTCCCATTTGCTGTCATTACTGACAGTAGACACTGTCACTGGCAAAGCCCACCCTCACCTTGGCACAGCCCACCATTTCATATGCCCCAAGGACTTCCTACCGCCACTGCCAGCAATGCTCTGTCCATGGTGGAGGCTTTTTCTGGCTAAAGACGTTTACTCAGCCTAAACAGTATCCACAGGAGTTCATTCTCCTGGAGAAATCCTCAGCAATGAGGGGTGGGATCAAGGATAAGTACCGCTCCTATGAAGCTGAAATAGTCAACATCTTCCAAAGCCTCCCAAGAGGACAGAGTCTCAGTGGACCATGGTGGTGTATTTCCCATCTCTGCCTCATTCCTCCTTTGCCTTTCCAGCACTCCTACGGACCATCTTCCAAATACAAATCATTATCTCAGGATTTTGTGGGAACCCAAAGACAGATCATAGCACAAGGCTATATCCAAGGGAATGCTGAGGCCTGACCCCTTCAAAGCATTATAGGGTTCAATTTCCTAGATGAACTGATAAACTCAGTTGGGAACTCAACCATACAGATGTAGAAACGGGCTATCTCAGTTCACTGGTGTAATCAGTGTTTTAGTGTTCAGCTTCTCTTAACTAAGTACACAGGACTAATGATTCAATGCCAGAAGTTCACTGGGGAGCTTTATAGTAAGACAGAGTTTATTCCAGGAATTAATATGCTTTTCCTTTCTGCCAATTGTACCCTCATTGGGGTGCCTGAAGCTCAATAAAATAATCAGATATGTGTCAGGTTGGCACTGCTATAGGGCAAAAGGAAATGGATGTTCCCAGAACTACATATCCAGGTCCTGGTAGGCCTGATAAACCTCCTCTGCCCCACACTAGAGGGACCCCTGGCTGACAGCCAGAATCCTGTCTTATTCCCACTCCCCCCCNGACTGTCAAGCTAGCACATTTGAGCCCAGTTTTGTATCCACATTACCCCTTTCAGCTAAAACATCCCTTCTCTGGAGAGAACAAGCAGTGCTCCCTGGGACAGTATCCCCTTTCTTTTCACCCCTAGAGGACAGCCTTCTTTCCAAGTACTGAGTGGACCCCTTACTATTGTCCATGAACAATTCCTTTTTAAAAATTCTTTTATTTTTAATTTTTTAAATTTTATTTTAGAGAGATAGAACATGAGCTGGGGAGTGGGGAAGAGGGAGAGAGAGAGAATCTTAGGAAGACTCCATGCTCAGCATAGCGTCCACCTTGGGGCTTGATCCCATGACCCTGGGATCATGACCTGATTCAAAATCAAGAGTGAAACACTCAACAGACTGAGCCACCCAGGTGCCCCACACCAACAATTCTTTTAACGTTCTTCAGACTTCACTCTCTTCTTTTTTTATTATTATTTTTAATTATTTTTGAAAGAGAGAGACAGTGTGAACAGGAGAGGGTCAGAGAGAGAGGGAGACACAGAATCTGAAACAAGCTCCAGGCTCTGAGCTAGCTGTCAGACAAGAGCCTGACGCGGGGCTTGAACCCACGAACTGCAAGATCATGACCTGAGCCAAAGATTTCACTCTCTTCTAAAAACAACTTCAGGTAGCTCACAATAATGCATCAAATAACACACGAGAATATAAATTTTTCAAAAAGGTGATGAAAGTCTAGGACAAATCTAGGAAAGCATCACAAAACCAAGTTAGGAATGATACTAAAGTCAATATAACAGGCCATTTTAATTTGGAGTTTCCTTAATACCACAAGGGATTAAGTCTACACACCTGAGCTCCCTAGTGGGAACCCTCATATTCATAGCCCCTAGATACCCATGCGGGTCCTCTATCTGGGACACAGGTCTTTTGTTCATCCACGCAAGAGCCTCCATCAAATTAATAGGAGCGCGCATTCAAAGGGCTTGCAAACTTTTGTGCTGCCTCGAATCAAAACAGCAGTGGGCAAAGCTGTTTTTCTCGCCTTCCCCAGTTCCCTCCTGCCAACAAGAAACAGAGGCAGAGAGGTGCAGGGAACATAGGCTTAGAGCTCTCCTGTGTATTTTCAAAGGCCACCACCTCTGACAAGCAGGAGCTGAAGCGCTATGCCATTTGAAAAGAATTAAGCTGAAAATTACGAACGGCTTTGCTGTTATTCAAACTCAGGCAGGCACTGGTACCTCCTTCCCTCCCCACCCCTGCCCCATTTATTTTTGACAATTTCTAGAGCTTTCCTCTTTGATTTTTCTTCCCAAGAAATTCACTAAGGAGGAGAATAGAGAGGTTTTCAAGGGGAATTGGAAACTCGACAGATTAGGGCCACTGAAACTATTTTAATTAAGCCCTAAATGCTTCTACAGGACACAGCACACCAGCAATGGTAACAAAGAAACAAGACAAGGCCTTTGGCTTTACTCTCAGCAAAACAGACACAAGGGAGTAACACCATTTGGCCCAATACATATCTTCCTTTCTTTATTTTCTCCGGCTGTGCTCATAACGGGCACATCCAGGGTATTTTGGGGGGATTCTGTGACCTGCAACAGAATTGCTCAAGAAGCTGCCTCGTCTCACCTCTGGGGTATGAGGTCCTTGCAGGCAGTAATGCTGTCTCCGGCTTGCCTTTGTTGTCAGAAAAGAGAACTGTGTCAGAGATGCATGGAACTCTCACCCTGCACGACAAGCTGAAAATTTCCTGGGTCACTCTGACTTCTGCCACCCAATCTGCTCATGGAATACAGTCACCTAGGAGCTGCTCTATCACATTTACCCTTAACCACTGTTCTGATCACACAGCAGTTATTAAACTATATTCAATCTTGGAAGTTAAAAAAAAAAAAGAAGTGATTTTTTTTCCTAAATGATTTATTTTATTTATATTTTAAAAACTAAGTTTATTTATTTATTTGGAGAGCAAGCGGGCTAGGGGGAGGGAGACAGAGAATCCCAAGTCGACTCCTCGCTGGCAGCGTGGGGCCCAATGCGGGGCTTGAACCCACAAAACTGTGAGGTCATGACTTGAGCCGAAACCAAGAGTCAGTGGCTCAACTGACTGAGCCACCCAGGTGCCCCTGAATGATTATTTTAAAATGTCAAAGCCAGGGGCACCTGGGCGGCTCAGTTGGTTAAGCGTCCCACTTCAGCTCAGGTCATGATCTCATGGTACGAGTTCGAGCCTCACGTCTGTGTCTGTGCTGACAGCTTAGAGCCTGGAACCTGCTTCTACGTGTGTGTGTCTCTCTCTGCCCCTCCCCGGCTCATACTTTGTCTCTCTCTCTCTCAAAAATTAAAAAAATATATATTAATAAAATAAAATGTCAAAGCCATTCTGAGGGGTTTTGATACATAGAAAGATGTTTCTTTAATAAGGTTCAGTATTCTTCATAATTCTCAGTATCCTACATCTGTTCAGTTGTGGTGAGGCCAGTACCTACTGCATAAGACTAATCTGAGAATTAGAGAGGAAATAAATGCAAAGCTTTGTGCAGAGTGTCTGATTCACAGTAAGCTCTCAGTCATGTTTATTAGTAGCATTTTCTTGCCTTTGTAATGATCATATATTGAGCATATTCTCTGTTATGTACTATAATAAATACTTTTTCGTATAATTATCTATTATTCCCTGAAGCACTCAGAAGAAGTTTCTGTGAAGTTTGCCTTTTTCTGATTATAGAGCAATATATACTCTTTGTAGAAAACTTTAAAAATGAAGAAAAGTATACATAAGAAATTATCTATTTTCCTACCACCCAGAATAAGCACTCTTAATCTTTTAGAATGTTTTGTCCCAATTATTTATCCTTACTCATAAAATGGATGTACTTTACAAAAAGGACTCATTGTGCAAATAGATGTGACACTCTGTATTCATTTAATTCTATAGCACGAGCTTTGTCCCAGGGCATTTAATATTTTTGAATAACATTAGTTATTGTATATGCCATCAAAAGAATGCATAATAACTTAACACTCTGCAAGGTAGTATGGTCCCCAGTTCGCAACTGGAGAAGTTGAAGCTAGGAGAGCTGAGTGATGTGCCAAAGCAGGACAGTTTACGGGGAGCGGACCCAGGATTCAAAGCCAAGTCTGTCTGGCCGCAAAGCCGAGAGTTGGTGCTCCTCCTGTATGGCCTTGTTCTCCCCCGGAAGTCACCAACAGATATTCTGTACATGCCCATGGCTTCCAGAAACTCTATCTTGAAGGTGCTCTCTGGCCAGAGGGAGTGTGCTTGGCTCTGGAGGGGAGCAAACCTTTTTCCCCTATTTAATTCAGTGTCTTAAGTAGGGCTTCTGTAATGAAGGACAGATGAACAAGAGAAGAGCAAGTTTATCAATGTGCGTATCACACACAGAATGTGCGGGGGTACCCAGACATGAGAGAGAGAGAGGCGGTTTAGAACTCTGGGTCATACAGCAACTTCAACAAAGAACAATAAGTTTGTAGAAAAATGGCAAGACAAACGAATGTGGGTTTTGGCTTCCAACGATGGCAAAACGGTGGGAACGTAAATACGTGGAAAGAAACTAATGGAGTCGGGGTTTGTTTGGAGATTCCTCCGGTGCCATCTCTGGTAAAACAAGATTTATATTCTGCTTTTGGGAAGAAAAGGAGGAAGGTAGAAAGGTAGAGGGAGCTTCCCCCCCCCCGATTTTGCTGCTTTGTAATTGCCCTCAGCTCAAAATAATTTTCGTCAAAGAAGTATATTTCAGGATGGCGTATTCCAGTCTCCTTCAGCTCCTCCATGTCACATCCTGGAAATGGCAGGAGTTAACACCCCAGGAACAATCCCCTGGGGTGGGATGGGAGTGTGACTAAGGACCTGTGCTACAACACCCCAGTGGATCATTCAGAGGAGTGCTGCACATGGTCCTTCAGAGGATCCCCTATGGGGACTGAGCCCATGTGTGCATGCTGTATTGCTCTCCTTCCTCCCCGCGTCCCTCCCCCACTCCCTTACAGTGCTTTCCAGATAAATCACATGGAGAAAGGCCCTTGTGTCTGTGCCACCTTTTGTGGACTACCCAAGCCAGGACAATCTCAGATGCACCCGCATTCGATCTCACTCAGAGTCCAGCCAAATGCTCCTTTGTCTGCCTCAGCATTATGCTAACAGAGAACGCTCTTCATAGAAATCACACACTTTACAACAGCGATAACTTTCATGCCTGTAAGGCTTTATAGAGAGTTCTTTCTTATGCTAGTTCAGTTTTTTTGTTTTTGTTTTTCTGGGTTTTTTTGTTTGTTTGTTTATTTTTTCAGTGTTAGCTTTCATAGAAAACCTACTAGATGAACAAGTCAGATCCAGTTTGGTCCATTTTAGAGATGAAGTGAAATTGGCCCAGGTGGGTTCGTTATATTACTCAGAGTCCCAAAGAGAGATAATGATTATTTTGTACGATTTCCTGTTGAATCCCATTACATACAGATTCTCTGCTAGTAATACTCCTAGACTGCTCCATATTTCACAGTCTGGAACACAAAGGAGCTATGATTGATGGATAATTGGAGGAAAAGTAATAATCGGTTCATTAAAAATAAGATGCTTAAAATCCTCCGTAGTATTAAGTTTCAATGTTTTCCCGTGAATTCACTGAATTCATGACACGGTTTAAATAACCATGAGTTTAACCTTATCTGCAAAAAGGGATGAATAAAATATGAAAAATGAAAGGTCAGTTTTAAAAGGCAACTGTCTCTCCTCTTTTTTGGTACCTATTTTTTCTGTCTGACAAAATGTTCTGTTAGAGCTAATTGGTCAACATAGGCAAATACACAAAAGAAACTTCATGCTGTGTGGAAGATTTTGAACTGATGGCATAAGACGGAGTTGTTTTGGGCAAAAGTCTGAGATTTCAATCTCAATAAAAGCACGTAGGAGGCATTTACACATATAAATAACTACACAAGCATATTTCTCATGCACAGACCTCACTGATGTATCTCTTCTCCTCTCAAGGCTGTTCCACAGACGTGTGCAGCTCTGTGCTTCTTCTTCCTTATGTCCTCAATCTCAAAGAATCCATCATTCCGATGTCTTTTATTCAGGCTCTAACCTCTTATCCTCAACTACCACCTGGGAGTTTTTATTTAGATGTCCTAGACTGGCTTCAAGCCCAGTGACTTCACAAGCAAACTTTTTGGTTCCCTTGCAGCATCACTGTTTATATCCATACCCAAGTTTACCTTAGAAATCTTGCATCTTTGGCTCATTCTTCCTCATTGTTCTCCATCCCAAAAGACTAATTCTTATCGTTTTTCCATTTAAAATGGGATCCCGTGGCCACCAAGTCATGTAACGACACGTGCTTGAGTGTTCCACCAGCCCGCCTCTGTGCTACCAGCTCATCCCCTTTCTCTGCTAGCACCACAGCTCACAGTGCTATTGGGGGTATTCCTCAGAACCAAATCCCCCCAGGGCTCCCTTGACCAAGTGTAATTTCCTCTGTTGGATTCCCACAAGGCTTTCTGATATCTTCCCATTTGGGTCCAAGTCTATTCTTTGTTATTCTGCTATGTGTACTTTCTATTTTGGTCAGTGTCCGAAATCTGAGAGAGCACTACTCTTTCAACTTACAATTTGTTTTTCACTAGTTTATAGGTGCACAAAATAGGTGTCCTCTGAAGACAGGGTTTAGCTCCTACTCTCTTCACAAAAGTGCCTGGTACAGTGTGTTTAGCACAGAAGTTCAACAATTATTCACTGACTTATTAGATCTAATAGATCGTTATGCCTGGGTGGCTCAGTGAGTTAAACATCCAACTCTTGATTTTGGCTCAGGTTATGATCTCACAGTCATGAGATCCTGGCCCATGTCAGGCTCTGCCCTGGGTATGGAGCCTGCTTAAGATTCTCTCTCTCTCTCTCTCTCTCTCTTCTCTTCCTCAAAATCAATCAATCAATCAATCAATCAATCAATTAAATAAAGGTTAGATCATCATTTTTGAGAATAACACTTGCCTCAGGACACAGAGGCCAAGAGGGATCCTTGTAGCTCACTCCCCAAGCAGAAATACATGGCCCAAGTCCAGGCTGATCTGGGTTGACACAAGATCTACTGGGTTAGTTCCCCAGTCTTTGCTCACACCCCAGTTGTCTTCATTAGGTTTTGCTAGTAGAACCCTGAAGAAGAGAGGGAGACTCACTGTTTTCTCCAAGGAATGGAGTGTCCCTTGAATCTGACCACTTAGAAGCAAAATCTCAGCACTAGGGGTGAGACTGATTTCCAAGTCAGTCATTCCCAAACCTGGCTATTCATCATGGTCATGGAGTTACTTTCACAAATACTGATTCCTGAGCCCAAACTACGACAGAATGATTTGTAGCTGAGGAGTGGGGCTCAGCCATGTGCATTAAAATAATATCTCCCCAGGGAATTTTGATGAGTATCCGGGTTGGAAACCATTATTTTAGATGTAACACTATGGGTATATGTATGTTTCGGTTCCTTTCTGTCTTAGGAATCTATGATTTGGGTGAATTATTAAGTACTATATCAAAGAAGGGTTAGAAAAACATGACTTGGTGGAGAAAGAATATATTCTATAGCCCATATCATTAATTTGGATTCTCTGACATAGCAGACTATAATACAGCTTTATATTTAAGCTACTCTCCTTCTAAAAGCTAAAGGAAATAGACCTGCTGGCTGACATTGACCTTATGGATACTGAATGGCCACAATTTGCAAAACCTATTGCTTCCCATCTCAGAGTCAAGTACTTTAAATTAAATTAGGAACAATTTCTTCAGTCTCTTCAAGTAGCTTCAAATTGGAAATCTGTCAACAAGGACAAATTGAAAGGATGTCCACTTCAAGGAAATAGACATATTTATAATGAGAGAAGGAGAAATCACTACCTTCTCAAAATAATGAACTCCACGGTTTGCCTATATATTTCCTGGAATGTTTATCACTTCCTCCTGTGTTCCCTTCCATTTTCCTATTCAGATACTATGTTTGGATTGCCTGTGAAATTGCAGATCATATCACTAGTCCACTCACTCACGCAAAGTTACATGAAAATGTTTTGATCCTCGGGGAGCCGGGGTGGCTCAGTCGGTTAAGCGGCCGACTTCAGCTCAGGTCATGATCTCATGGTTTGTGGATTCAAGCCCCACGTTGGACTCCGTGCTGACAGCCAGCTCAGAGCCTGGGGCCTGCTTCGGATTCTGTGTCTCCCTCTCTCTGACCCTCCCCTGCTCATACTGTATCTCTCTCTTTCAGAAATGAATAAAACGTGAAAAATTTAAAAAAAAAGAAAAGAAAATGTTTTGACCCTCAACAGACAGCCTTTATGCATTCTGCCACTACCTTTAGTGTGTTTTCAGTGTAAAGCATCACCGAAGGAGAAGTTTTGTTTTGAAATAGCTGTGATCATTCTTAGAAATAGGGGAAGGTGATTCGTTCAGAACTTAGTTGACTCTATGGCCAGACTTGAAAGTAGACAGCCAGTGACACTCATGGGACTATCTTTTATAAGACCACTCTCACCCCATCAATGGAACTTTAGTGCATTGGTGTCAGTTGATTTAAGGCAGCCTCATAGGAGGGAAAAGATATATTTGCTACTTCAGAATATAGCCCCATGGATCTGAAACTCCACAGAAGATATTTATTCCTTTCGAATAATTTAGATAATGTTAGACAGTTAACTTATTCACAGTCCTTTATACCATAGGGTGGGCTGGTTCATTAGCCACTTTCTGCTGTGACTGCCAGCTGGTATTTTCATTTGGATCAGGGAGAATAAGATGGATAGTCTCATTTCCGGGATACAGCACATTGAAGACCACTAGCCCCTCGAGGAAAGGGCAGGAATTCCTCTGTTGGAATTAAAGATGTCTGTGTGAGCAGTGAAGTAGGGAAGTCTGGGGTCAAAGAAATTTCTCCAACAGCTCTAAGAAATGATCTGAGACACAAATGCATACACTTAGTTTCTAACTTTCTTTTTTTTTTTTTTTTAATTTATTCACTTTGAAAGACAGAGTGGGGGTGGGGTGGGGTGGGAAAGGCAGAGAGAGGAGAGAGATAATCCCAAGCAGGCTCCAGGCTGTCAGCACAGAGCCCAACATGGGGCTCAGTCCCACAAACTGTGAGATCATGACCTGAGCAGAAACCAAGAGTGGGACACTTAACTGACTAAGCCACCCAGGGTCCCCACCTCTAACTTTCTCTACGTCACCTTGTCACAAGTGGAAAAAGAATATTTGTGAAATCCTGGAAACCACACCGAGGTTTGGGGGATTCTCCGGGTGACTTCCGAAGGTTTTTTTGCCCCTTGGCTTGATTTTCCTTTTAACTAGTTCTCAACTGTCTAATAGTAGTGGAATGGGGAGAGCAATATGTAGTGTGGTTTGTCATCAGCCTGATCCCTACCTTGGGATGGTCGTAGGGAGTGTCATGGGTTGAGAGAATGAACTCTTCTGACTGGAGGCTTCCTGAAGTTCTGAGTACTTAGAAGTCAGCTAGGAGAATCTGGGAGCCTGGAAAGAGATGATGGACAAGTTCAGAAAAGAGAAGTGGGAACATTGTCTGCAGAATTTTCTTTCACTGTGGGGCCATCAAATTCCCTGTTGCCCAAGCTGACCGCTTGGGGGATATCTTAGACTTTCTTTGTCTAGTCAATCAGCAAGCACGGTTCAGGCTCCTTGTATTTTTTATCAGTGGTTTCTCTCCTCCCCAGGCGGACAACATTTCTTTCTCAGACCTTCACTACTTCTCACCTGAGCTGTGGGCATTTCCTTCTCCTGGCCACCAGTCTCAATCCCCATAAATCCATACCCCTCAATACAGCCAGAAACATGTTCCAAAAGGGTAACTTTTCTTCCCTAAAACCATTAAGAAATGTCCCCCTCATCCCAAGATGGTTCCCCTAATTGTAGGACCTTTGCAACTGGCAGCTCTGAGGATGCTTTTAGAAACTCATGGTGACAGCATTACCTGATATTGAATTCCACAGCACCAAGCGCGCTCCCTTCCCAGCTTCCTCTCCATATTTCTAAGTGAAAAGTTTGCCATATGTGCTTCATGGTTTTCACACTCCTCGAAAACCTACTGATTTCCCTTTTTAGCCAAGAGACAGTAGGCTCAGAGCCTTTGCAGGCAAACGTATCTAGCAAGGGTTTATGAAAATAATTTGTTTTTACTTTACTTGTTTCACCATTATGTTTACAGCAAAAGACATGGGTTATTATTTACAAGAGGAATAGTTTTCTTAGATGGCAGGTTTAGTTAGGTTGAAAAAAGGGAAAACTGAGGAAAATCTTAAGAGGTTAAGTAAGAGATACTGCATTCCTTTGATCTGGCAAAAATTGTGCAGGTGACACTGGCTGATTTGGAAAACACAGACCCCATGGGACGTAATCCCTGTTGCTTAACGTGTCTCCACCTTCTGTTCCCATCTCACTTCCAGTTGCCTTGGGTAGCAGTGTTTCCTGGCCTCGCTGTCATCCTGTGGGGTGCCTGGGGTCCTGCCCTCCTGTCAGTCACTGGGCTCTGGCTGGAATGAGTGTGCGGGCCCTTTCCCTACCTGGCAACGGCTCCCATTGTCTTTGAGTCTCGGCTCAGTTTTCTGCCCCTTCGAGTAGTTCTCCTGTCCTGCTCTCTGCCCACTCCTGTCCACTGGGATGGCTGGCCTTTCTGGATTCGTTTATTCATCATCTCTTGCAGGGCAGACCCTCTACCCCTGCCCCACCCCCAGGAGAAGTACCGTCCAGTGGGGCTGAGACCCCCACGTAAAGGGATGAGGTGATTGCGATGTAGTACGGTAATTACGACGTCTACAGTAGCTAATATTCACTGAGTGCTTTGTATGGGCCAGACATTCCACTTATATATAGTATCATAAGTATCGTTCACCATAATAGTTTGACAAAGGAAGTGCTATTAATATCACCATTTTACAGATGAGAAAGCTGAAGCTTTAAGAGATTAAATAACTTTCTCAAGACCCCAGAACCACAAACAGATAATAACTGGCCATGCCAGGGGGAGACACATTTTGGATCTGTGCTCTTGTTTGAGACACATCTAAATGTAAATGCACCTGGTTGTCACCGTGTCTAAACTTTGGACACAGAGGGGTGTGAGGGTGATGAGAGACCTTGTCTAAAGCAGGGCCAACAGTGCCCAAAACCCTCCTTTCTTCCGCCTGGTCCCTGGGAGGAAGCCCCCAGTGTACTTGCGGGGAACCTCACAGAGCAGGGCACAAAGTAATCCAAGGGGACACCTTAGGGGTCCTGATGCTAGAAGATTACATTTCCCTCAGGTCTTTAAATGACTCTGTTATCTCTCCTGCAGTCCAAAAGCTCAAGGCTTTAAAATAGCAGTATGTTTTCATGCACATTATTTCACTCCTGCTCACATCTACCCTGCGAGGTATACTTTCTTAGCCCTATTTTACAGTTAAGCAAACTGAGGCTTGGGCAAGTTGAGTTCTTTGTCCAAGGTCACAGAACAGCTTAGTGCTAAGAGCTGGGGTATGAATCTGACCTGATGGTTACAACTTTATTGTTTTCTTTTTTTAATGATACCGTATCTGCTCTTGTAGTGAATACATCAGAATTTTGTTGTTTTGGGTTCATGGTACCTCTGAAAATGACACGCTAGCTGCCTGGAGACGATTTCTAGTCAAGGAGCATTTGGGGAAAGAACAGGATCACTAAAACCTAATCCTAGGCTCGTTATCTCCATGAACCACAATTTCGAAAAACGTGGGCTCTTTGTGGAATGGTCGTGTCCAAACTGGCATCGCTGTGGGAATCGTCGGTATTGCCCGCAGGAGCCAGAAGGGATTACTTCCTGGCAGAGCCATCTGCTTCATGATCCATCGGACTGGGGTCTAAGATTCAGCTCCTTTCAGGATTCTCTTCTGCTTCTCAATTCACATCATCAAGCCCAGTCCAGACAGCTGGGTCCCTTGCAGTGTCTAAAGGTAGTGCCACTGTCTTCAGACACTGATGCAGAAACTGAGCATCAACCATGGGCAAGAGGTTGCTGGGATAGAATGTTACCTGCACGTGGTGCTAGGACATGTAGCTTCGCCCTCCATTCCCCCGCCCACAACCTCCCTTGAAAGAAGAGATTCCATTTTTATTAGGTTAAGGGAACAAATGACCCTCTTTGAACTTGACCCTAGCCAGCTTTGTGTGCCACCACATGCCCATGTGTTAGTCACACCAGACTCCTCCCCATATCCCTGGGAAGTTCATAACCCTCATGCAATCATAACCTTGGAATTTCTTGGCTTAGAATGACTTACTTTATCTTTTTCACATGTGAACGCCTACCTATTTGTGATACTCAAACCAAATACTCAGCCTCTGGGGAAAGCCTCACTGTGTCCCCCTCTACTCTTCTCTGAAATTCTGGAACTCTTTAGTTCTTTTTTTGTTTGTTTGTTTATTTATTTATTTATTTATTTATTTATAGACAGGGAGAGACAGAGTGCAAGCAAGGAGGGGCAGGGAGAGAGAGGGAGACACAGAACCTGAAACAGGCTCCAGGCTCTGAGCTGTCAGCATAGAACCTGACACGGGGCTCAAACCCACAAACCGCGAGATCATGACCTGAGCTGAAGTCAGACGCTTAACTGACTGAGCCACCCAGGTGCCCCTAGAAATCTTTAGTTCTTACACCATGTAGCATAGAAGCTACAAGCACTTGCTTTAGAGTCATACAGATCTAGGCTCACAACCCAGTTTTTCCAATTATAAATAACAACATTGGGAAAGTGATTGATTGCTCTGAGTATGTCTTTATTCATTTTAAAATGGGAGTGGCAATACCTGCTTCCTCAGGGGGCTGGTTTGAAGCTAAACACGGAATGATATGTATATAACATGGTACTACGATGTAGACACACTACCATCACAGTTAGTTGTATTTCTCGTGCTACAAAGAAGGGTTCCCACTACATACTTTGTAGAGCAGGTATTAGGATATAAGTCGTACTTTGATTGCAGCCTTTGTCTCCCCCATGGGTTCAGTCTCTGGGCCACACAAAGGGAGAGAGTGGGGGAGGGGAGAAACAATGAGGACATGGGGATTGAAAGCAGCAGAGGTTTTTATTTGCCATCGTCCACTCGCAGGAGACTGATGCAGACACACCCAAGCACACACTCCTCCACCTTGCAGCCAGTTAAACCAGAACAGCACAGAGCAGGGATCAGGACGATGGGTTCCACCTCAAGGCCTCTGATCCCGTAACGTTCTGAGCTGCCTGGCTCTTGTCCCTGCTTCCTGCCAAAAATGGTTGCAACTCTGGCTTTTTCTGGGAGGGATAGCTGTAAAGACTCCTCACCTCATCTCCAGGAATGCTCTCAAAACCAGCATCCGGGCCTTTCCCTTTCATGGGCCTTGATTTTGATTCCCATGACCCAGGAGGATCACTGGGAAGCATCCTAATGGAAAAGTACAACTGCCTCTACTCTGTGCCCAGAAATAAGTAATGCCTACATAGAACTTGGTACTTGTCTGTGCCTGGTACCCTTTTGAACACTTTGCAGACATTAACACATCTATTTAATTCTCATAATGATCATAGGGATTAATCTCTAATATTATACCCCTGTTATGGATGAGGAAACCGAGCATCACTTACCTAAGGTTCCACAACTAGTAAGTGGCAGAAGTGGGATCCAAACCAAAAGCCACACCCCCTTAATGGACAGACAGATGGAAAGACCTTTATACAAGTCAGTTATGCATTATATGCATATTCCATTAAAGAATTGTTTAAGCTCTTTGAGGTTCAGCTGCAGTAACACTGCCCCTTAGAAACTTCTCCATCGTCTCTCCCAAACTGAATGAGGTGCCTCCTTTCTTTTTTCTTTCCTTATTATTCTGGATCCACCTTGATCCTGACCCTCCAGGAGACAATGGGCTCTGGAGAACAGACAATTTACTTTACTTATCTTTGCCACCCCGGTATCTGGCACATGTCTGACACAGCAGTGTCTGGTCTGTGAATGAATAAGTGATTGAGGATATGTCTATCTACTGAGTCTTTGGGCATCAATCGATAATATTCTCCTTCTGAAAAGCGGGGCCTTGACTCCATATATTTAAATATTGCCTCAAATGCTTTGTAGCCATCTTGAACAAAGGCTACCTACATGCTAGTTGAAAGAGTGAATGAATGACCATCTCTTTTCTAGAACCCCTGACAAAGCCTGCCCCTACCTCTGCTCTCAGTCTCTCTTGCCTAATGCTTTAGTCCCCACAGGCTTAATCTGTGTAGCTTATTCATGTTTAAAAATGAAGGTGACACTCTACTATCTTAGAAACACTTTCCACTCCAGCCTCTATTTTTAAAGGGGGCAAGTGCAATTGTGGTTACAGATCTATGCAAAGAGTGGCGGGAGTTTGTCATCTGTTGGTGCTGTGGAATATAGCCAATGTTTGTGGCTCATTTCTCCCTTTCTCCGTCAGGTTTTCTTAGTTTCTGAGCTAGATTGTGTCCTGCCATGTTATGAGAAAAACAGCACTAAATCTGGTGGGGACTCTGTGTCCAGAAAAACTGGAAAAAGTAAGCCCCTTCCCATTCCCCTCTCTTTCTTTCTGTTTCTTATAAAAAAAAAACAATGAATGTGGGGCACCTGGGTGGTCAATTAAGAGTCTGATTTCGGCTCAAGACATGATCTCCCGGTTCTTGGGTTCGAGCCCCCAGTCAGGCTCTGTCCCGACAGCTCAGAGCCTGGAACCTGCTTCGGATTCTGGGTCTCTCTCTCTCTCTGCTCCTCCCCCACTCATGCTCTGTCTCTCTCTCAAACATTAATAGATTAAAAAATAAAAAAACAATGAGTGTGTGCATGTCCTGAGAAAGGACCCTCAACATATGTCCAATGTTTTCAAGGCACTGATGAAAGATGAAAAAATAACGATTTTTTTTATGTAGTCCTTCTCTTTCCCTCTTTCCTGGTGTCTGTATTAAGGAGAAGATGCCTAGAAAGACCTTCCCCTACATCCTCCATGCTGAAGCGTAGCTGGTCGGGAGACCACGGGCCAGGGGGACTGTGGAGTCCTTTTCGAGTGTAACATCAAACTCTGCTAGGCAGTTATGTCCAGCCTCTGAGGTGGCCCACATCAGTCCCTGTCTCCTGGAAGATATACACTGGTCCAGTGCCCTCGGCATTCTCCTAGGGTTGGGCTCTCTGACCAGTTGCATCTTATAAGAACAGTAATGATATGTCCTTTCTGAGATTAGGTTAGATACCTCCTAGGACATGTATCTGGGTATCGTTCTCTCTCCGTCATTCTCCCTGGGGATGCCTGCTGTCATATTGTAAGCAGCCCTGTGTGCAGGCCCACATAGTGAGGAACTGACGCTTCTTGGTGACATCCACGGGAGAAGGTTTGGACCTTCTAATCCAACAAAGCGCTGGGATGACTGTGCGCCCAGGCAGCATCTTGACTGCACTGTTAGGACAGACCTCAACCTGAACCACTCATCTGAGATGCTCCCTGATTCTTGACACTCAGGAGCTAAGTGAGATCATCAGTGTTCATTATTTTAAACAGCTACAGTTTGAGGTAATTTGTTGGGCAGAAATAAGTAATTAGTATAGCATTACAGTTAGATCAGGGAATTGAAATCAAACTGCCTGGGGGGCTGGCTTTGCCACTTTCGAGCTGTGTGACCTCTATGGTTCCTTACC
Source organism: Crocuta crocuta (assembly GCF_008692635.1). Taxonomy (NCBI): domain Eukaryota; kingdom Metazoa; phylum Chordata; class Mammalia; order Carnivora; family Hyaenidae; genus Crocuta; species Crocuta crocuta. The sequence goes on from NW_027529451.1 coordinate 3,662,812, forward strand.
CTTCTGAGCCCCCTGTTTCTCACCTAAAAATGTCAGCTTCATTTCATGATTCTTACCTCATAGCGATAGGATTAAATGGCAAAAAATTCCTTACTTAATTTAAGAAAACATCTAATATAAATCTAATTTTTTTAAAAACACACCTTTTATCTACCTTTATGTGGTGTACAACTAGTTTCTAATGAAAGCGGTGGGAAGAACCACATTTACCAGTGAGAATCCAATGAGCAGTATAGTGAAGATGGGTGAGAGGGGTTAAAAATGTCGGTTGTCTGATGGTCCAGAAGGGGCCCATGGCCTGTCTCATTTGCATATTTTATTAAGTTTTATTTTAATTCTAGTACAGTTAGCATACAGCGTTATATTAGTTGCAGGTGTACAAAATAGTAATTCAATGATTCTATACATTACTCAGTGCTCACCATGATAAGTATACTTCTAATCCCCATTACCTATTTCACCTCCACCCACCTCCCCTCCAGTGACCATCAGTTTGTTCTCGATAGTTAAGAGTCTGTTGGGTGCCTGGGTGGCTCAGTCAGTTAAGCCTCTGACTTCGGCTCAGGTCATGATCTTGTGGTTCATGAGTTCGAGCCCCTGCATCAGGCTCTGCAGGGAGCCTGGAGCCTGTTTCGGATTCGTGTCTCCCTCTCTCTGCCCTCTCTCCCTTGCTCACGCTCTGTCTCTTTCAAAAATAAATAAACATTAAAAAAATTTTTTTTTAATGAATCTGTTTCTTGGCTTGTCTTCTTCCCTCTCTCTCTCCTTCATTCACTTGTTTTGTTTTTTTTAAAGTCCACATATGAGTGAGATCATACGGATTTGTCTTTCTTTGCCTGACTTATTCCACTAAACATCTTACTCTCTAGCTCCACCCATGTTGTTGCAAATTTGCCTATTAATATAAATCCCCACAGAGAGATTTTTGGCTTGCCAGAAGGACCTGGAAATGTTTTGCATGATGGTTTATACCTTGGTGGGATATCCCTCATAGGTAGATGCGAACAGCACCTTCTCTCCTTTGAAGATGTTGTATTGTAAATTTTTAAAACTTCCTATTTTCCTGCTACCTCAACAGATCCACAAACAGGCAGGGAGCACTCACGTGACCAGGTGCACTGGTGTGATAAGGCTAGTCCCTGTCACAAGCTCCCCCTTTTTCCCTCTTCTGATTGTGGCCAGTGAACACACCAGTGAAATTCCTCACACTTCTTGCTTGTGCACTGCACCCTCACCTCCAGTAAAGGCACTTGCCCAGAGGTCCCCACCCTCTCTTGTTTCCCCACCTGCTCGGTGGAGCCTGTTCCGTGGACCCTCCTCCCGTGTGGCCCCTGCACATGCCTCTCTCTTCTAGGACTCGTTAGTATAACAGATCTCTTTCACTTTCAGACACATCTCTGGTGTTAATTTCATGTTTGCACCAGTCTAATAATCAAAAACCCTATTTTAAGTAACATAATCATTATTTACAATAAGATGGTATATCCTCCGGGAAATTCCTCTTAGTGATGCAGAAATGGTTTCCCATTTTACAGGTAGAAATACTGAGACTCAGCGCCTTTACCCCCTTGCCGCAGGTCCCTGGCTAGACATGTTGGGGATCAGAAGCTATGCCTTGCTCTTGACCTCTAAGCCTCTTACCTCATCTCTGAGCGGCAAGAACACACCCCCGCGCAGCTGAGACACATGCAATCCCTTATTGTTGCTATCCTGGAAGGAGTGAGACTATGGAGCTGAGCGTAGCAGTTTAAACCCAACACTTGTTAAGTAAGATGCAGGCCGAACGTATTGCCTGGGAACTCTGCCCAGTCTTCTGCCTCTTCCTCTCCACCAGCAAGGCTGTGTATACGGAGCTCTGGCGGCCACAAACACCCTGAATCTAACTGACCTCGGGTGGTCCAGATGCAGTCTTCGGCCAACCTGAGGCCAGCTCCATCATTCCGGGCTCGCTCCTGACCTCCCGATGCCTTTGCCCCGTCGGGGACACTGCGGACCTCCTCCGTGGCTCTGTGACGCAGAGGGGGCTGCCGAATCTGTCCCGGTTGCACCACACTGGGGGCGCCGCTGACTCTCCCCTGTCGGAAGCAGTTGGCTGGAAAGCACGGCTTCCCTATGCAGACGGCGCGGTAGCCCCCACTTTTCTCGAAAGTTCGCGTTACGCCACTTCGCTTTTAGAAAAGACCAACATTAGAACCTGTTTTTGCCAACCAAAGGAAATCTGGAAAGGATTTTTGCTTTTATGAGAAAAAGGCAGAAAGTGCAAACAGCATTCAGCATTCATTTGGCAGTGAGCCGTGATGGACGCGGCGTGTGCCCCAAACGGCAGCAGCGGTCCCCAGTTCCTTCCCAGGGGAACGGCACTCAGCATCTCAGCGTCAGGCCACCATAGCTTTGAACTGTGTGTCTCTGAGCATCTGTGCTTTTTCTCGATGTATCTTGTGCATCCATTAGCAAGACGTGATCTCAGGCAGCAGAAGAGCCTAAGAGGTTATTTTGGGGGTGGGGGTGGGATCTGGGAATGCTCACAAACAGTTCCATATAAATTAATGGTAATTGTTTCGTTTTGCACCATTGCAGCCTCTGAAAGGGCTCACAGGTCCGTTCTACTTTCGGAGAGCAGGAGAAACCTGGGCTGGGCTGGACTCCCCAAGCGGGCACTCCCCCTCTGCACAGCCAATGTTCCCTCATGATTACAGCCCTAATGGGAGCTTGAGAATCTGCAAATTAGCAGGCTTTGCAGAATGATTGTAGTGAGCTGCCGGGTTTATGGAAGCTTTCTGGGGTATTTTCTCAGGCTTCCTGAATTGGGATTCCAGATAAGAGAAACTATGAGATGGCAAGTAGCTTATGTAGATGATGAAAATGATTTCCTCGGCTCTCTTCGTGTCCCTGGTTGGGTCTGAAAATTAAAGCGACAAAGATCGATTAGCAAGAAAGCAAATCCATTTCCTTGAATTTTACACGCACACAAGAAACTTCACTAGAGAATAAAGACCCAAAGCAACCAGCTTGTATACTTTTTAGACGAGCAGAAAATGAATTTGTGAAGCATTGGCAAGACAGAGGCGTCTGGGCGAGGAGTAGTAGATGGTGAAGAAGTAACCAGAAAGATGAGAGCGAGTTTAACAAGGTTTCTGCAGATTCCCCAGCCCTCAGTTCTCCATCTCTGCTCATAAGAGTGTCTCCCTCCTTCTACATTCAGGCTGGGTGCCATTCACATGGGGGATTTATCGCACACTTTCAGAGATGAAGGGCGAAGGGTTGGTGACCTTTTTGCTCCTGGTACTTTTTAAAGAAGAAAACCCTTCAGCCTAATACTTAATATGCCGAGGTGCCCATATTTGGGGGTAGCATGTCCTGCACCCCATTTTATATATGTATGTATATACATATATATATATATACACAGCATGTTCAGAATCGAGGCCAACTAAGGTCCGTTTCTTTTTGCTGGGCTGAGGCTCACTCTGCTTCTTCCAAAGGGCCACAGTCATGGAGTGCAAGAGTATGTAGTGAGGTTGGTCTGGTCACCAGGGCGGTGCTTCCCAAAGTGTGTTCCTTGGAACCCCAGCATGTCCTATTTTCCGGAGTTTCTCCTTCATGGTCTGTACTCTCACTTCTGCAAGGCTTGACCCCGATGTAACCTCCTCAGAGAGATGTTTCCTGGACACGATATCTAAAAATGCAACAATTCACCCAATACTTCCTCTACCCTTCCTTGCTTTCTTTTTCCCCTGAGGATTTAAACACCCTCTAACAAACCAAGTATTTACTTACTCCGTTTACACTAGGATGTGCGGCAATAAATTCTGTTTGTTTTGTTTACTCTGTGTCCTCAGAGCCTACAATGCAGGCTGGCACCTCATATGTGCTCCATAAATATTTTTGACATTCGTTAATATCAGCAAAATTAAAAGAAGAGCCACACACCCTGCTTTGCAATAATGCAATATCCCTAGTATGTTATAGCATTTTAATATTTGCAAAATCTTTCCTGTGCCTTGCCCTGGTATGATCCTCACATTACGCTGAGAGAGCCAGCACTATTATCCTCATTTTCTGAAAGGTCAGGCTCAGAGTGGTAAAGCGATTTCCATAAATTTATGCAGCTGAGACGTGCCATTGCCCCGCCTTGAACCAGGCACCCCACTACACTGGGCTTCGATTCGTTAGTGCCGCCTTTCTTACTGATGTGGCTACTGATTTAGGGGCGGCTTAGAGATGGATTCTGAAAGCTTTGAAGGCTTTGATGTTCTGCTAAAGCCCAAACCTTATTCTTTTTTCCCTTGTTTTGGAAGAACAATACATTCATCACACGCCAGCCGTTCTGCTAGGATCAAGGATCAGAAACATGTAAAAAGCAGATTCTTGTTAAGCAGTTTCACATTTTGGAAACCATCCAGGCGAAAGCTGGGGTAGCTTCAGGCTACGTGGTGGCTTGGGGGTTCCCTCCTCCCGTACCTCAATAGGGTTACATCTTTCTCAGCACAGGATTGTGGAGGCGAATGAGGCAAAGGACCACGGGGTCGGGCTCCAGGCTACATGTCCAGGCCTGTTCCTCCAAAAAATCAAGTGCGAGGCTGGATGCAGGCATAGACCTCCAGGAGGAGTTTTGTTAATTGGTTGGTAAAGTGCATTGGCCCCAGGACAGACATGGGTTCTGATCTCAGCCTTGTCATTTGCCATCTGTGTGACCTTTGGCAAGTGAACTAACCTCTCTGAACCTAGATTCCTTATATGAAAATATGGCATTGATCTTTGTTCCAGGCTGCCTGATCTGGTCCTCTACTAACTAGTCGTGTGACCTCGGGCAAGATAATTGATGAAATTAGAAGTGGAGTTCATGAGCAAACGGCTAAGAATTATTGTGACGTCCTTGGTACAAAAACATGATTTTATTAAAGCACAGGGGCAGGACCCATGGGCAGAAAGAGCTGCACTGAGATTGTGAGTAGTGACTGATTATACACTCTTAAATTTGTGCAGGGAGGGAAGGTATGGATAACACAGGTATCCAAGGAATTTCTGGATGCCGAAAGCAGGGTCTCACAGGACCCTGAAGATTTAGCTATTGTCAAGATAAGGTTGCTTTTAGTTTTTAAGGAAATGTAAACATTAAGGCATTAAGGCAGCCATAAATTTCTTGATGAGTATTACACTGCAGGTCTCTGGCATTTATCAGTGGGCTGCGGGCTCTAAGGGAATTTAATTTAAGCTACATTTTTCTTGCCTTTGTTTCCCTCATGATAATCAATCTTTTATGCCTTGCTTTCCTTATCTACAAATGGGGATGATATTAGTACCCAGATCATTATGGTGATGTGAGAATGATATGAGTTAATATGTGGAAAGCACTTAGAAAAATGAATAATCATTACTAGTAGTACATTATCAAACTTAGTTGTGTGTTGCCTTGTGCTGGCCTCCCCCAGAGCAGATCATCTGTCAGGGGTGCTCTTGGGAGGTACTGTAGGCCCAGAAAGTGGGAGAGGGAAGGGAAGGAAGCTCTCACAGTGTACAATAATGGATGAGTCACTGCCATGGCATTGGAGACTCAAGCCTGTGGGGAAATTTCCTTGGGGAAATAGGCTGAGACATACCTGAAAGCTATGCCACCCTCAGCGTATGGGACTGGCTGCCAGCTTTCAGTGGCTGAGGGTTGCTTCATTAATTCTGTCTCAGCCTTGAGTTGAGTCCAGTTTAAGCAGAGAGCACTCCTGTGGCTGGAAAAGTCCAGCATTGGGCAGAAGGTGGAAGGAATTTGTGGTGAGCAATCTCTCTGAGTGCTGAAGGGAAAAGAATGTGAATACAGCAAGGCAAGTGTCAGGCAGAGAACTGGGCTTATTAAGTTTTCAATAAAAGCCTCCCTCTACCCTTTCTTAACAAGTTTCCATGCTGAGGTTCCATCTGGCTGTCCTGGGTGATTCCCTTGGAAGACAGAGAAGAGCTCGATGGCAAGCAGTTTATTTGGTAGGTGACACCAGAAAGTAAGGACGGCCCAAGTGGGGAAGTGAGGAAGCCAGTAGAGGGTGCTTTGTCAATCAGGGTCCGGCTGTGAAAGACTTGCCCTCCTGGGAACTCTGGACACAGTGCCGGGCACCTCAGAATCATCTCTGCACAGAGGCTCAGATGCTGGGTGGTATCTGTCTACCAAACCCGTCAGACGCAGTGTCTGCTTCTCTCTCCAGTGAGAGGGAGCAGCATTGCCAATATGTCTCTGTGCTGTCTCTTCAGTGCCTGCTTACTAACTATTATAGCTCTGGTTTACCCAAGTTAGGAATTAGAGGATAATGAATTTTTTAAGTTTTATTTATTTATTTTGAGAGAGAGAATGTGTGGGAGCGGGTGCACGAGCGGGACAGGGGCAGAGATAGAGAGAGAGGGAGAGAGAGAAACCCAGGCAGCCTTCATGCTCAGCTTAAGGCCCAGCTGGGCACTGGATCCCAGGACTGTGAGATCATGACCTGAGGCGAAATCAAGAGTCAGACCCTTAACGTACACAGCCACCCAGGTATCCTGAGGATGACAAATTTGGTCAGTATTTAGCCACATATCACAGTTGTTTCAGAAAGTAATTTGAGCAAGTTCTGGAAAAGGATAGTGCTCTGGGGCCGTACTACCAGACACTTGTTTGCCGGACCCTGTCTGACCCCATACTAACACCTGTGGGACCCAGACAGAGTGTCCCCCAGGCTCTCGGGATGAACAACCTGTCCTCCGTAGGGCTTCCCCAGGTGCTGTTGGAAGCATCATCCATGGGGCAAGCACACCTCAGAGACTAGAAGTCCTGCTGATGTCAAACACATTTTCAGGAATACTTGGAGTCGATGCTCACTGAGAGTGACTTCAGTGAGTGAAAATTAAGGCTGATGTTCCTGGTGAGCTCAGCATAAAACTGGTGGAAGCAAGATACAGGGGCTGCTCTCACGCTGGGGCACACTCACTGGGGTGGGCGTGCACAGCTCCCAAGCTCAGCCCAACAGCGTTAGCCTCTGGAAACTCGTGGTTGTAGGATGGTCCTGGCTCAAGTGGCTTGGAGAGAGCGAGGCACGACATCATCCTCTCAGCATTTACTCCTTCTTCTACAAAGCCTAATAAATTACAAAAATAATAATAATTCTTATTTCTAGACATTCTTTTTCAACCCCTGGACCTTGCACTCAAGCCACTCCAATTGAGTGACTCTCAAAGAGTCACAGCACATCCCCACCACGGAGCCTGTGCCTTCCTCCACCAGGAGCACATTATCCCCAGAGAATGTTACACCTCAGTCTACTTCTTAATGGTGGAAACGAAACTGAATGGGTGGACTTGGACTTCATTTGAAAGTAGACTGAGCAGTACCTGCTGACCCCTCACTGCAACCCAGTCCATCAGCAATCCGTGTTCTATTCCAATTCCTCCTCCCTCATCCACAGGGCAGCCATAATAGATGACCTACCCTTTCAAAACCCTCCCTCTTACAGCCACACCCAACCCTGATGGTTCTAAAGTAGAACATATCTGCTTCATAACTGCCTCTCAAGACCCTTCCCAGCCTTCAGGACCAGTCAAATCCTATCTTCTCCCTCAAAGGCCTCCTAAATCCTCCATTAGAATTTCTCTTTGCCTATATTCCCTTTTATTTTATTCATAGCCATCGTGACAATGTACTTTAAATTAGAGATATTAATACAACGTTCTTTCCTAAGTGGTGACATTCAACTGCGTGTCCACCCTGATGCTGCTTTGGATGCAGCAGGCAGTAAATAAATGTCACTTCCTTTGCATTGAATTCAAATGAATGACATAAAGAGTAAAAGCCCAGGGTTTTTTTTTTTGTTGTTGTTGTTTGGGTTTTTTTTTTAATGTTTTATTTATTTTTGAGACAGAGAGAGGCAGAGCATGAGAGGGGGAGGGCCAGAGAGACAGGGAGACACAGAATCTGAAGCAGGCTCCTGGTTCTGAGCTGTCAGCACAGAGCCTGACGCGGGGCTCGAACCCACGAACCCTGAGATCATGACCTGAGCCGAAGTTGGAGGCCTAACCGACTGAGCCACACTGGTGCCCCAGGCCCAGATTTACACCTTGGGGAGAGGCTTCCAAAATGATGCTATCCTGATGGTGGCAATTATGATGATGATATCAGTGACATTAATGACTCAAATAATGGTATTGATCACAAGTGCCATTCACTGAGCACCTATAATAATAATAATGGTATACTGGACACTCTGCTTAACATTTCATCCTCACAAGATTTATTATCATTCCCATTTTCTAGATGAGGAAGCCGAGGGGTAGAAAGGTTAAGTAAGTCACTCAGATAGTGGGCCAAAGTAAGGACTTAAACTCGAGGCCCTTAGTCTTCGAAAGCCTTGTTCCGAGCACGATCACTATGATGGTTACACAGGATACTCAGAAGATCAGGTGTAGGGAGATGGGAATGAGCACAAAAACCACTCTTGTGAGAGTCCTGGCAAGAAAGGAAAGGATGGTAAGTGTGAGCAAGTACACAATGGGGAAGAGAAGATGAATTTGAGACATTTATCAGCTAACACTGACCGTAATGGATGGCTAACTGAAGGCAGTGAGTGAGAGAGAAGTAGCTGAAGATCATGTCGAAGTTTCTGTTGAAGGCAGTTGGAGAGCTGCGGACCGTGTCAGCAGGCTTTATGGAGGAAGCAAGGCTTGGGGAAGAACAACAGTTGGACGTATTAGGGTATGGTATGTTAGCACGGAGGTGCCTGTGAGGTGTCTGCTGTAACACTCACTTTTTTTATATGTTTTATTTATTTCTGAGAGAGAGAGAAACAGTGTGAGTAGGGGAGGGTCAGAGAGAGAGGGAGACACAGAATCTGAAGCAGCTCCAGGCTCTGAGCTGTCAGCACAGAGCCCGATGTGGGGCTCGAACCCATGAACCGTGAGATCGTGACCTGGGCTCAAGTCGGACGTTCAACCGACTGAGCCACCCAGGCGCCCTGTAACACTCATTTTGGAGCCTTGACTTTGTTCCAGTGATAGTAATATATTAAGGAGCAATGTGAGCCTAACAAGAATTTTGTGTTTGCTGCTGTGTGATTTCATCCATGAGACACACTTGGTGAATGCAAACTGTAGCCACCTGAACCAAGCACACAAGGATACCCGCCCTCCCTCCCCCCACGTGCCTCACATACCTACCAGCTGCCTTGGGTTAAACCATATGCCGTCAAGTCACGCCTATCCACATCTAGTGTTACAACTTTCTGAATGGTCTCATGACCCTCTTTCTACCACTTTGCAATCACTCACAAAGCATAATGATTCTGAAGCACCTTTCTATGGGTAAGCTTCAGGTGTTTTTCAATATTTATTGTAGCATTTGTGTATCGCTGAACCATTTAACATGTATGAATTGTGACACTGCGTTAATTAGGTTTGCATCATTTTCTATGTGTCACAGATGAAGTTTTTGACTGCTGTTCTCCTAAGTCCATTTTCCCCATAATCCTTGTTATTTTTATTGTATAATTTTGCATAGTGTTACAAAACAGGATCCTTGATCAGAAATTGGCAAACTATGATGCATGGGCCAAATCTGGACCATCATCTTTTTTTTTTTTTTGTAAATATAACATTTTTGGAACAGAGCCATGTCAATTTGTTTATGTACTGTCTATGGCTGCTTTTATTTTTTAAAAATTTTTAACGTTTATTTGTTTTTGAGAGACAGAGCGTGAGCAGGGGAGGGGCAGAGAGAGAGAGAGGGAGACACCGTCTGAAGCAGGCTCCAGGCTCTGGGCTGTCGACACGGAGACTGACGCAGGGCTCAAACCCATGAACCTGAGCCGAAGCCAGACACTTAACCGACTGAGCCACCCAGGTGCCCCGTGGCTGCTTTTGAACTGCAGTGGCAGAAGTATCTGTGACTGAGACCCACCCCATGGCTCCCAGAGCCTAATACATTTACTATCTGACCATTTAAAAAAAATTCTACTGGTGTCTTTCCTGGATCAAAAGGAACACAGAAGGTACCAATGAGAGGAAGATCTAACCAAGGTTAGGAGAGTAACATGAAGTGTTTCAATCCAAGGTCAAGGTCAAGATCACTGATTCAATAGTGAAACACTTGCAGGAGGCTGAAGAAACTCAGAATGATCAGTATTAGATCCACAAGAGACAAGCTAAACATGGGGAAAATATTTTTCAGAAAATGTGATATTAGATGTTTCCAAAAAAGCATCAAGATATTCATCATGGGACAACTTAGTACTTTCTTAGGGCTTCCTAATTTCATATTTTTCATCATTCTAATTGAATTGTATATGGTGTGTGGCAGCAACGCTTCCATGCTCAGGGCCTCGAAGTTCTTCATTTAAGGAAGTAGTGTGCCTCCAGAACTGGACTTCAGACACAGGTCAGCAGAGGGTTGGCAACTTATCGTGGCTGCTCTTCTTTCCATATCCCCCTTCTCAAACCAAATGCCCTTGCTCTTCTACTTTCCAACAGACCTCTTCAACATAAATTCCAGGGCCACCGTTTTCTGTTATTTGGGGGAAATCCCTTTATCTTTCTCTTCTCCTACTTCTCATCTATAAATTGAGCAGATATGTTAGTATTCATTCAGAAGATAATCCATATAACATTCTTAGAATAATATCTGGTACACATTTAAGCATCCAGGAAAGGTTAGTTATTGGTTTTTTTATGTTTATTTATTTTCAAGGGGAGAGAGACAGAGTGCGAGTGGGGGAGGGGCAGAGAGAGAGGGAGACACAGAATCTGAAGCAGGCTCCAGGCCCTGAACTGTCAGCACAGAGCCCGACGTGAAGCTTCAACTTGCAAACCGCAAGATCATGACTTGAGCCAAAGTCAGATGCTTAACCCAATGAGCCACCCAGGCATTCCCAGAAAAGGTTAGTTATTGTAAGTGCCTATTTAAATCTCCAATATACTTAACCCAAAGAATGTTCAGTAAAAACTGAAAGGGACAAGTGGGAATGACATCTTTTCCAATTAGTTTTTCCTCTCTCGACCTCAACTCTTTGGAGCGCAACCATACTCTGTGTCCCAATTTGTACAAAGGGTTCCTTCCATCACTTTTTACACGAGTAAAGCATGTTTGAAAGTGTTTTAGTCCAGAAGGAAAGGAAGAGAACTAAATACCCATACTGACCAGTGTGACAGGCTCTAGGCCGCACGGCTATTCTTCATTGAAATCATTATAGCAGTCCATAAGCCAGGTATTTCTCTCCCTTCACGTATGATTAAACCAAGATTTACAATAACTTTTTAAACAGCTGGCTCAAGACACATAGTCTGTGGTCCTGCCGTGATTCCAAAGATTATTATCCTGAGTCTCTTTGGTTTTACCAATGGCTCTCGGTGTGGAAGTGGGGGAATGGAGGACACTTTTGCCCCTAAGAGACATTTGGCCATGTGAGGGGTGGGGGTGGATAGTGGTGCCTCTGACTTCCAGTAGATAGAGGCAAGGATGCTGGTAAGCATCCTAAAATGCACAGAACAGCCGAAAATGATCTGTCCCCACATGTAAACAGTGCTAAGACTGAGAACCCTACACTAGACCATGCTGCTTCAGAGATATATTTGTTGGTTTAAAGAAAAGAAATGAAAAGAAAATATACGCAAATAATATTACCAAAGGGCTTGCTGCCGTGGTTTTTTATTTCCAGTTGATTATTACTCAACGTTGCTGATAAAATGAATTCCTTTTTTAATCTTTAAGTTAGACGTTTTAACATCTATTCTCAACCTCTTCCACTGTTGTCTGAGACTTATTAATAATATGGCTGTTGGTAAGATGCTTGGAACATTTCAAGGAGAAAAGATGTTTGTTATTCGGCATTGCAAATACCGTGCCCACATTGCCCTACATTAGCAGAGCTCCCTCAGATGAAACTCAGGATGCCAGACGTGATTCTCAAGGCCACTATGAATTATGCTGTCCCAAGCAGGGATACTTAGAGAAAGTGCTTTGGGGTATTTTTTTTAAACTGTGATTCATGTCTCTTTTGGACTCTGGCAGACAGAAAGCAAATGCTGTTGGTGTCTCATCAAAATCTCCCTCAAGGGTTGGGCCACCCCACTCGCAGCCTCTGTGATTATTGGCTGGTCATGGTGCACAGCTGTTCCCGGGGAGGGGGGGGGGGCTCATGTCCCACCCTGTTGAGCACTCAGAGGCCCAAGAGTGACAGACAATGGGTTACGAAGTGGGTCTCGTTGCCTAAGAAGGACCAACTCCTTGGTGCACTTCGTATTCCAGATCTGCCCATGGGATCAGACTGAAGTTAAGTTCCAGCCAAAAATGACATCCTTGCTTAGATTTCTTCCCCTAATTTGTCTGGCTTCCTATATTGCCCTTCTCCTGAGAGGAGCACCCAATAAATCACTTACACAGAAATATCCACTGGGGCCCTGGGTCTATGGAACATGACCGAAAACACACGGGGTCAACAAATTCAAATGGTGAGGAGTATTATAGATACTTCCTTCTCTTCTACAACATCCTCCTTGCTTTGCTGCATCCCTGTTGTTCTTTAGCCCGGATGCTGACAGAGTCGCGGGGGGCTAGTCAGAGCTCAGAAACTGTGATCAGAGAGGAAGCCGAGTTCTGCTTATCGATCAAAGGACTGTCTCTTCAAACTCCCACTTTTCCCTGAGCAGAGCAGTTTGTTTCCTGGCCGGAAATTAGGCTTCAGGGCAATGGCAGTTTTGCCTGACACCCAGCTCCCATCAAAGTTAATGGGGAGGAATTCCGACTTCACAATTCCTGTTGAATTCATATGTTTAAGATTATCAGCACAAAATAGCCCATGAAACTTTGCATCCCTTAAGCATCCCTTAATAAGGCTATCAATTACATCTTATGTGAACAGGTCTTTTTCTCTTCTGTATTTCCTGAAGTTCTTGAGAAATAGCTTGACCTATTTATACTACTCAGTCCACAAAGACAGATTATGGTGACCAAATAATTAAAATAACAATTAAGACTGCTTTCTAAGTATAATTTTCCAAGCAGTTCTTAACAAATGCAGTTTTTTTTTAAGTAATGTTAAGTAATGTTAAGTTTTTAAAAAAAGTATACAGCCACCAAATTAAAAGAAAATGTATGATTTTTCTCTTTGTTCTGATCACACATTTCTAGAGGGATAGTTTTTGATTAAGTAAAGACGTACATTTATTTATTCATTTCTCGAAGATTGTCTAATACCTCTGTGTGCCAGGTGCTGTTCGAGGCACTGAAGATATAAAAAGGAGCAAAACAGACAAAACCCCCTGCTCTCTTAGACGTCACTCGCTAAAGGGGAGACAGATAGGTAACAGACTAGACTGAAAAATATACATTATACAATGGTGTCAGATGTTGGTAAATGAAAGGAAGAAACACCCATTAGCATAACACCTCGCCTTAATGAAGCAGATGTTAATTTAGATAAGATTGTGATGTGATGTTTCTCTGATCAGATGACAATTTAGTGGAGACCTGAATGAAGCCAGGGAACAAGGCATATGTGTATGTGGGGTGGTGTTTTTCAGGCAGGGGGCTGCTCGTGACAGATCCCTAAGAATGGGACATGCCTGGCAGTTTCCGGGAACAGCAAATGCACTGGCTAGAGCGAGCTGCAGAGAGGGCGAGGCAGTGAGGCCACAGCATCTAACCAGAGGTGCTACAGTTTGGTTAAGTCGGTTCTTGACAGCCCTCCTGTTACAGGGCAGTACATTTCCTCTGCCCCCAGGCACTGAAGGCTAATAGCTCCCTACTTATTAGGACAACCCAACATTTGTCCTACTTAATTCCAATAGCACACGGGGCTACATATGGAATCAGTCCCAGGGGAGACTAAACGTTACAACAAGAAGTGACATCATCAGGTTTGCTTTGTTAAGGCCACTGTGACTGTGGAGCAGAAAGCAGACTGACAGGTGGAAGGCTGAAGATAAACCATTGAGAATGCTGTTGCGTGGGAAAGAGAATGATAGCAGGTCTGGGAGGTGGAGGTGGAGTTGGCCCAAAGCAGTTGCTTTGGGGAATATTATTTGAAAGAGGAGCTGGCAGGATGTGCTGGTGTTGGAAATAAGATGGGTGAAAGAGAAGTGTTATGGCAAATGCGAAAGTTTTCTGTTGTCATTACTGTTCCCATTTTGCTTATAAACAAGTGTTAGATGTAATGTGACTATCTTATCATCTGGTCATTTTTGTGTATGCCTGTGTGCATGAGCGCGCGTGTGTCTGTGTGTCTGCATGTCTGTGTCTGTGTGTGTGTCTGTGTGTAGGCAAGCCTTATTACTTAAAAGATACTTCCACCCCTGGGTTTCTTGGCCTCATCTCTACTATGCCACGGGGCCATTTTGTGCGTTATAGGATGTATACCAGGTTTCCTGGCCCTGATTCCCTAGACATAAGTAGTACTTTCTTCCTACTGTGAAACATAAAATGCACCCAAACCTTATTCAGTGTCTCTTAGGGGTGGCAAAATTACCACCAGTTGAGCACCGCTGCTCTAAAAGGGGTAATGAGGCTGTGGTGCTAGTTCTGCCTCTAATTGAGTGACCTTGGGCAAGCCACTAACTGCTCAGGGCTCTCTGTTTCTTGCTGTGCGCTTATCACAAGTTATGAGTAAGATGTCTGTTAACCCAAATTGGAAAGTCTATAAATTGGTTAACCAACTCCTTTCTGGGGAATTAACTTCCACTCAATTTCAAATGAATAGTATCTCAAAAAAATCTTATTAATATAAACATAAAATTAGTTATTCTTCTGGGAGTGGAAAAATGCCCCCAACAATTATAAGACTGATTTTCTCAATCTAGGCCATAATTTAAACAGGAAAAATTCGCTAATAAGCATTCCCAGATTCTGAAATAGCTTCTGCAATTTTCCTATTTGCAAAGTCAATTGAGGACTTAAAACCACAGCTGTCCATGTGTGGTTTTCTGTGGGCCTTATTGGGCAATTTGGTCCAATAAAGTGTAGCTTTCAGTGGACAATGTTGAATTATGGCAGGCACTGCCAGGGATTACTTTGCCACATCACGTCTTCTCCTTTGCCCAATTAGGGCTGTCAGTAAATAAATGAAATTGTTGAAACAGATGGAAAAATTTAGTACGACCTCTTCTGAATTGTCTCATACAACCTCCATGAATTTTGTGAAACTGTTTTCCTTAAGTGAGTATATGATTTTTCCTCTGCACTCTAAAATTTGGGATTGAGGAGTGTCCATAATCAAATGATGGCACTCATTTGAACAAACAAGCTTTGAACAAACACCTCTTAGCTTTAACCAGTGTGGAGTTGGGGCCAGATCCTAAGCCTCTTCATCTTTGGTCTTAGGTTTTGCTTACTACGCCTACAGTGACTGATGCTTTGTCAGATATTGAGGGATGCCAATCATGCCAGCATGCCAATACGCGGTGGGCTGTGAAGGTGTGTTTACAAAACCATGGATAAAACAGAAAGCCAAACTACATGGTTCTATATTTGTATATGTGTTGTGAGAAGGCTAAAGTCTATTCCCCGTGTGCGTCCTCTGTTTGGGTGACCTATCTGCAGAGTTTCTACTGTATGGAATCTATGGATGCTTTTTATTAAATGAAAAAGAAATCAATTTTCTATCTTTATCCCTGCCTTCTAGCTTCACTAAGCTTGGCCACTGCCAGAGCCTTTTAAGGAAAGCAGAGTCAGCTGAATGTGCCTGCCTCTTTTTGGCTTTTCCTGATTTCTAGATGGCCAGGAATTTGTCTCCTGGCCATATCCGGTGGTCAATGCTTGAGGCTAAATGGTGGATTAATTTATGGCATTGATTACTCTAAATTAATTGGTATATGGAAAGGGTGGTCTCCAGAGAGCTAGATCTGGTGACTTTGACAGGGCCAACCCTGGGATGGCTTTCATTATTCCAATGACAACAAGGCAATTAAGCTTTAGAAAGACAGTAAGGATGTGGCCCACCATGAGGAAAACCCAAGATTTATTGAGCATTTTGCCTCTGAAGAGTGCTGTTGAGCAAGGCTCTACCTGGAAAACATATCGAATAAGAAAACAAAGTACATTTATAGCCCAAGGCAGCTCATGAGCATACCTCTGAGGCCATTTTGTTTACCTGTTGGAGGTTATAAGATTCTCATTGGCCAGACGCATTACAAAGAAATGATTACTCCTTTTATTCTTTCATTCAGCATATTTTAATATTTGCTTTCACTGAGTCTAATGCTGGGCAGAGAGGGGAATAAGAAGGCCAGTAGGACATAGGGCCTCCTCTTAAGGAATTTATGAAGTTGTATTGGTCAGACTGCCACAGATAGTTCTAACTCTATTACATATATATTACATATATATGATAAAATGCAGGCTGTGATAGAGAGGTGGTCAAATATTGTAGAATAACAGGAAAAAGGACAATTACTTCTAGTTATAAGGGGAGCTGTATGAAGTGATATGTTAATTAGGATGCTTCAAGGAAAGTAACACAATACACAATTAAAAGTAGCTTAAACTGACCCTGGGGATCTTGTTAAAATGCAGATTCTGATCCAATTTTTCTGGAATGGTGCCCAAGATTCTGTAGTTATAACAAGTTCCAGTTCACATTGATTAACTTGGTCCACTGACCACCCTTTAAGTAGCAAGAACTTTTAAAACTAGGCTTCGTATTATTTCATATAACAGAATTTTGGGGGTATGTGGTTTCAGGGTGGGTTTAAAAAGCTCAAATGACATCAATAAGGAATGAGGTTCTTTCCATTCTTCTTCTCCGACCCTCTACCTAATGGCTTCTGGCTTTATGCTTTTCTCTCATGGTCTCAAGATGGCTGCAGCAGTTCTAAGCATCACACATAGGCATGACAAAGGGCATGATCAGTAGAAGAGGGATATTGCTCCTCTTATTATTCTTTTTATAGGGAAAAAGGCCCTTGCTAAAATATTTCTGGAAGCAAGCTTTCCCTTAGTTTCCACTGACCGTAATCATGTGTGATGCCCATCCTTCACTGTAAAGTCTATTGGGAAAGCAGGTTTTCAGCTTCTACAGTGAGTTATGGGCTCTGTTGTAAGAATGGTGGGGAGGAAAACGGTCATTTGGTTGGGCAGCCCAACTGCATTTATCACAGTGGCACTGGGGTCTATTGGCCATAGAAATCTTGATGGGCTAGGGATACCCCACTGAGTTAGCACATGGAAGGGGAAATTGGAGTTCATCATGCAATGTGTCACTTAGATAACATTAGATGTCTTAATTTACCTTAGAATTGTCTCCTTCCAAGACTCTGGAATGCTGAGAACAAACTGAGGACTGATGGGTGTGGGGGGTAGGGGGGAGATGGGCATGGAGGAGGGCACTTGTGGGGACGAGCACTGGGTGTTATATGGAAACCAACTTGACAATAAACTATTTGTAAACAAACAAACAAACAAACAAAAAAAACCCCTAATCTTATCAGAAATTGTACATATGGGCTATAATAAAATTTGATTTTTACTTAAAAAAATTGTCTCCTTCTATAGGCACGTGTCTCCCCATCCACCCTTCCATTGTCTTGATTCTGAACATTGACATTTCTCACCTTGAATACTGTCCTAAAATCCTAAATGCTCTCGCTATCCCCACCTGTCTGTTTATACCACCCATCCATTCTGCTTACAGCATCAGACTCCTAGCCTGCAAATGTGACTGTGATATACTTTGTTCAAAACTCTTTAATGGTCCCTGATAAAATATTAACTTCATAATATAGTCTTCAAGTTTCATTATAATTTCCTGTCTACTACTTGTTTGTCCTGCTTCACAGCCCAACACTCCCCACTTTGATGCTACGGAGAATAAGAGAATAATTTTACTGGGACCTATGATTAACTTCTATAGGTATAAAGTCATCTGCTTAAGACTTCCTTTCAATGTTGCCACATACCATGAGAAATAATTACTAGGATTCCCATTTTGGAACATCTACATTTTCCAACCCATTCCCTATGCTAGATGCTTGATTATCGTGGCCATCCTCAAATATACCAGGAGGCTTTAATGGTGACAATTCCAGGGGCCTTCCACTCACTGAGGGAGGGGGAGTCATTTGTAGTCAAAGTTCTTATTTCCTTAATATTACCCTTAGTTTGCTTTTCCTTCCGTGATTTATTAAATTTTACCCAAGACTTGAGGACTTTCTGGCTTATTGACTTTTCAGTATGCATGATTTATTATTATTAATATCTCAACCCATCCTCTCATTATTTTTATCACTCTTCCAGATGTAAGTCATAGGCTGCTTACTTTCCCTTCCTGTCCTGCACCTCTCCCAAGTCAAACACAGAGCCTTGGGTCATATCTTAGGTGCTCAGGAAATGCTCTTTTCTTCCTCGTCCTAAGACATTTATTGAGCACCTTTTATCTGGTATGGTGTTAGGGAGTTGAAGATCCAATATGTGGTCTCAGCCTTTAGATGACTGCACTTGAGTTCACCATGAAAATGCTACTATGATTATAGCCATACTGAAAGTATGTAGAGAGCATTGGAAATGGGAAGTAAATCATCCTTGGTGAGTTAGGAAAGGCGATTTGGGGAGAATATTGGTGAGAGACACCTAAAAGGTAAGGAGAACCTGGGAAGTATCCCAGTAAGCAGCACAAGAGTGCAGTGAATTCGGGGGAACCAGGAACAGCTAAACTTGACTAGACCCAAGAAAATGAGGAAATCAGAGAGCGTGAGGCTAGGAAAGTACGCAGACAGATTATAATGAGATTTGTAGGGCTGTGTGATAACGTTCTGGTTTTATTATGAACCACTGAAGAATCCTATGCAAGGCATGTGACCACAACACTGCAGACTAGGGAATCACTCCCACTGCTGGGCTGAGAGCAGAGCTGAGGACAGTTAGGCCTTTTTGGAGGGTAATATAGTACCCAGATGAGATATGATAATGTTCTGAATCAAGACAGCAGTGGCAGGGACTTGACAGAGTGGTGTGGACCATTAGCAAGATATTTAGGGAGTAAACTTAGTTCTATTTGGTGATGCATAGGGAGTCTAAGGGTGACTATGTGATGAGTAGAGTGAAGAATAGGACTTTGAACTTTCATTTTGAAAAGCCCCTCCACACCCCGTGATGAAATTGTTGCATGACTCCTTATGTCCAAAGGTGCGTGCCAGACACACCCAACAGCCCATAAATGTAACTCAGTCTTAATTCCTAGTAAAACTCTCTAGCAGTGCCTCTTGCCATGTAACTCTTGAGGAATTGAGTATGGTGGCTCAAAGAACTTTGGCCATGTGTGATTATTGCACTTTTCCTCTCGGGTATGGTCTCTATTTTTATTGAACAACTGTCAGTAGGCCACGCAGCATTGCCAACAACACGCCGAAAATAGAATGAAAGCAATTACCTCAGCAAAGATTAACGCAGAAAGTAAAACTGCGCTTATGTAATACTCCTTTTGCAGGCACTGAGGCCAACCTTCCATTGGTTTCTCTGTATCTGTTTCAGAATCATAACAGAATGACGCCATCTCTGTCCATGCTGGAGGGATCCATTTTCTCCATAATCCCCTCTTCCTGCCATTTCTAAATCTGTTCTCAGAGCAGACTCCAGAAGAGGGCTGCTCCCCAGGGATGATTTCCCATCAAGATGCTACCAACAGATGAGAGATAATATTAGCTAACAACATATCAGCACTGCTCTGGTGTTTGGCAACTACTTGTCAGTAAACTTCAAGAAGATGCTTACGTTTTGGAGAATGTCAGCCCTAAGAGGAACTGAGAGTTAAGGAAGAGATGATTTAGGCCAATTCTCAAGCCTGGGGAATTAAATGGCTTGCCTGAGGCTTCCTTTGTCCCTTAAATTTAAAGAAAGAATTGAAACCCCAGCCTCTACTGGAATAAGGGCATTTCCCCCACGCCCTTGGCTTCTTACAATGAAACAAGGACCATAGGGAAAGCTTCCTTGTCAAATCCCTAACACCCCCAGTGGGCGGAGAAAACTTTAATACAAAAGAAGAAAATCAACCCCATAATTAGATACAGAACTGACTCCAGACCAGCTCGCAGAAATATTGTGCTGGCTTCCATAAGTGCTACAGAAGGAGGAAAGGAAAGCGTGCATCAGCAACTTGAGGCTTACATGTGGGTCTGATGGAACGATACCATTTCACAAAGCACAAATAATAACAAAAATAGCTTTGACGGGAGGCAAAAAGAAACAAGAACAACTAATTGCTAAGGAGGGCCACTTTGGCATCCATTGTTAATGTCACCCAGCTTCTCCCCTCTCCCTGCCCCCTGCCAAACCCTACCACCACATAATCTCTGCATTACAAACTGAGTTGACTCATTATACCTATTAAATTGTAGTATTGTCAACGTTAACCTCTGACCAAACCTTGTGAAACCAGATCTCACATCTGAACACGAGGGTAATGAAGATCATGGGGAAAAACAGGATGCCTGAGACACACTGATGATTCTGTCTAATGCACCTATTTGAAAAGACCCCCATTTTAGTTAGTTAGAAAGAGAGAGAGGTTATTTTCCAGATATAGTAGTGTTATATACACTATGTCAGTTGAGAGTGTATAACTCTTAAAACCACTTGATGAGATGAATAGTATACTGTTGTTCTACCTTCAGGTAGGGAAACTGAATCAGAGAAGTTTTGGCCCTTTCCAAATTCAGACCTTCCCAAGTTTAGACCCAATTTATAAACTGTTTATTTTAAAATAGGTCTGCACTTACAAAAGAGTTGGAAAGATAGTACAGAGCATTCCGTTTACCCACCCTCTCCTAATGTTAACATTTTGTATCACGATGTGGATCTTACTTCAAGAGCTTTGTTGAGATATAATGCGCATGCTATATAGTTAACCTATTTAAAGTTACCTTTCAACAGTTTTTAGTATATTAAGAGATACGGACAACTGTCACTCCAGTCATTTTTAGAATATTTTTATCACCTCGAAAAGAAGCCCCACACTCTTCAGCTATCTCCTCCTTTCCCCACTTCCCTCCACACGCCCAAGCCCTAAGCAACCACAAATCTATTCTATGTCTCTTCAAATCTCCTAGGCGTGGCATATAAATAGAATAATATTAAATGTGATATTTTGTGACTGTATTGTTTTACTTACCATCATGTTTTCAAGATCCACCTATGCTGTAGCAGGTCTCAATATTTCATGCCTTTTAATGGCCAAATAATATTCCATTGTATGAGTAGAGCATATTTTGTCTATCCATTAATCAGTTGATGTTTATTTGGGTTATTTCCACATTTGGCTTTTATGAACCATGTGAATATTGCTGATAAAGCTGGTTGAAGAGCATGATTTTAGATCTGGAAGGACCTGGTGAGTGTCCTAATACATCACTCCTGAAATAAGCTGACTTATCCAGCCAGTTGCTAACTGGAGACCCTCTCATGAAGGCAAGCCTTTAAGCCCATGGCAGATAGTGGTTTAAACATGCATGTCCTATGAACTTTCCCTCTTCAAAAGAGTTGAAGTAATAGATAATGTTCAGTTTAATCTTTCAAACTCACCAATCAGGTAATTTGATCATCTCCCTTAGGGATGAGGATAAAGGGGCCAGAGTGATGACTTAGCTCCTTAGCTCAGGTGAGCCCAGAAGCAGACCCTTGAGATAAAGGTGAGAATTTGAGTAGTTTCTTTGGTAAGTTATGGAAGAGCTCTAGGGAAATGAGACATGGAAGGGAAGGAAACCAGTAAAGGGTATACTTATGACCAAATTAGTGTTGTGGGTCACTGGGGCACAACCACATCAAGGGCCCCTTAGAGACAGTGCAGAACATGCCTCGGAGTCAAACGAAAAGAGGAGTAGGGTATAGGGTATTTATCCATCAATTTCCATCAGTTTTGGGGGTAAGGAGTAAGTCCCCTAACACTTCCAGGGAAAGACAAGGGGGAGAAGAGGAGAGTTTCTATCCTGAAAATGAGACTTTCTAAGCAGATATTGACTGGTGAGTACTAGAGGTAACCCTGTAGACCTGCACTTACTTGTTTGTAGAGGACTAATTCTGTGTTCATTAAATCCTTGATAATTAGAGCTGGAGTTATATATGAAGAAATATTCCAGTCCAACCCTATCCCCTTTTAGTTTATTGCTCCAGAAGAGATCTCTGCCCTGTATGTTAATATGTGGATGTGGTATGTTAGAGAGAGCACACATTTTGGACACTGATGCTCATGGGTTCAAATCCTGACTTCCCACATATAGAATCTATGTGCAAACTGTTTGAACAAACTGTCTCATCTTAGAACAAGTTCTCTTAATCCATAGTCGTTTCCCGCCCACAACCTCCATTCCAAGGTCAGGTAATACACTAAATGACATGTCTGATGACACTGAGCACGGTGGCTGATATGTAGTATGAATTCAATAAGGACTCATTTTTCATATTTCCTAGGACTAAGGAAGAGATGCAACAAGCAAATGCATTAATTCATTCAACAAATATTTATGAAACCCCTACTATGTGCAGAATTCTATTGTAGTCATCAGTGTACAGTGTAGAGTGGTAAAGAATCCAAATTTCTACCTCATGAAGCCTACATTCTAGTAAGTCAAAAACATTGGGATCCTGCTTTTACATGTCAGATCCTATTTTTATTATCTGGAAAAAATATGGTTCAATGTATATTAGTCACTGGCTTTTAACTTCTCAAAATATAAGCCTCATATCAGACTGTCCCCAAGTGTTCTCTCTCTCCAACCCTTAATCAAACATATTCTGAGAAGCACTTCTCAAATCTTTCTTTGATGTTGCATTAGTTGGATTTTTTTGGTCCCAAGAGACAGAAACTAAATTGGAACTAGTTTAAGCAAAAAGGAGTTTTCTTGAAAAGAGAGGATGGATAAAAGCAAGGGAGAGCAAGAGACATGGCTGGACTTCCAAATAGCTTGAACCAGGGACTCACTCTGCCTCTCTCGTCTGTCCTGTGTGGTGTGGCTTTCTCCACATGTCAGATATCATGCCTTCTCATGGCTCCTATGAGTTACATCTTGCAACATCAGCCATCAGAGAGATGAGCCCAGGCTTCCCAGTTTTCTTGTCCAAAATGCTCAGGAAGAGACTCTAGTTCTACCTTGGGATAGGAATTCTTTATTGGATCACTCAGCTACAGGACATTTCCCACAATAATTATATGGCCAAGGAACTAAGAGTGCAATCTTAGAATCCCATAGGTACCCATAGGACCTGTCAAGACACAGAACCCCAAGAAGGCTGATTCTCATATCCTGGACACCTTTCTGGCAGGAAGCATGTATAACAGCGATTCTGAGCGCTGGAGGGATGAGCAAACAATAGAGCCAGAAGAGGCCACATCTTATTCAGCCCGCACGAGGTGTCCATTAGTAGAAATGAGCCAACAATACATTACTTCCTGCAAATTTGTTGAGCATATTCAAAACAAACACATTAAAATGGATTCTTCACCATTTATGTGTCAGGGAAGTAATAATAATGTCTTTATTGCACATATTAATGTTCTTGAGTGCTTCCAAAGTACTGTGGAACTTCAAAACATTTTCCAGTTTCAGAGAATTAATTAGCTCCCCTGTGGAGCAGCTCACGAGCAATGTTGCCATTTTGGAGATAGAATGATTGAATCGGAAAGGCAAGGGGTATTGAATTATTCATCTTTTCAATAAGCATGTATAAGCACCCACTCCTAGCATGGCTCGGCTGACAGTTATGGGGGCATAAACTGATTGGAATAAAGTCTCTGCTCTCAAGAAACTTTAGTCCACTATGATAAGTCTACTAGGAGAGGTGAACTTGTCAATCGCTAGCCTGAATAGGAGTCCACATAAGGCCAAGATAAGATGGGTAAACATGAGAAGCTAGAAAAAGCTGATAGAGCTGGGAAGAAACTTAAATGGCAGAAGCCCATGAAAAAAACATGATAGGGAATTTAGTCTTCTCTCTGTGGAACAATTGTTAAATATACCACACACACACACACACACACACACACACACACACAGAAATTATTGTGAATTTATACGTGGCCAGTCCTCCAATTCCTTTATTTTTATTAAACAGTAAACCCATTTCTCTCATCTCCCCCAACCTCCACTCTGGCAACCACCAATATGTTCGTTGTATCTAAGAGTTTTTATTTTTTGTTGTTTTGTTTTGTTTTGTTTTTCAGACTCCACATAGAAGTAATATCTCACAGTATTTGTTTTTCTCTGTCTGGTTTCTTTCACTTAGCACAATGCCCTCGAGTTCCATCCATGTTATTACAAATGGCAGGATTTCCTTCTTTTTTATGGCTGAATAATATTCCATAGTGTTATTTTGTGTGCATGTGTGTATGTGTATTTTTCATTATCCATTCATCCATCAATAGGCACTTACGTTGTTTCTATGTCTTGGCTATTATAAATAATGCTTCAATGAACATGAGGGTACAGACATATTTTTGAGATAGTGATTTTTTTGTGTTTTTTATGGATAAATACTCAGAAGTGGAATTGCTGGATCATATGATAGTTCTATTTTTAATTTTTTGAGGAATCTCCATATTGTTTCCCATGGCGGGTGCACTAATTCACATTCCAAATAATCTCAGTAAATGGAAGAAAAATTGATCCATTTACCCTAGTCATCCAAGTGATGAGTTAGACTCACTAGTTTACATTGCCCAGTGAGTTCTGGGTTAAAACTTGCAATAACGTATGAAGACTAGATTGTTTGTATAATGGGCACTGCTTACCTGCTTGGATTTTCATTACCCAGGCAACGTCTGATTCCTATCGGGGTTCTCTTTGTGAACCCAAATGCCATAAGGTGGGGAAATCTATGAGAAACTATGGAGAGATCAGAGACATGCACATGGAGACACCCATATGGAGGGGAACTGAGGTCCCTGAGCCTTGGCTGCTGTTGAACACCAACAGCCAGCACACACTGCCAGGCACGTGAGTGAGCCATTTGGGAAGTGAATCCTCTAGTTGTGATTCCACTGGCCCGAAGCTGACACTGAGTGGGCCAGAAGTGAGCCTTCCTCCCTGAGCCCTGTCCAAATTCCAGATTGAGGCTAATAAAAGATTGCTGTTATTTTAAGCCAAGAAGTTCTGGGGTGGTTTGTTATGAAGAGTACTTAACTGGAACATGTTCCACAAAGGATTCATGATATTAACATCTTCTTGCCTTGATCCCATTTATTTAAGTCACTCCAAAACTATTTAGATTTCAGAAAATCAACTCAAGTGCTCAGAAAAAAAATGCATTTCTATTTCTCTAAAGAGTTTCAAATAGAGAATACAATGAAAATTTCAAGAGATTTCCTTTAGATGTAACATTACTGGAATATATCGATTTTAAAACAATGCTTACCCCTATTTCTAAATATAGTTAAACTGAAAACACCAGTAAGTAAGGTAACATTTGTAACATTTGTGACATACATAATAGGTTTTACCAAAGCCCCACCTCTGGGCCAGAGGGGCTCCTGCTGTGATGTGAAGGTCATTGGATACAATGACCCTTAAGTGGTAGGCTTCCTTCTTAATTCACTAATCAAGTTACAAATATAGCTTCTGATACTTCCTCTCTTCTTTTTTTATAGGTTGTCAAGACAAGTCAGGGGCAGCAACCAATCAGCTCCTCGTATTAAACAGCATATTTTGCTGAGCTGGATTTGACTCCTGGTTGCTACAAAACAAATCTAAGTTTATATCAGAGGTGACAAACTCCATGCCATGTCATTTATCCTTTTTATAGCATGGGTGACACCGATGGTCAGCAAGTCTTGTTGATGATGGTGTGAATCAACTAGAGCAGAAAGCATCCAAGTCTAGAGGTTTCCTCTGTCAATAGTTAGAAATCATTTGTTTTAATGAAAAGAAAACTAATTAAAAAAAGAATTCCTCTGCTATTGCTTACCCTATATATCTTAAAAGATACTTGTAATCCCTGTATTAACAGGGCTAACCACTATTAATACTGGAGTGTACATTACTCTAGACAGAAGTCCAAACATATGTAGATATTCACCTTGATACATTTAATGATTGCCAAGAGACAAACATATTGAGATTTTACCATGTAGTATGTGCTTACTTGTGAAGTAACTGTTTCACAACTTTCACTTAAAACACAACGCAATGAGGTAAATAACATAAACCAATTACACCTCTGATGAATTGGAAGTTCAAGTCTAAGATCACATAGCTAGCAAGCAGAAATGTATAGCTCCAAACCTGCATCTGTTGACTACAGATGTTATTTTTTATTATTGTGTCTCTCATATTGTGCATCTGATTTTTTTTGCATCTAAAATTATAACTATAATTTATGATAATATTCACTTAACTCATTTATAGCCACAGTGTAACGTCTGATCAGTATTCGTTTATAGACATCCATTTTATAAAAACATTTCACTATTCCGGTCTTGTTAGAAATTTCAGTTCTTGTTTTGTTGGTTTTTTTTTCTAATTTTCCATTAGTGTAAACAACACTGCAATGCATAACCTTGTAGATAAATCTTGCTGTATATCTGTTATTTATTTGTAATGATAAATTTATAGAAGTACAATCTTAGGGACAATGACCTCCAAAAATGTTATACTTTCAAGAGTTACATCATATTTTCCTTCAGAAAAAAAGTTATACCAAATTACATACCTGCTATCCGTAAGTCCCAAGACTTCATTTAACAAACAAAAGTAAAGCAAAATAAATGAACAAACCTTAAACCACAAAAAAAACACAGCCTTTCCAATCACAGTTTCATCTTAGAAATAGAAGATATCTTACCAGTCATATTTTCTGATCTCCTACACATTATGGACCTTTTTTTTCCATAGAACAACCCCGATCTAGGGTGGTAGCCATCCTACAATGCATAGGAAGTGGGGGTAGAAAATAAAAGACAATTTTAAATATCCCTAAACTACACAGCACATTTTTTTTTAACTCTCAGCAATGAAATACTGTTCAAACTATTCTAAAATGCATCCACAATAAGAGAGCCTCATTGGGAATGAGGAGACCTTGGCAGGCTTTCAACATACTTGACACAGGTCATGGAATGATAAACATTTTTTGGTCATTCTCCACCTGGAATGGGTTTGCTTTAGGTGCTGGCAACTGAGTACCTATCACTTGCTCTATGCAGTTGCCCAACAGCTTGGTTTCTCTTGCTTCTGGGAATTCAGCAAACAGAGGTAGGCTGGTCAGTGGGAAAAGAAAAGTGTCTAGAAACAAAAATGAATGAAATACTTTTACATTGCTAGGTCAGAGGAGCTGGGAGTAGAACTGTATGTGCCCTCTCCTGCCCCAAACTCTCAAAAATTCCATCACCCAAGTTCCTTTAATTCTAGATACGCAGGGATTTAGCAGTGTTTAAAGGAGAAAACGACCTTCAATGGACTAAATTTTCCTCGAGTACCCGTTAGATATAAGACAAGGCTAGATGTTGCAGTGGAATCCTAAAAAAGAAAAAAAGAGGTAACACAAATGAATGACGCAATAAGAAATTATTTAAAAAAAAACTACAGGTATGTGAATTCTGCAATTGATTGGCAAGTTGACTGCAACAGCAAAGAGAAGGGGAAAGTAATTCTGCCTGGAGTGAGGGGTGAGGGCTGGGGTGGAAACAGGGCTGTAGAAGAAGGTGGTATCTGTAGATGCCCAGAAGGCTGGTTTTTCTGGCCCCAAATGCTTGTTTTATTCATTTATTTATTTTGTTGCAGATCTGCTAAATAATTTGTTATTTAAATTATAAAACCAGTAATTTGCTTTCATCTTAGCAAACACACATGAACACACACACACACACACACACACACACACTTTCTTAAGGTCTATATATACTTTACACTCCGTTTTGGCTGTACATTCAAAGTCATCCCTGCAATGGGAAGGCAAATTGAATTCTAACACCATCTTCCGCTTTGGGAAACTAGACTAGTTGGGGGTGGGGATCAGGGCTTAGGACTCGTAGCCAAAACTTTATGCTTCAGGAACTGCATGGGGAATCATTCTGATATTCGAACATAGAGCCTTCGGGGAATAGCTCACTTTATTCCTATTAGCCCCGAACAGACTACTACGTACAGTACTTGGCACCCAGTAGGCCATCATTTGCCATAATAGATTTTAGGCATCCGCCTTTTCCCCATGAGAGGACAATCAACGCATCACATTATGCTTCTTTGGCCAGTTTTATTCAGCTCTGATCTCAGTAGTTAAAAAAAACAGGAGAGAGAATGGGGCCGTAGCTTCCAGAGAGAGGAGCTCTGCACCGCCCGGGTGCGAGGAAAGAAGGCGAGGGAGGCGGAGGGAGCCCAGACTCCCACCTCGGCTCCTCTCCTCCCGCAGCAAACGCTCGGCCCCCGCCTTCTCTCCCCATTCCGGACCCTGCACCCGGGTGGCGAGAGGGCAGCGCGGGAGAGGCGGCGGCAGGGCTCCGACTGTCACGTTCGTTCCCTGCTGCTTTTCCAGTGCCCAGCCTCCTCGCCCCTCCTCCCTAATCCTCAGCCGGGGTTTGGAGGCGATTCCCCTCTAGTGACTGAGACGCTCGCATCTGGGCGAGCGGCGCTTNCGGCGCCGCAGCTCTGGCAGCTCACACCCCCAGGCAGACGCATCCAACGCCTCCTCCCTGCGCCACCACGATGGAGCAGCCACCCCGGCCCGGGACTGGCGCAAGGTAAGGTGCAGCCGCCTGTTGCTTTTCGCAAAGCGCGGTGTCGTCCCTCTACCCGGGTGCCTAGGCCGTACCTTCCGTAACTAGTAGAGGGGAACTCTCACCCCAGATCAGAGCCACGTTCCAAGCCCCGGTCCCCTGGGCGCAGACCCGGGGAGAGACCCCTCCTGGCGTGGGGAAGTCGACCCTCTGCTCGCTTGCAGCCGACTGCTGTGCAATAGTCTGCAAACTTTTGTGCCCCCCTCCCTGCGCGGTGCTCACCCCGTGCCGTGCAACTTGCACGTCTAGTCCTCGCGTGCGCCCTTCCCCCCGCCCTTCCCCACTACCCACCCCTGACGTTTGCCTCTGCCCATTTCTTTTTCGGTGTTCTTGCTAGTCGACTTTTCACTCGCTGCAGCTCCCGCTAGAGAGGCGAGGGCTTGGGACTCAGCAGTGCTCATCCTGCTTGTGAGGGTTGGATAGGAGCAGAGACCAAGACGTAGGACGGGTGGGACATGGGAGGCGGCTGCGGCCACCCTTGGGGCTCTGTCTAGCACGGCAGGAGTCGGTCCATGCTTGCGTATGCCACCCCGAACTCGGTAATGAAACCCTCGGAGTGGCTTGCGGCTGTGTGCCGCGGGAACGGCAAGTGCAGATCCGGGTGGGTGAAGTAAGTCGTCTGGGGAGGGAAGTGTTGCTGGAGGGGTTGGGGTGGGGGGGAAGCGAGGGTCTTGGGTGGATCTGGTTGACAAGATACCAAAGGGCTCTGCCTTTAAAGTGGGCGAGGGGCCAGTCCTAGCCGTCACCTGACGTGGAGGAAAAAGGATTGGAGTCCGGAGAGCTCTGGCCCCGGTGTGTAAATAGAGATGGGGGAGGGGCTGGGCACCTGGGGAGGCGCAGAGAGGCAGAATGGAGCCCTGGAAGGCCAGAGCCCGGGGGGTGGCGGGGTGGGGGGACTTGGGAGGGCTTTTGGGTGCCTGGGATGGGGCGATCTTCCTCTCCAGGAGAAACAAACCTCCAGGCGAGATTCTGAATGCGTTGGCGTCTCAGGCGGCGACTGAGTGGTCAGATCAGGGACCAGGGATGCTTTTCCTGGCTCTAAGGGGACCAGAGCCCTCTCCTTTCTCCGGCGCCCGCTTATACACCCTTCCACCTCCGCAGCCGAGTCCGTAGACCCACGCCCACCTTCCCTGCCGGGCCCTCTGGAGTCAAGAAGGTCTGCAGAACTGCAGGGTGGGAAGGGGATTCCTGGTCCCCAGGAGAGGCGTGTGTGCAGGGTGGGGGTGGGGGGAGTCCCCAGCGCCAGGAAAGTAGACAGGGGTTCGAACCGGTGGGAGGAGAGCGCAGGGGCGGAGGCTGCAGTGGGGGCCACCTTTCCCCCCGCCCTTCCGCACATCGCACCTGGGCGGAGCGAGGGAGTGGGGGAGCCCCACGCTGCGCCCGCAGGCTGGGGAGCCGAGAGCTGGAGGGCGTGCGGGGAAACGCAGGGCGAGGGGGTGTGGGCATCTGATGAGGGGAGACTTGGCTTCCAGGCCGGGGCCGCGGGCAGAGGTGGGTCTTTCCACGTTTGGGCCCCTAGGTGGGTCCTTCTGGTTGTTCCAGGCGCTTTAACGGATGCGGGAAGGCGAGGCTCTTTCCTCCTTTGCACCCCAGCAATCTGGAATGGAAGACCATTTGCGGGAGGGGGCCTAGACTGCTTGTTGCAAAGGAGGGGCGGCCCCCGGGCTCCGTTTATCCAGGTGGGCTACCAAAGGCCTGGAAGCACCTCGTTTAACCCTTCTCTCTCCGAGGAGGTGCACGCCCCTCTTCAAGCAGCGCCTTTGGCTCGGAGTCCAGTTCCGGGTTTCCCCTGGCCCATAGAAGAATTTGGAGGTTGCGTGGGGCCAGAGCCGTTTCCAATCCTCCGGGCCTCCTTGCTCAGGCCTCCCACGTGCAGGCTTTGGGGGGGCACAACCGTGTCTGCGGTCGCCCGGTAGAAGTCTGCTGCTCTCTCGTAACCCGCTGGGAGAAAGCAGAGCTCAGCGCAGTCTCCTTTTCCGGGCCCCACGCCTTGGCCAGACCCTTCCGGAAGAGACGTCGACTTGCCAGGGCTCCGGGGGAGGAATCCTGAGGTCGGTCACTCTCAGCCTGGGGCACCCCCGGAGCAGCCAGCTCCAGTGTCCCCGCGGCCACCTTCAGAGCCCCGAGGAGCGGAGCGGGAACGGGGATTCCCTCCGCGCAGACTCCCCGGTGCGGCTCCCAGCACAAAGGCCACACCCTCACAGGCCAGGCATCGCAGGGGACAGAGCGTTGGCTTCTGCCGAATTACCTGGACACCTGAGGTAGGATCCCAGAATCAAGTCCCTCACCCCGCGAGAATTTTACCCCCAGAGCCAGTTTCCTTCCAGAGGCTTATCACCTGGCTTTGTGCTCAGGCCACTTCCCTCTGCGTGGAGAAACAGGTTGGAACAGGTCCTTGGGGAACTCTTGAAGGAAGACTTCAATTCCACACCAAAGTGTCCCCGTCCGGCCCGGCCCGACCCCTACCCGCTTGCTGAGATAGCCTGGGGAGACAGGTAGTAGTAATAATAATCGGCGCCAAGGTTTACTGAGCCCTTACTCTGTGCCAGGCACTATTCTTGATATTTTGCCCGAACTGTTTTAATTTTACTCCTCACAACAACCATGGAGAACAGTTATTTTTCCCTCATTTTATGGGCGAGGAAACTAAACCATGGAGAACTTAAGTTATTTGTTCATTGTCATTCAGCCAGTAAAGTGGTGGAGTTGGTTAATCTTATAGGTAGAGAACCTTGGGTGTGTCCTAAGCTCCCAGCCCTATTCGGTACTAAAGACCTTTTGTCCACTACAAAAAGTATGGGTGAGGGCTCCCAGCCCTTTACTCCAAACCCTGGAGGCATACTAGGTAAGTGCCAGTCCTTGCCTCTAGCACTTGGGAGACGGATGGGGAATCTCACCCCTCTCAGAGTCTGCTGGGGTGCATCTTTGTAGAATGGGATCCTGGTGCTGGAAGCAAATTTAGGAAACTGGATGCTGGCAATGAACTTCTTTTCAGAAGCTTTTGGTAGACATACCCTTTTAAAATATGAGGAGAAGTGGAAAGGAGGGAATCCGAATGTGAGCAGAGATCTCTAGTTACAGACTGTAGAAACTGCATTTTGCACATGAGTCCCGTTCTAGTGATGGAGTCACAGAATATTAGAGCGAAAGGGATCTCAGCTATCACTGTCCCCAATCCAGAAGCAGGGAGGAGATTCGGTGATGTGTTCAAGGCTGCTCTGTGCGTTCCTAAGACAGCCAGTAGTTTCTGACTCTTGGTCAAAATAAACTACGTTGATGTATAAATAGATTATGTCCACTGCATCTTAAAATTAATTAGGGAAAAACTTATTAACCAGAAAAAAATATCATATAACAGATACACCATCACAAATGTGCCTCATTTGCGAAAAACTTACAACCAAATACTTAGAAACCTTCAAATCAACAACATTTAACTAACCAGGCAAACCTTTGGATGACATTAAATAAAATTGAATGGATCTTCAATCATTTTAACAGTCTTTTTGTCAAGAGGAGTAGCCCTGTCTGGCCTCACTCCCAAGTATTTGGAAAAAGAGGAGAAGACCTAGTAGATCAGAGGGGAAAATTCTTCTGAATACAATGAAGTGGGTATGATTTCTTACCCTTGGGCCACACTTTAGGGTGATGCAAATCTGAGGCAAAACAATGTCTTTTTAGTAGATATAGTGGATATAGAGAGGCTCGGAAAGGGGAAACGTAGTTCTTTGCCACTTTCTCACCCACGGAGACCTTATAACAAAGGGACCTTCTTCAGCAGCCTAGCGATTCCATACAGCCCTAGTCATTCTTTAGGACAGAGTTTTGGTTTCTAAGAACATCCCATGTCTTTTCTCTGTAGCTAGGGTATATCAGGATGTCCTGCCCCCTGGAGACGAATCAAGAAAAACTCAGCTGGAGTAAACAGAGAGGGGGATTGGGAAAAGCCTGTTTTCTTAGAGTCACATGTGGGGTGAGAATATAGGCAGACAGATGGTGGAAACTTGGTGCCTTTATGTCACCTACAATAGGGTTTCCATTCCTGATGTTGTGACAAGCCAGGACAGAAGCCCTCAGGCAGTGACTGGGGGTGGAGAAGGAGAAGGTGAAGGTGGGGGTCAGTGCTGTCAAGAACCTGGAGTGGGGGTGGATGGAAGCTTGGCGGATAAAGGGATTTGGGGTGACAGGAATGGCCATAGAGAGCCTCCACGGAGATACAGTTTTTCCCCCTTCCCCACCTACCCACCACCTCAGTTTGCCATCTATGTAGGGTTGACCGATCTGAATCCCAGAGTCCCCAGTTATCTCTCAAGGGGAGCATTCACTTTTTTGAGAATTTATGGGAAATGAATATTGTTTTATGCAAGTAAGAAAAAGATATGCATAGCTACTCTCATCTTCAGGGCGTACCGTGAAAATTCAAATGATCCCAAGAGGAGTAGCCTTCTGAAGGTGCAGATGCTGGTTTTGTGAGATTAGAGCAGTGTTGGAGGAAAAAACATGTACCATAGAAATTAGGTAGGACAAAATCCAAAAGTAATGGTCTCTCTTTTAAGAACCACAGGAAGAAGAATCCTTTTTGATCTGGGCCAACATCCTGGTTCCCAGTTCGTAGCTTTTCAGGGATGACAGGAGACTTAGCTGGAGCCTCATCCTGTTTATGTGGTTGGCATCCTCTCTACCTCTTTTTCTGTGGCTCCTATCTGGTGTAGTGTTAAAGGGCCCACACAAGCGCTTCTGCGGGGACAATTCTTTTCGTGTGACTCTACCTTAAATCATATAAACTGATATCCGTTTGTTGGCAGAATAGCAATTACTATTAAACAACATGTTCTGGGGAAAAGATCATGAAAAAAAAACAATGAAGACTTTTCATTCGGAACACAATGAATGAAAGCATTTATGCTATACATAGCATGAATTAAAATTCTCAGTTTGGGTTAGATATTTGAAAATGAAAACATAATCAGGGACTGGAACATCTGAGCTTGACCTACTTTTAGTAACAAGAGAAGCCACATAATAAGTTTCTGTGGAGTTTGAAGAAGACGTTGGCGGAGCGAAAAAAGGTTCACTACGTAGAACTTGAGAAGCCTTACCCTCATGTATTTTATTTTAAATAAATATGTAATATCTTAATTTATATTTAAGTTTGAAGATTCCATAAGATCAAGAAATCTAGTATTTTATCTGCAGGTTGTGACTGTGGTGAGCTTTATTCTACAAGTGGTTGGGAATCACGGAGGAAGCTTTTATAATTTATAATTATATATCCCTTATAAAAACCCAGTGAATTAATACATTGCAACATGGCATATGAAATGGCCATTTTATGAGAGAATGAAATCTCCAGTCTTCTCAAGACCTAACAGCCTTTGAACACACTATTTTCCCAAAGGGGATGAGTTATTGGCAAGGGCAATATAATTCATTTAAAGTAAATAAATGAACAGATATTTAGAAAGAACCACCCTGATGAAAACAGATTTTTTTTCTTTAAGAGGATCAATGAACAGGTCAGTCAAGTGTATAAAATTTGTGGTTTCAGTTTATCCCAAGTTCTCCGAGCTGCTTCATATGTTAACAACTCCCCAGTGTAAGTGTCACTACACTTTCAAATAGTTTTTTTTTTTTTTAAGAAGAATTGTGCCTTGCCTTAGAATGAAATTGGAAACAGGGGTCTCTGAGTGGTTCAGTCGGTTAAGCATCTGACTCTCGATTTCAGTTCAGTTCAGGATCCCACATTCGTGGGATCTAGCCCCACGGAGCCTGCTAGGATTCTCTCTCTCCCTCTCTCTCTGTCCCTCCTCTACATGTGCTCTCTCTCAAAATAAACATTGTTTAGAAGAAGAAGTAAAATAGAAACCGATAAAAAATAAAATACTGTGGGCCATTCTCAAACACAGAATAACACTTGACAAAATGAAGCGTGTCTTCAAATGCAGATGCGTTTCCTTTTTTCTCTCTTTCTTTTCTTTATTTCTTCCCTTCTGTTCTTTCTTCCTTTCATTTTTAGGCCACTGATACAATTTCCAGTCTACATGTGAGCATTCAGCACCTTGCTGAGAGAGTTGGCTATTTCAGGACGAATGCTTCCCCTGGTGAGGGCAGGGAGGAGGTGCAGTGCACTTGTACGTTTGTCCAAAGCGAAAGCACACAGGTCACAAAGGCAGACACACTGGCTTTCTCTCTGGTCTCACCTCTTCGCTTCTGATTTAGGAAAGCGGTGCTGGTAAAGGCCTGCTTACAGAGGGCTCCCCCTGATAGCAGTGACTAAGCAGTATCCTTTCCTTTTGCTACTCTGGGAATTTATGCACTGAGAACAATCCTGGTCCGGTCTGCTGACCTTCCCTAGACATCTGGTCAGCAGGGATTATCAGGCAAGCATGTTTTCCGTTCTCCTACAAATTGTATTTAAGTTTGCATTGGCAAAGGTAGGTACCCTTCTGCCGTGGAATGTTTTATTGTCGTTTATTCAGGTGGTCAGTCTGTTTTTTGGTGGCTGCTTAGAAACGTGTCCCCTAGACAAAATTAATTCCCTTCCCTGATGCAAGGTAGAGGGTAGGCACTTGGTGCCTGAAGTACCTGCCGCAAAATTCAAGAAGGAGGGAGGACTGATAGCCAGCTTCGTCAGGAGGGCGAAGAGAGAGGTAACCAAGATCCAGCACGGGTAGGTATAGGAGAGAAAGGGGGTGAGAGAAGTAGGTGAGGAGGGAAAACAGACCACTTGAAGGAAGAAAACCCAGCTATGTTCACAGAAAGACTAAATGAGATTTGGTCGTACGCCAAACCCGAGGGATAAGATTTAAAAGGCATAAAAACAAGAAGATAAAAAAAGCTAATGGGAGTGATAAAGGGACGAAGAAGTGTACAAGGAAAAATAATGTACCCAAATAATTCCTCAAGGTGTAGGCCAACGGACAGGCAGGCTAGCTGCTCAAGCCAGAGGGCCTGGTCTCATACCCTCATTCCCCTGTCCCTTGTTCATGTGGCTTCTCCGCCACCAGGCCAATGGCTCTTCATCCCATTGATGCCTTTGGCAGTCTGCCAAGCTTAGGGACCCCAGAATGATGTGTTTAAATGCTTAAAACGCACTCCAGAATATTATAACAGTAGACACGCACACACAACGTGCACACACACACGCGCACACACACAGGCATGCACGCAAGCACGCACACCATTGTAAGCTCCTAATGTATGTGTAACACCGAGATCACTGATCATTTCTATCAGTGGCAAAGTCACTGGTGCAATACATGTCAGTATTGTAGCCTGTATTTATGATGGAATGAAATACGAAACCGTCGTTCAATGTTAGTAAGCCAAGTTGTGGCTTTTTTTCTGTTCCAGTTTGTGGATCACTTGAATTCTATTGCTAAAGGCCCTAGAGGTCTGCAACCCCAAGAACCTTGGATCCATATTTAGTATCTGCAATTAACACTGTTAGGAGTGCATTGGAACAGAGCTCCTAGCTGCGTTTATCTCTCTAGGATCGCTCTCTCTCTCTCTAGACCAATTTTCACTTCTCTGGCCCAAGGAACTGGCATTATCGGCCCTCTTCCTAGGAATCACGGTTGTAGGTAATGCTGGGCAATGGCAAATCAAAAACACTGTTAGCTGAAAGAGACTCACATCAGGGGCACAGGCAGGCTGTGGGATGCCTCTGTAAGAACTAGAAAATAGACTCCCTTGGAGAAGCAGCAGCCTCTGGCTCCCGGCTCAGTGAACATTGGCCTGTATCTCAGATCCCAATGGCTGCCTTGGCTCCGTGCCCCATCGCCTTGGCCAGTTTCACCTGAAGTGAGGTTGAATTACCAGACTACATTGCATTTCAGCTGAAAGTTGTAAGTTCCCCTCCAACATTCTTTTCCTCAAGGCAGAGCCACCACAATGGCTTTTAAAGGTTCACTTCCTTTCCCAGTCCACTTTCTGCTTATCAGGAAATAGCCTCGGTGCCGGCAGGTGGATGGAGACCCATGGGGAAAGGTCCGGATCAGGAGAACTGAATTCTTAAACTGGTGAATAAGGCCATGCATGATAGAAAGGGGACTGTGGTCATAGAGTGTTTTCTAAACGGATGGCTCATATTGTCCTGTGTTACCGGAGGATGACAGGATGTCCCTGATTGTGAAGATCACCATGTTTCTGTCTGTTCTATTTGGTGAAGTAGAACCTGCTTAATAGAAAAAGCTTTCCTAAGAAAGCTTTTGACTTTGCAGGAGGAGGCAACATCTCAGAAAATATCCTGTTTCTATGCAGGTACAGTATTTGGGAACCAGACAACCTCATTCCCCTTCTAGCTTTGACCTTAATCAGCATGATGTCTTTGGGATGGTTAAGTTGACTGCCCTCTGCTCTACTTCCCCAGTAGACTGAAGGCTTTCTAGAGCCCCTTCCAGCTCTGTGGTCTCTAATGTCAAGGATGTGTCTGGCATTGTTTTATTTAGACTCCGTCTGGTGGCTTTGCTGTTCAAGCTCACTTCTCTGCTTAGGCCCTCCAGCCCTGACCTGCCGTAGAACCAGTCATGCTGGGTAGACAGTCCACAGTCCTGAGGGTCTGTTGACCCCCCAGAGCCCTTCCAGGAGCCCAGAACAAGAGGATGGTGGTGGTTGGCAGAGGGAGTGCTAGAGGGAAGTACAGCTGATGGGTAAGAAGGGATCGAGTAGGCAAAGGGTAAAAGCATTGCTGAGTTTCCTTGCAGCAGTAACTGTCCTCAGGAAAGTTGTAGAAAAGATGAAGGAGGGGGTCCCTGAAGTTTTGACTGGGTGCCTATCTTCATAACCCTGTGATGTGTCACTTCCTACTAAAACCTTGCAGATTACCCTTTGTTGTTTTACTGAGGACGGTTACATCCTTAGTAGGGCTTCATAGTTCCTTCCTCAGCTGGTCCTGCTTGTCTCTCGCCGTGTCACCTTCGTAGGTACCTCCTGCACTCTGGTGTCGCTGAGCTGACGTGTTAGTACTGGGTAGTGCCACCAATTGGTCACATTTCCTTTTTCCAGCTCTGCATTCCATGATATCATGTTGATAGCTCAAAATCCTCTATGGTAGGATTATTGGCACCACAGCAACCCACAGACAGTCCAAAGCAGGGCTTTTTTCCTCAGAGAATCCGTTGTTAAAATTTACCAGCAGACACCACTGCCCTGGCCCCACCAGGGACCTTGTGGTTGCTACCACAGAACGTGCCTTTCCCAGTTCCTAACAGTTCACCTGACTGGGTCCCCCTCCTTTCTTCTCTTTTTCCTTTCTTCTGTCTCTCCTTTCCTTCTGTTTTTTTCATCCAGGCGTCTATCCAGAGGTAGCCAGACTTGATTCTAATTCCCCTTCTGCAACTGAATGGCAGGGTGAGTGACTCTGAGAACATTTCTTAACCTTCAATATGCCTAAATATCCTAAAACATCCATTTTCTCTAGGTGAAATGAATATAAGGATAGATAGTTGTGAGGCTTACAGGAGTTAATATGTATAAGGTGCTTTGAACAGCATCTGGCATATGATAAGTACCACTTAATTCTTTGTTTTTAGTATGGATCAAAACATTGCTGATTGCTTACTGTGTGCCCAGCACGGAATATGCACCCATGAAAGGAGGCTTAATAGAATAAACACAAAAAAGAGGCGCCGGGGTGGCCCAGTCAGTTAAGCATCCAACTTTGGCTCAGGTCATGATCTCACCATTCGTGGATTTGAGCCCCGCATCGGGCTCAGTGCTGACAGCTCATAGCCCGGAGCCTACTTCGGATTCTGTGTCTCCCTCTCTCTCTCTGCCCCTTCCCAGCTCACATTGTGTCTCTGTCTCTCAAAAATAAATAAACCTTTTTTAAAAACTTTAAAAAAATAAATTAAATAAACACACAAAAAATATTCAAGAACAGAGGCCGGTTCGTTCTTCCCGTGGGGCCAGGGGTATTTGAACTGGATCCTGAAAGGTTGGTCAGCTACATGTACCAAACTGGCAAGATAGGCAGAGGCGTCCCAGGAAGAGGGAAGCCATGTGAGCACAGGTATGGAAGTGGGAACAGCATGAGCTGATAGGGTTTTGTGTAGCTGAGCAGGAGACCGTGGAAGGAGAGTCTTTGATCGTGTCTGGGTTCTGGGTTATCCACGGGAAAGTGAGCTACAGTCTCCTCTTAGCTCTGCTCTTCTGTTGCCCTGTGCGAGGACAGATCTGAGCTTTGGTTTTCCCGAAAAAGTCAGAAATCCAGGATTTTATGTGAAACCTCCTGATGTTTAATGGTTGGACCAACTCAATTAAAACAGAACAGAACAAAACACAAAACATATCCGCAGGCTGTATCCAGCCTCCTGCAGAAGAATGGAGTTCTAGGCTCCCAAGCCTGTGTAAAGATGATAAAATCTGCACTTGGAATTCCTGATTTTGAATAAGATTCTGCCATCAGCTGTGTGACCAGAGGTGAGAGTCCCTTCAGCTCCCTGAGCCCCGGGTTTCTGCTAAATGGCAATCATATTTCTTATCCTACATAAGTTGCTGTGAGGAGCCTTTTGGACTATGGAGATAAAGCCCTCGAAATGAACCAGACATGACTTAGAATTATTCCTAGACACTGTGTGTTGTGTTTGAGCCATCCATCCAGTACAGCCTGATTTAAGTCACCCAACGATACCGGAATGTCCTTATCTGCTTTTTCAGTTTTAACACTAGATAAGGGAAGGGACATGTAGGAGTCTTTTCCCTCTTTGTTCTGTTAGAAACACGAAAGAGCTTGAGCTTCCATTGTGGAAGTCTGTATGTCAGAG
Organism: Crocuta crocuta; assembly: GCF_008692635.1. Lineage (NCBI taxonomy): Eukaryota > Metazoa > Chordata > Mammalia > Carnivora > Hyaenidae > Crocuta > Crocuta crocuta. The sequence goes on from NW_027529451.1 coordinate 3,702,260, forward strand.
ATCCAGGTAAAGTTCTTGATTGCTTCCGCATGGATTCAAGACCATGGGGAAAGATGCCTCCAGCCTCTGGGGGGGGGGGGGGGGGGGGGGGGGGGGGGGGGGGGGGGGGGGGGGGGGGGGGGGGGGGGGGGGGGGGGGGGGGGGGGGGGGGGGGGGGGGGGGGG
>NW_027529451.1:3702525-3903769 GCF_008692635.1 Crocuta crocuta
GGAAGTCAGCCGTACTAAGGTTTAGAGTCAAAACCTGCATCTGGATTTCCGTACTTTCTTCTCTTTGATCCCTTCCCATGCCAGGCTGGCTTTGATCATCCAGGCTTTTAAGGAAACGATCAAACCTTGGAAGAGTCAAACTACATTTAGTGGAGTTGCCTTTCACATATCGGAGGGGTGAATCCACACCTACCCTGCTTCCTCAGCCCTGGCGGAAAGTGCTCTGTGATTGCAGTTTTGTGAAAACCTCATGATCATACATTGAATCTTGCTGTTATTCTGGTTTTGTGTTATTTTCATTTGTTTTGCTGTACTGCCTGATTGAACCTGATCACAGGAAGCTTCAAAGAGAAAGGCAGGCCTTGGAGTAAGGACACCTGATTTTAAAAAGCATAGCACTTCTGAATTTTGACCTCACTGCAGAGATCTTATGAGTTCTGCTTTAGATGCTGACCTGAGAGCCTCAGAGCCTATTTTGCTTTCCTCCTAACCCTAAGCCACCCGGGTCCTGCAGACTGAGTTGTCTGGTGCTGTTCTGGCTCCCATCCTCTGTCGGTGTGTGAAACCCGCAGCCCTAACCACCGCAGAAGCCAAATGGCAGAGGAACCACAGTCCCACTCTTCTGAGATAGAATTGAAAGACTGAGGTCTATGGAATTAACATGTCAGATGAAGTAGCACATTTGATATTAAAGAGTTATTAAAGCCCTAACCCCCAACGTGATGACATTTGGAGGTGGGGCCTTTGGGAGGTAATTAGGTTTAGATGAGGTGATGAGGGTGGGCCCTTTGTTATGGGATTAACGCCTGATAAGAAGAGATTTTAGAGAGTTTGCCTCCTCTCTTTCCAACCACACCCACTGGAGAACAGTCCCCATGAGGATACAGAAAGAACATGGCCAGCTGCAACTCCAGGAGAGAGCCCTCGAAAGACATCGGCCATGCCGGCACGTTGGCGGTGGTGTTTGGTTATGGCAGCCCGAGGTGATTAATACAGGAGGTGACCACAGGTTAGTCTGGGCACGTAGCCACCTTGTGAAGCATTCTTTTGACCAAAGATGGGCCTGTGTTGGTACCAGTGTGAGTGATGTTCACCACCAGCCTGGCACATAGTAGGCCTTCATTAACAACTTGTCAGATGAATACACACGAATGAATGGAGTGACAACCATCCAATTCATAAGCAAATATTTGGAAAACCGTTCGAGGATTGGTTATTTTCTGCAGGCATGATTTGAGAGGAAGGAAAAGTAAATTCTTCTAGAATATACTGTGTGGGGTGTGTGTATGTGTATGTATATACCAAGCTGTTAACAGCCTGCACTTTTTTCTAGCCCACCCCACGGAGACGTAATGATAGTAAAATAAATACAGTCAGCATGCTTTCCTATTTACCCAGCATGCAAGCAAGTGACTATTTCCAAGCCTTTGCAATTTCATTAAGGTCTCCTAGAACCATTCTCTGTAAAGAGATGCCGAGTTGGACTGCTGACTTACCAAAACATAATCATTTGAAATTTAGTAAAAGGAAAAAGAAAAGTCACTTCTTCATGAAGAATCACAGAACCTCTCAGTATTAGAAAGGGACTTCTGAAGTTCCTTTGGACTTTAAATCCCTGATGGGCACGTTGCCAGTGAAGGATGTAGGTTTTTTCCTAACAAAATGGTGGCTTTAGGGTTCTCTCTTGCTCCTCTGAGAAAGCCCTCAGACACCACGAGGTGTTTGCCTCATGGCTTTTGCCATTTGAGAATGGAGAAGCTATTTCCTCAAGATGCTATTCATCTTTATTCATATCTGAGTGCAGATGAGTTCAGAGCATGTGGGTGTGGGATTTGAAGAGTGAAGTGCTTAGGTAACAGTTGGGGTGCCAGTTCTGTAATGAAGAAAATGTATTGACAATATTAAATTGTGGGCTGAATCTGCCTTTTGGTGTTAAAAAAAAAAAGAACAAAATTTTCAAAAGTGGCAGCATTGTTTTGATGCCACGGGTGTTTCTAAATGTTGAGACAAGTGCCTAGAAATATCGGTCTTCAATGTGCATCGCTTTCTTTCTGCCCTGCCTGGTTTCACCCTTCTAAGCCCCGCATAGCTTTCTTTTAAACTGGAAGGTGTTGCTGTGTTTCTAAATATACATTCATATTGTGCTTAACTGAGGAAAATAGATTCAGTAATAGCAGGCAAGATTTTAATCCATTTTTCATATTGCAGGTGGAAGAGCCAACTGGTTCCTAGAAAAATTGATTGTAACTTATTGAGTCACTAGGAAGTTGCTGTTTGCTTCCCAAGCTCTAAAACCTCCAAGTCATCATCAACCTCTAGGGCTTTAACAGGTGAAAATGTGTGCACCATTTCTTCTTTTAAAATGTCATGTTCTTTTCTATGTCACTTTTTTTTTTTTTTTTTTTTTTGGTGCTGAGAACAATAGAGAGTAATACAGAGAAATCTTCTTTCTACTCAGTTGTGGGTGGAGGAGGGGGTGTGAACATGACTGTGACCAGTGCCAGGTAACATTTGTGGGTTCTACCTATAGCAGGTGTTTCTAGTAAACACATATGGATGTTTAGGGTCCTGGATTAGTAATGCAGTGCCTAGTTCAGGCGGGTCTAACCATTTTTCATGCTATGTGTCTTCTTGGCAGTCTAGTGAAACCTATCTGCTCTTTCTTATTTTTGAAATGTAAAATTAACATTTTAAATTTGTTGAAACTAAATCTAAAAATACTTCAAATGTAAAAATTAAAGTACATAAGATTACAAAGAAGAGCACCACCACCACCACCCCCCCCCACAAAATGCACTGATTCGCAGGGATTCTGGGAATCTCTGTCACACTGAACTTACAATATTATGCATGACCTATATCACTGCATAATCTGTCATCAGTGTTTGAAAAAAATCACTTTAACACACTTCAATAGTTAGCTTTACCATCAGGTGTATTCAAACCTTCCTGGTCTAGACTTGTAGCCCCCATGCCAGTCATATTTCAAAAGACAGCACTAACTTCTGAAGAATTAAACATTCTCATTTAAACTGGTTTTGCAAAACTATAACAAATCACTTGAATGGTTGAGTTGTCTCTTTATCCATGAAGAATAAACAGATGTAGATAGGGGCAGCCATTAGGCAGCCTCGATGTCTGGGTCACTGGGTGGGAATATGCACCCTTTCCCTTTTGTGGCTGAATGACTACCAGGTGAGAAGTGGATCAATCATCCCCTCCCTGCATCAGAAGGGGCTGTGGTCCGGAATTAACTATCATGATTTTAAAGTTGTGATATGCATAAATTATATTTCAGGATTTCCTTTTTATATATTTGAGAAAGAGAGAGAGAGAGAGAGAGGCAGAGAGAGAGAGAGCATGAGTTGGGGGAAGGGGACAGATGGAAAGAGACTCTTTTTTTTTTTTTTTTTTTTCTGAGAGACAGAGACAGCATGAATAGGGGAGGGTCAGAGAGAGAGGGAGACACAGAATCCGAAACAGACTCCAGGCTCTGAGCTAGCTGTCAGCACAAAGCCCGATGCGGGACTCAAACCCACGAACTGGAGATCGTGACCTGAACTGAAGTCAGACGCTTAACCAACTGAGCCACCCAGGTGTCCCAGAAAGAGACTCTTAAGCAGGCTCCATGCTCTGTGTGAAGCCCGGTAATGGGCTATTTCCCACAACCCGGGATCGTGACCTGAACCTAAATCAAGAGTCAGATGCTCAACCAACTGAGCCACCCAGGTGCCCCTATTTCAGGATTTCTGAACAATTGTGCTGCCATAACAAAAAAAAAAAAAAAAAATGGAAGCTGTGATTTTTTTTTTTTTGGGTGATGTCACAGGTACTGATTAACAGTAGTGTACTCTGTTGCTTGTCTTTAAAATTGAAGAAAATGCCAAATTCCAGTTGTTGACCAGTGGGGAAAAAAGATCAGAAAAGACTCCCCTGCATTGGAGCCATGGCCTCAGTTGGGAACCATGAAGCCCAAGTTGAAAACCTCTGTCTCAAAATGTGAGTCAATGGCTGATAACATGAGAAATAACAATGAGAACAGTTTTCAGACAGATGAAATTCACAGAAGAGGTTAGAAAAGAATGTCACGGTCTGGTAATGTATTTAACAAACATGCCAGAATTCAACCTAAAGATTGTGGTTGGTTTAGTAACTAGTCTCTTTGGGGAGAGATGCTGTTGTGTTTATTCAATAGAGTGTTTTGGGTCTTCTTTGAGAGCCAGTATGCTGTTGTGAATAGTCTTATCTGTTAATTCTTTTTTTTTTTTTAATATTTTTTATTTATTTCTAGGAGAAAGAGAGAGAGACAGCGTGAGCAGGGGAGGGTCAGAGAGAGAGGGAGTCACAGACTGAAACAGGCTCCAGGCTATCGGATGCTTAACCGACTAAGCCACCCAGGTGCCCCTTATCTGTTAATTCTTAAACTGCTTAGGGGTGGGTCTGGTTTTTTTTTTTTAATTTTTAACATTTATTTAGTTTTGAGAGACAGAGCATTAGCAGAGAGAGAGGGAGATAGAGAGTCTAAAGCAGGCTCTAGGATCTGAGCTGTTTGTCAGCACAGAGCCTGATGTGGGGCTCGAACTCACAAATCAAGAGATCATGACCTGAGCTCAACTGAAGTCGAATGCTCAACCAACTGGCCACCCAGGCACCCCTCTGGTGTTTTGAAATAAGCCAAAGTCATTTGAAGTAGGGCTGTTGAATGTAGAGGGTGTCCAAGTGTGCACACCAGATTGGGACTTGAAAATTCTAAGCCTTCTTTTCAGGAGTGACTTGTCAGCTCTCCTGGAATCTGCTTCATTGTGGTGGAAGCAAAGTAAGGCTGAGATCTAGAGAAGATTGAGTTTCCAAAATGATAATATCCTTGGAATCAGCCTTCAGTCTTCTGGGGTGACTAGTTTATAGAGGAATGGTCATTTCCCTCTGTAAATTAATGTTCGAAGATGGTTTCAAAATATTTAATGACAACATTCAATAGTCACATTCTCTACAGTCTTGAATGGGACTGCACTCACCAGTAGAAATATAATGCTAGCTACTTAAGGAATTTAAAAGTTTTCAGTAGACACATTAAACATGTAAGAAAAAAAGTGAACTTAAGTTTAATAATGTTTTTTTGCTTGACTCAGAATATCCAAAATAATCATTTTAACATATAATTAAGTTAAAATTTATTGGTTTTTTTTCCCATAGCAGGTCTATGAAATCTAGTGTGTATTTTATGCTTGTAGCACATTGCCCTTTGGATGCTGAATTTTCATCAGAAACACTTGTCCTGTGTTCAGATTTCCAAAAACTGACTGTTGAGAAAGCAAGTCCACATATCCACGTTGTTACAAATCTGCTTGAATGTTTTCCAGTGACTAGAGTATTAGGTTTTCAATGTAATCACAAATAAAGTTAAACGTTAAGCTCCCCAGTCATATGAGCCACGTTTCATGGGCTCGGTAGCCACTGTGACTAGTAGTTACCGCACTGGGTGGTGCGGGTCTAGATTATATGGGGGAACTATGGGAGCGGGGTTCATAGGCACAGCATGGCCATTTAAACTCTGGAAAACTTGGGAGATTCTTGTCCTTCCAGTTTTTTGGCCTTTCTATGAAACAGTTCTTTTTGTTAATCCAGTATTTTTCCCAAAGCTCCCCATCTTCTCCTTAGAATCCATTTATATGACCCCTCCACCACCCCCTAAAGGGCCTTTCCTTATGGGTATTTACTATTTACTTCCAGGGGCACCATATGGTCTCTGCTTCATAGATGGAAGGTTCAGAGATTAGTAGAGATGATTAGATGAAGACAAGAATTAATACCCCTGCTCCAGGTTCTTATGACTAAGCATTTAAACCATAGGAGCAAAATTTCCTGACCGTAAGCCCCACTGCATGCAGCTCTGATTCTGATTCCAAAGGGCTAGGGTGGGCCTCCGGAAAGTGCATTTTCATGAAGTCTTTTCTCTCCCTACCTCCCCCAGCCAGGTGATTGGGCACAGCCTCATCTACTAACTACTACCCCTCGCCTCACTATGTTCTTTTTGCTAGTGATCCGTAAAATGTGTTCTGAGGACCCCCTTCATCAGAATACCCTATGTCTTATTGAACTGAAGAGTTCTGGGCCCTGCCCCAAACCAGCAAAGTCAGAATAGCTGCAGCTGGGGAGCTAGGAATCTGCATTTTTAACGAGCTCCTTAAGTAATTCTTGTGCTTAGTGACTTTAAAAAGCGCAGTTTTGTGCAGACCCCTCCCAGGTTGGACATACGGAATTCTTTGTTCCCACCCTTTCTCATTCATTCTCTTCCCCCATGTCTGATGTTTAGAAATCCCGTGTCTCATTTATTCCACTTCCCTCGTGTTCAAGTCATTTAACAAATATCCATTTGGTCCAGGGATTGAGGATACAAAGATATAGATGGTAAGATTCTGTCTCTGACCTCCGAGAGCTTGGAGCTTACAGATATAGGAGGGAGAGATAGATCTATGGAAAACTGAGTTCATAAAGCATTACAGGTAGAGTGCTATGTGTATGTGCGGGGTGCTGGGAGGTCACAGAGAAAAGAGTCATATTTACCTGGGCTGTGAGTTGATGAGAATGGCTTAAAAGGGGCTTTAGAGACCCTGGATAGGTTGAGGAAAAGATAAAATTGGTATTGTACCTGACAGAGAGAGGACGGGAACGATGCCTGGAGACTTAGTTATGAATTAGGAGGTGAAGAGGGAAACAGAGCTACCGGGAATGAAGGATCTACTGGATGGAGGATCCCAAACAGTTTTTTTTAGGTGGATTATATTATCCTTATTTACTGTATTAGACAATACAGCTGAGAAATTTAAAACAAAATGATTGCCAATTCATTAAAAGAACAATAACAAACCCCATTACACATTAACATAAAGAACACATTTTTATGAAAAATCATTTATTTTTCAGAACAAAAATCAGTGAGAAGAGTGACATCCTTTTACAATTCTGTACATTGCTAATACCTGACTTAAGCCAAGATGATGATTCTCAGATCTGCATCTTGATTCACTCTGTTGTTGATATCCTGTGTCAGAAAACCTTTGGAAAACTCCATAGCACACTCGTGATAGAATAACAGTAGAAAAGGCAAATCACGTCTTTAATACTTGTATTGTTATGGAAATAATCTATATCATGTCTACAGTCAAATCGTGTCTACGGTATCATGGAAATAGTCTCATTCTCATTAGGGGTCTCGGGGACCCCAGGAGTCCCTGAACCAAGTTTGAGAGCCATTGGTGTAGAGGGTGGGTTGGTAGGCAGGCAGTAGGCAAGGATACCAAGGGGGAGACCTTGTAACCGTGCGGGGGAAGAACATGAGCAACTGCACCAAGGTGTATCAGAAGGGAAGGAGAAGAGAGAATGGAGGGGACAGGCTCTAGGGAGACAGAATGCCACAGAACTTAGTAATCAATCAGCTGTTGGGATGAAAGAGATGGGAGAGCCCTTGAGAGCATCCTGGGCCAATAGATAGCTGGGAATCTACCAGCTGTCGGTACCGCTGTGAGGTGTTCTCCAACCCATCCCAGAGCCACCCAGGCCTTCTGCTCTGCAAGGCTTTGACCTGAGGTATAAAGGAAGTGGGAGGTCTAGTCCTAGAATAATTTTCTGGAGGTCAAATGCTGAGTTTTTATAGTATGATGATACATTGGCAGGAATCAGGAGGCATAGAGTTACTAGAAGCATTTCAGTATGGGCTGGCCGGGGCTGCATGATTCACAGAGCAAGGGACACAGAGAAAGACGGTTGTTTGGTGAGCAGCAAAATGACAGCGGTGAGGTTCAGAGAATGCCCTGGTCTTTGGGGCTGGACACATTTGTGGTTGACAGAGTGTTTAGGAGGGATTCAGGAAGCCAGAATGTGGTTTTGCATGTGTGTGTGTATTTGTATATGTGTGGTGTGTATAAATATGGCTTTATATGTGTAATGGCGTATATATATGGTTTTCTATGTAAAAAACTGTATAGGCTCAGGCCTCAGCATGGGGTGTGGAATGAACTGGCCTCAGGGATTTGAGGTTGTAGATGAAGTCCGTGTTTTGCCACCAACTAGCAGTGTGACCCTGGACAACCCACCCAGCGTCTCTGGGCTTCTGTTTCTTTCTGCCAAATGTAGAGGGTATGAAACATCAGGAATTCTGTGATCCATATGCATATTTTATAGGCCACAAAGTGATCTTTGGAGGACGCAGTGATTCCTTCCATCAGTGTCAGAGTTTGCCTGAATAGCATTTTCCCAAGCCTGTTTTCCATCTTGCCTGTTGAGGGCCTGGGAAATGAATAGAGAAGCAATCAATCTGGCGTCAGGGGCCCGGAGATAGCAGCTGTGCCTCTCAGGAATTGCAGGTCTTGTCATTTATTTCAATGTTGTCCCTGGCTTGGCCTGACAACCTGGGCAACTGTCTTGTTTCCTTAGTTCTTGAGAAGGCCTTTAATGCCACCTCTGTCTACACGCGCGCGCACACACGCACACACGCACAGCAATGAGACCATACTGTACTCAGTATGTATGTACTGTATGCACTCAGTATTTTCCCAAGAACCCCGCTGTGCGATGGGAGATAGTTTTAGATGTGCACAAATTTGTGTTTGGTATTTTTGTATACTTAGATAGGTGTTAGAAAAATATAGCAAGCATGGCAGAACCATTGTTATGGATATTATTTCTCAGGATAACAGTTTAAATAAATAACTTGAATTAAGATAAATGATTGTATAAATGCTAATACAAGGAGAACTTGGGTGTAACAAAATTCTTGAAGATCATATGTGAGTGACTAATATGTGGGAGACACTAAGCTGATTGCATCGAGGAGTTTTTTTTTTTTTAATTTTTTTAATGTTTTATTTATATCTAGGAGAGAGAGAGAGACAGCGTGAGCAGGGGAGGGTCAGAGAGAGAGGGAGTCACAGACTGAAACAGGCTCCAGGCTCTGAGCTGGCAGTCAGCACAGAGCCCGACGCGGGGCTCGAACCCATGAACGGCGAGATCATGACCTAAGCGAAAGTCGGATGCTTAACCGACTAAGCCACCCAGGTGCCCCGAGGAGGTTTTTTAACAAATTGAGGAGACTCTTTTTTTCAGGTGAGACCTGATATGTATGTCAGAAGTGTCCTGATCCTTTGTTGATTTGCTATTTCAGCCTAAAAATCTCTGTTGGGAGCCAGAGTTATTTCATATCTACTTTACGTTGGTCATATCAGGCACTTAGAATGATAGACTTTAACCTAGATATAATTGGAAGAAACAATCAGGTGAATTAAAATGGAAAGAAATTTCATTAAGACAGCTGGCCCAGGAATCTACAAGAATGTCAGTGTCATAAAGGGCCAAAAATAAACAAATAAACACGGCTGGGGAACCATTCTAGATTAAAGGAAACTCAAGAAAGATGACAACTAAATATAATGTGTGATACTTGATTAGACCCTGAGACATGATAAGGGACATTTGGGGACATTTAATGGATTTGAAAACCAACTGCTTATTAGGAAACTATAGAGTTATAAATTTTACATTTCCTGAGTGTGATAATTGTAGTATAGGGGACTATTCTTGGTCTAAGGAGATTCATGATGAAGTATTTAGAGGTGAAGTACATCAATGTCTGCAACGAACTCTCAAAAAGTTCAAGGCAAATATACACGTATACTCATGTGCTCACCTAATGCCCATATATACGTATCCGTAGATGTGTACCCACACATATTGCACATATACATGTGCATGCACATAGATGCACGTGCCCACAGTCACACATGCATACTTCTATGTACACGGAGAGGGAAAGAAAATGTGACAGAATATTTAACAGTCGCCCAGTCTACAGTGTCCATTGTGCAATTCTTGTACCCTTTCTGAAGGCTGAGACCTCAAATTTTGGCCAAAGCAAAAGGTGCAGAAAAATATTAGACTTTGTGAGGGAGAGAAGTCTCAGAGATAATGTAGGGTTTTCATTGTGGAGATCAGGAAGCAGGTGTTGAAGAGGTGGGTGACATTTTCCTTGAGCTTACTAATGGGCATGCTTACTTTGGTGTGAAGAACCAAAACCCCCCTGCTGCTACTGCACACCTAGGATTCCCTCTGCCAAGGAACTGTTAGACATAGAGCTGATCTCCAGTGAGCAGACGGTTCATGACGACTGCCTGGATTGTAGCTTGCACAGGCTTCACTGTTAACAGCTGACAAAACAATACTCTTGCACACAGAGGAGCCCCTGCTATTGTCTAATGAGATTTTTGTGAAGTCAGAAGTCTTTCAACTAAGATTTATTGAGTACCACTGTGTTCCAGGCTTTGTTCTTAGGGGCCGGTGGCGGATGGTTCAAATTCTCCTTCTCATGGAGATTATGTTCTGGAATGGGAGGGATCAAAGTAGCCAGGCAAGTAATGAAAATTAATTGGGTAATTCCAGAAATTGTTTTGCCTTGTAAAGAAAAAGAAAATTAGGAGGGTAACGTGACAGAGAGTGTTGAGGCAGGGTGAGATAGGAGGGTCATGGAAGGCTTTTCTGAAGAGATGGCCCATCACTAAGACCACAAGGAAGAATATTTTATTTTGCATTCCCAATACTCCCAGCCTTTGAGTTTGATGTCAAAGGTCAAGGGTCTTCAGAAACCTGACTGTCCTGTTGGGCTGCCACGGGTCCGTGTTTCTGGTTTTGGTCATGCCGGTTGGCCAGAATGGAGCCAACATGCATGTACTTTTGTGTCCTCATTGCTAAATGCAGATGTCTGGGCATTTTCATCTGTATGGTGGCCTCTTTAAAAAGTTTAATCCAAGAGCCACAGAAAGCCCATCATTTGCTCAAACTGATACATGGTGATGAAAGTGAGTTATTGTCTCCAAATAATGCTGCAGGAAGCCTTCCAGGCAGCAATTTTCAATAATGCCACATTGGCACCCCTTTGAATTACTATCTTCTTTTGCTAATTCGATATGACAGGTTTCTAAAGCAATTTGAGCTCACGTAAGAGCAGTGTCAGAGAGAGTTAGAGGAAGAACTTCTATTGCATTCTTCCCGCAACACCAATCCAGATCCATTTGGGTTCATTTCCTAGAGGCATTAAATATGCTTTATTTCCTTCTTTTCCTGTCACCCTTTTAGTTTCATCTGATAACTATATTCTACCTTCAGTGCTTGAATTTGCCTCAGAGTGTAGAGACAGTCGGCTGCTTCTTTAGACCAGAGGTCACCAAAGATAGGAGATGAAGACAATACTGCTTTGCATTTGGAGAAATTGCACCTTTTAAAATTCAGGCTAAAATTACGCCTCTCATAAGCAAACACTAAGCAGGACATAGGCCAGTGGGTAAAAAGGATCCTGTGTGGGATTCAGAATATCATTTTGCCTTTTCCCCATTTCCACCCGGGTGAACCAAAGCTGCCTTCCAGATAGCAGGTGTGGGCCAGGCAGTACGGCATAGGATGAGGCATACAGGATTTGGAGTCCGAGAATCTGGTTTGAGTCCCAGCCCCACTGCTTATGACTGTGAACTTGGCTCAAAGTCTGGCCTACAGTAAACACTCAACACATATGAGCACCGTTTCCTCCTCCTCCATCTTATTTCCTTATGCAGGGTACTTCCAAGCAGTAAGGCCCCTTCCACCCTTCCAAACCATCTCTTTTCCCATTCTCTCCAAAGCCCCCATCAGTCTTGCTGACCTTCTTGCTGTTCGTAGGACACGCCTGCTTCGAAGTTGCTGAACATGGGGTGCCTGGGTCAACTTCAGCTCAGGTCATGATCTCAAGGTTCATAAGTTCGAGCCTCTCTGATCTTCTGTCCCCCTCTCTGCCCCTCCCCCCGCCTCTCAGATACAAAGTTGCTGAACCTGCACTTCCTTCTGTTTGACATGCACCTCCCTCAGATCACCCCAGTGCTTGCTACTTATTCCTTGCCATTCTAGCCTGAGCATCACCCTCAAGAACAGCGCCCCTGTCTCTAACATATCGCCTTGATGGATTCTCTTCATGGCTTCTCTCACTGTCTTAAGTCATCTTGATGATTCCTTTGTGTTTGCAGTTTATCTTCTGTCTCTCCCTCTCAGCCCTGAGCTTCATGGGAGCAGAGGCCTTGACCATAGTGGGTGTACCAACACCTGGCACACACCAGTTACTCAGCACATATTTATTGTATGGAAGTTACTGGGAACTCCCCGGGAGATGGAACAGCCTCACAGAGCTATTCTGAACATTAGGTGGTACAGGTTTCTGAGCGCCCTTTGTAAAATAAATAATGTTATGCAGATAACACTTATTATCATTAAGACTTCCCAGACTCATCCATGCACCACACCTTCTCATTGCCCAAGCCTGCAGTAGGCTTTTCATATTCTTACAGCATTTTCTGTAAAGATCGGGTGTTTGTGACACAGGATTTCACTCCTGATGTACTTCACTGGCAGGAGTTGCACGTGAAACCTGGAGGAATTGGAAGCCACAGAAAAACAGTCCCTCCAGCTTAGAAATTGGTACTCAGCAAACAGGTTACAGGTGTAAGCTTTAGTCCTCTGGAGGGCATGGGGCGTGGAGCATTCAAACAATGGCCAGCAGCAGAGGGAAACTGTATTAAGAATTCAGGTTACACACAGCTTCCCTGTGCCAAGTTTAGCGTAAAGAATGTGGCATCCGATGCCTGGTTTGGGGAGGCAGGAAATAAATGCAGAGGTTTCAGCTCGGAGGCGAGCACAATGGTGCAACAGCCCTTCTTTGTTCCTCGTGTTCTTTGGAGACACCAGCACAGTGATGGAGGACGGCGTTGATAATGAGCCGCTGAGTACATCTCGCCCGTGTATGGTATTTTTTTCCATCTACCTACCTTTGTGGAAAGTTTTCAACCTTTACTATTTATAACCTTTTCAGGCTTCAATCAAGATGTAGTATGTTGGCTTTGAAAGAGCTTGATTTAAATTATGGAGGGAAAGGAAGGGGCTTCAGAAATCTCAATCCATTATTCATGATGTTTAGGAAGCTGTGTTTTTGGAAGTGTGACAATCATCCTGATAGAGACCAAATCAAGGAGCGAATGATGTTGATTTCACAGGGAGAACCCCTCACTCGCTGCCACCTTGTAAGACACAGCACACGGGGATGCTTGCCCTTTCCCTCCCAACTCTCCTTCTATTTCCCCAGGCAGTTCGAAGGGCTTCTTTAAGTTTCAGTGGAAGTTGAAATCTCCAGTTTAAAAAACTGAAGCCAAATCTTGAAAAGTGTTGGGAAAAATCACTTCACCTATAGCTCTCAAAAGGGATGTTCGCCGTTTCTCAAAGTGCAAGGATTTTGGTAAACGGAGTCTGAAAAGGAGATTGAATATAGTCTGTTTTCTCCTCTCTCCTCCCCAGAAGATCCAAAGCCTGCCCTCACCTCCTAGCACACGGAGTCTTTTCTCCCAAGAGAAACACTCACACGAATGTTCATATCTACTGAAAAAGAAATGTATATAGCACAAGGTCTTTGATATTTGATGCAAAATATCTCAATTATATTGTTTTTAATTTGAGTGACTTGAAGAACGCATGATTGCAACATGAAATTTATAATAAGGATGAGACCTTAAAATCAGCAAATTATTGATAATAAAGACCAATATACTGGTTGTCTAGACTTTCTTAAACTTGCATCTCTCCCTTAAGACAACTCACAAATGAGAATGAAGCCTTTTTCTCTTTTGGAGAGCTGAAGATTTCTTGTAGGAAGCGTTATTTAAAGAGGAGAGGTGGAGCGCCTGGGTGGTTAAGCATCCAGCTTTGATATAGGCTCAGGTAGTGATCTCTTGGTCATGAGATCGTGTCCCACACTGGGCTCCTCACTGAGCATAGAGCCTTCTTGGGATTCTCTCTCTCCCTCTTTCTCTTCCCCTCCCCCCTCATGCTCTTTCTCAAAATAAATAAACAAACATTTTTAAAGAATAAGGAGGAGAGAAGAATTAAGTAACACAGGAGAACTCACAAATTAAGTGCAGCCCTGATACAGAGCTCGTTCTGAGGATGAGTTTTTATTCTTTGTTTGTTTAGTATTTATAATTGAAGCCACTTATGTTTCCAAGAAAAAAAATAGGAATAGAAGGTAGGTCTTAATTTCTAGAGGGTTCTGAGGGTTTTATATTCTATTGTCTGACTTAAGGTCAGCTGTCTCAGGTAGGACCGACTACGAGACAGAATTTTATTGGAGCTTCATGTAAGTGATTCTTTTGTTGGTTTACTTGTTTTTGAGGATGGAAAGCTTCTACTTGTTTTTGTGGAGAAGCTAACAGTTGAACTCTAGCATTCAGAGAGAAGTCTTTGCACCTCTGACTTTTCTATATTGTTTCTTTGGGAATCTAGCTTGGAATCTTTAGTTCAGAATACTATGTCAGCAAATACAAGAGCATTTTTCTAGATGCCAATTGGGTGACCATCTTCCCCAGTCTCTTATCTTCACATTCCCCAAATTAAAACTCCAAACTCTGAGTTTTAATTTTGTGATGTTTGGTCCTTTGTATAATGTCACCCACTCCACTATATTTGAAGGAGAACGTCTTCAAATTCTTTAACACTTTATGCTTGTATCCACATTTGCTCTTCGTTACCCTCTTCCATGACCTCAGTCCTTCATATTACTTCATATTACCTCCAGATTCATTTTCCTAAAATACCACTTTGATTTAGTTACCCCCTTGCTTAAAGCATATAGTGATACTCAGCTGTCAGTAAAGTCAAACTCTTTAACCTGGCTTTCAAGGCCACCGATGGCCCCATTCTACTTCCCCTGATGTATTTCATGGTGCATCTCAATGCTTCTGTTGGATATCATCCAAACTTTTGCTTGACTGTTTAATGCACTCTGCATTTTCTACACTCTTGAGGTGGTCTTCCCTGAAGATTTTCTTTCTCCTCTCTTTTCACTCATCCAATGGCCACTGCATCCTTTTGAGACCTGGGTCCAACACTAATGCAGACGTTTGCCTTCACCCCTCCCCCCTTATTAAAATAATCTCTCCTTTCTAATACGCTTCTATCTCTTGAATTTATTTGCACGATGATTTTGTTTCATTTATTTATTTATTTGTTATTTATTTATTTATTTATTTTGCCTCTTATAAGCTGTGCCCAAGCTATGTCTTAAGTCCCAAGACCGTGTCTCATAACTTTGTGAACCTTCGCTTGCCATCTTACATATTATATTTGGTCAGTATCTGTTATTTGCTCTCAAGAGTGAGGTAATGCTGTTTCTAATAAACATGAAGGTTGTGTGGCTCCATTTCTGTGAGCATCAAACAGGCTTTTTTGTTGAATCTCAGTGACTGTGTCATGTTGCTCCACTTCCAAGATGTGAGCTGTTGTATTCCAGAACCTGTAAGGTCCCTGAAGAGCAGCAGATGGGATCACATTAGATCTGGGCGGGGGGAGACAGGGCTCACTCATCCCATGTCTAGGATGGGACAGAGGCACAGCATACCCTGCAGGCAGGCAACAAACAGGTGCATAGGGGATTTAAAATCGTCATAAACCTGCTGAGTGCTTCTGTTTCTTATTCTCACCAAGCACTAGCACATCTAAACAATGTCAGTGCTAAAATACTCCTTCTTCCCCCAAAATATGTGTTGGTGTGGTTACTATTAAATTTTAATAATATATATAAACTCCAGGGTACCTGGGTGGCTCATTCGGTTGAGCATACTACTTAGGCTCAGTTCATGATCTCACGGTTCATGAGTTTGAACCCCACATCAGTTTCACTGCTGTCAGTGTAGAGCCTGCTTTGGATCCTCTGTCCCCCTTTCTCTGTGCCCCTCCCCTGCTTGTTCTTTCTCTCTCTCTCTCTCTCAAAAATAACAAAATAAACATTGAAATAATAATATACATAAACCCCAAATTAGCACATTATTATTTTTATCTAATAAATGCTGAGTTATGCATGGATGTTAATTTGGAGAAGTCCCAGTATGCCTCCTGGCACACACGGCCTCTGGTATCCACTTCCCAAAAAGGACCTCATGGATGCCGATCCTTCCCTTGCTTCAGGCACAGCTCCTGACCCCCAACCCCTGTGGGATCAAGTAGTCTTGCGTTTAATTAGTAGATTTGGAATTAGCAGTGGAGAACAATGATTGTAAAAATGAATAGATCTTGAGTTCCATTAATCCCTTCATCTCCTGTGACCACTTCTGGTTTTTGTTTGTTTGTTTTTAACATTCAGATACTTCAAAGCACAGGATTTTGTTTGATGAATGCATATTTTAGTTTGTACATGAAATAAGTATATTTGTCCCATTTCACAATCAGCATTGCAAATCATTTTTTTTTCCACATAGAGAAAGGGGATGATAAAAATGACTCAGTCCAAAAGTCATATATACTAAGAATTCTTATCTATCAGATGCATTTGTTTTACTGGAGAACAGTTTCCTAGGAGGTCCCCATGGAAGGTTCCACTCAATGTCATCTTATTAGAGAACCTTCCACTGATCAACCCCCTTCAATCTGTAGTCACTCCCCTTCTTCCACTCTTTATTATTCCCTCTCCAGTTTGTTTTCCTCCAGAGCGCTGACGTATTATACGTGTGTGTGCGCGTCTACTTACTTGTTTAGTATGTGTCTCCTCCCCCACTCTCAAGTTCCATGGGGCCAGGAAATTTGCCTTGTCAGTGTTGTATCCTAGACACCTGACGTGTAGTCCATGCTCAGTAAATATTGGTGAATGAATGAATGAAGTATCATAATACATTCCACAGAGACCTTTCCTATTTGTTCTGAGTAGGGACAGTGAGCAGACCTTCAAATGGGTCATGGAGGTGCTTTTTTGCCTAAACTGGAGGTCGATGGAAAATTGCCCCCAACTTTTCTACTTTGGTTCAGCCCTGTAGGCCTATACATCCTAGGTGGATGTGTGATAAAGATGAACATATATTGAAAATTTACCATGTTAGGCCATTTAATATGTATTATCTCAATGAATTCTCAAAAAAGTAAAAGCAATTTTATAAATGAGAACAGTATTAGTGTGATCTGCTGAGCCTGCCCCGTCCCTGGGACCGAGGAAGAAGGACAGCTGGGCCTTGTGAGGCAGAGCCCAGCCCTTCATGGGGTCTTCTCTGTTTCTCAGTTTCCACTGCTTTGGCACCTGCTCCTGGCAGCATCTGCTGCCGGGAACTGTTAGATGTCACTGCACAGCTGTGAAGTGGGGTGGAAGCCAGAAGCAGAGGGAATAGCACAGAGGAGCTGGGGAACCAAATGCAGGGCTTCCGAAGGTTGTGAGAACCGCGTCATCTTGAATCCTGCAAGAGTGAAAGAGACGGTCCTTGGGGGAAAGCATGCGTAATCTGGTAATTCATAGACTCAATTGTACACAAGGAAGGGACCCATTTCCTATGTCCAGGCACCAAGAATGCCTCCACAGAGATATTCATTGTGTCTCACGCTTTGAATTACCCACCTCTCCCCACCACTTTACCCCCCAAACCATTCATAGATGTTTTAGAGACTTGAAAGCAGCTTTTTTTTAAAGCTGTGTATTTTTTTTAATTTAAAAGTTAAAATTTCTGCTATAAAACACTGCCATAACAAAGCTATAGCAACAGTGCAGGAAATAAACAAAGCATCTCCTGAAATTTCACCATGCTAGAGAATATTTTCGATTTTTTCTGGGCTTCTCCCTTTCTAGTTCTTGTCCATCTGCATGCATATTTTTATTTTGGCAGAAGCCTGAATCTGGAATGTGCTGGAATATGTTTCTGGAGGGAGTTGTGGTTTCTGCTGCCACCAGTGCAGGGCATGGCCAGGCTCAAGGAGGAGATGAAGGGATGACAGCATCTTCCGTAGATTCACATATAGGGAGAGGTCGCCCCAAAACCAGAGACTGAACTTGTGAGGTAAAAAAAAAAAAGAATGAGATGTCAGAGGATAGAGTAAGGAAGAGAGAACAAAAGTGCCTAAGAGTGTATTAAAAAAAAAAAAAGATAGACATAGATGGGAAAGGGATAAATGAGGTAGGAAGAAGTTATTAGAGGGAATTAATGAAAAGAAAATGACTTGCATCTCCCTGACATTCAGTTTGACCAATTTGTGTTAGCCACAGCCTACATCTGGGCAGTTTCTCCATGATATCTAGAATGTCATTTTTCTTCAAGCAGAGTAACACATATGGTGGAAAGACTGATTTGAAATATTCTCAAAGATGGGCTTGGATATACATGTGAGTTCAGATGTTGCAGAAATTGGTCTGTCATTAATAATGTTTTAGGAGAAACTGACATGCCATTTCTCACTGATTTAAGCCTCTGGGAGGATGAGAGAGATGGAGTATAAAACAAAACATGTAAACTGTCAGAAAGAAGAACTCACCAAGAAGAAAGCTGACAGTGTCCTTTAAACAACAGTAAAATAACCTGAGTCTAGCAGAGATTTTGAGAACTCTTGATCATGCTGGGTATATTAGGCCTTTAAATCAATCTGATTACGCTCGGGGCCAGGTGTTAGATTTTCCTATGAATTATAATGTTGCCTATTTAAAGTCACTCTGAACTGTTTGTTTTTGGGAACAGACTGTACCCATGTGTGTGTCAAGAAATAGTTATGCGTGGCCATACTGGAAGACGCCATATTGAAAACAACAGTTCATCTCATGGGTGGCATTTGGTTTATTAAGAGGCAAATTATGTTCATGTGGATATTGGAGAAGAAGTTTGTAATGTCCATACTTGGTGGCACCAGATGGCTATTTTTTCCATGTCTAATTAAGAACCTAAAATAGCCTGCATGATACGTTTCCTAGATGCAGAAGCCATCCATAACTTGGCTCAATTGTGATGCCTTCCTGTTCCTGGTGGTCTGTTTCTAATAACCTGCACAATAATGTTACAGAATCAGACTGAAAATCTATCAGAATGTAGGCATCCTGGAACAAGACCAGGGTAGCCTTAGCTTTTAGCAAGGCCAAGGCTCAGATCCATTCAGAATGCTGAACACGAAAAGTCCTGAGGCTTTTCCCACTGGCGTCCATCTGTACCATGGTGGACAAACTTAACGTTCGCTGTCCAATAGCAGAGGCCTAGAGAAGATCGTAAGTGTCTATAACAATGGTTCTCAAACTTCACTGTGTGCCAGAATCTCCTTTGGAGCTTCTAAAATCCTCCAAGTTCCAGGCTACGTTCTGTACACATTAAATCAGAATTTCTAAGGCTGGGGCTGAATGATCAGTGGTTTAACATATCTTCTAGGTGGTTCTGATACACACCTATACAGTAGGTTAGTATAAGAAATGCTGACAGGAAATGTGGATAGACTCTAGATGTATTTCAGAGAAAAGAGAAATAGCAAAGGCTTCCTCGACAGCCAATAGGGAGGGTGTTCCAGGCAGTGGGAACAGCATAAGCAAACACAGAGGTAAGAAAGCAGGTAGTGGAACAGTGCAAAGTTGGTTGCTTTTTTGTTTGTTTCTGGTTTTGTTTTTGATTTTTTTTGTTTTTGTTTGTTTTTGGCTTGGAGGCATAAAAGAATAGCAGGAGACGATATCATGGAGTATCATGATATTCTATTTAGAGGGTTTGGCTACCAGGCTGATGAAATCTCATATATAGTTTCCAAGGCAAAGGTAACTATTAGAGAGAAAAGGTGTTTGTTTATTTGTTTATAATTTTTGATGCGTTGCTTTTTAAAATTTTTTTAATGTTTTACTTATTTCTGAGAGAGAGAGAGAGAGAGCATGAGCAGGGGAGGGTCAGAGAGAGAGAGGGAGATACAGAATCTGAAGTAGGCTCTAGGCTCTGAGCTAGCTGTCAGCACAGAGCCCGACCTGGGCTTGAACCCACGAACCGCGAGTATCATGAGCCGAAGTCAGATACTTAACCGACTAAGCCACCCAGGTGCCCTTTGATGCTTTATTTTATAGTCTTACCCCAAACACCAAGTTTTCCACCTGAGAACCACAAACAATTTAAAATTTTTTTTATTTTATTTTTGGAGTGAAGGTGAGAGGGCAGAAAGAAAGAGAATCTCAAGCACAGGGCTTAATCCCATGACCCCGAGATCACGACCTGAGCTGAAATCAAGAGTTGGGCACTCAGCTGACTGAACACCGCTCAGGAGCCCTGAGAACCACAAGCACTTTAAAGATATCATATAAATGTTTCTTACAACATCCCTTTGATGTTGGGGTCAGATAAAATAAAAACAAAAACCCTGCTTACCGGTGACAAAATTGAGGTGATCTTCCAACAAATGGAAGTCTTCCTGTGGCTGGCAGGATTAATTTGTGTTGAAAAAAATGGGACCATTTTGTTGTATCTTAACATTCACTCAACTATGGAAAAAGAGAGAAGAAAACTCTTCTTTCTCAGAGTCCTGCTAGGCACCTTGTCTCCTGTGTATTTGTCTGTGGACCCAGTTCTTTCCTGATGAGAGTGAGGTTTCAGGCCGGGGGCTGAGGCTGCAGCTTGAGTGAGGACACAGAGGTAGACATTAAGTTTTCATTCGAAACTTGGGTGAGCGAGTGGTATGAGCACTACCCTTGGCATCCAGGGAGCCATTTCAGAGAAAAGAGAACCACAAGAAGCAAACCTGTTATTTTTGACCACTTAAGAAAAATTTGCTCCACATTCCATAAAACTGAGGAAGATCTCATTATCCTTAGTAAAAGCAGCTGCCATTTCTTCTAGAATGCCTTCGGAGACAGGCTGTCACCTGGGCACCATAAGAGGCAGTGCTCGTGGTGCATGAACTGGAGCAAAGGTGGCTTGCTTTCCAGCCACTGTGTTTCAGCTGAAAAAGAAATGCAAGGGGACACTTCAGGACACACTTCTCTCCAAGAGGCTGCTTCCCGAAACTGCTAATTGTGCGTGTGAAACAGAAACCAGAGGCTCCCAGCAGCCTCTCGGACTCCTCTTTGCAGATGTTTTATTCTGTGGGTTTTGTTTTTTTTTTTTTTTAATCAACAAAGCCCTGGTGTATACAGAATGCTTACAGCAATGCAGGGCCTCTAACCCTACATCACATTTTGAGGCTCATGTTGCTTTTAAATGATGTTTCCCAACTTTAGTCACTAGCTTACATCTTCATGATTTTTGCACATAATTTCCTAATACTTTTCTTTTAATGGACTTATTTCACTTAAATATATTTACAAAGAATATATATGTATATGTGTGTCTATCGATACTTGCATAATTCCCTTAATGGAAAGCTAGAAGCACTTTTCATAAATGGGAACTCAACCTTAGGAACCAATACTACAGCATGAAAACAAAGGCGTTTCGTGATAGATTCTCTCACCCACCATGATTCTGACTTCGAGGCCCGGCCTCTTTGTGAAAAGGGAAGATTTGCAAGGGGTGCTAAAGACAGAATGGCACCAAGTAGGGCCACAGTCCCCGGAGAAGACAGAATGGAAATGAGACAGCTCAGAGGCAGATGCGCGGGTCTTTGGCCAGTTGGCTCTGCAGGGAGGCAATGGGCATTTTGTCAGTTGCCCCAGAGAATGCAGCTGCAGTCTGCCTGCCATGTGTCGGCTTGAATGCCAAAATACCTACAAGGGCTGTGGCTGAGAAACATGGTCAAGATCGCAACAGCGCATCTTTGAGAGTTCCTTCAGATCTAATCATCCCCTTTTGTTTTGCCTGCAGAAAAGGCAGCTCCTGATGGTGTGATAATCCCAGGAAGAATGTACTTGCTCTTAACGTGAGTGAACCTAACTGGTAACACGGAATGTAGCTAAATACGGTTGGATTTAGTGATTGTCATTTTTAAAATGCAGTACCGATTGAGAGAATCATGAGAATTTGGAGTGCCGTGAAATTTGAAAATAGTGTGCCGCATGGCTATAGTTGTGTATAGGCACATTTGATTTTGGTGAAGGGATGATTGGATTTGAAGCAGAGGTAACACTGTGGTGTCCATATATATGTCTGTGTGTCGGTGTTTTATATTCACGAAGCACTATGGTAAATGGAAACTGTCGAAAGTAGTTTCAAAATTGCTAGGCAAAGAAAGTAATGAGAGAAATAAGCCTGCAGTCATAGAGCAAACATTATGACCCTATCTTTAAAGCCAGTGACCAATAGAGAAGGAAATGTAATTCTTACTAACCCTCTGGAGTTCTCTTAAAGCCTTTGAGAGGCATAATAATGTCCTTATCTTGAGTTACACGCTGCTCTGTTTATGTAGACTATTAGTAAAATCCAATCTAGGGCTCACTACAATTGCATGACTAAGGGATTCTGCTGATAAATAGATCTTACTTGACAGGTTGGACTAGGATTATGAGTAAAACCCAATAGTGCTGGAGACCTGCAAACCCTCTTCTATTTGTTTCACTAATTCATCTGCCCTGTTTGCATCAACAGCACCTACCTGTGTCTTTTTTGTTGCCAAGTAACTGTCCTTTGTGGAATTCCAAATTGTGGAATACCTTTGTGTCCTCTTTGGAATACCAAATTGAAGAATTTGGTCATGTCTCTGACCTTCTATTACTAACCACCCATATTCCCTTCAGCTACCATTCTAGTTGTGACAGAAAAGTCCACAGTGCACATGATAAATATTAATAATGCCTGCTGGTTGCTAGAGTTCCTCTGTGTGCCCAGTTCTGTGCCAAGTGTACCACTTAAGTTGTGACGTGACTTAAAGTTCACCATAACATTATTGTTGTTTATCGTCACCATTTCATAGATGAGGAAACTAAGACTCTGCAACTCAGGGACCAGCCAGAGTTTGCATAACTGAGAAATGACAGAGCTGGACTCCAGACTGAGGTTTGTTCACAGAGTTAATCTCCTCCACTTCTCTACACTGCCTCCAGTGGCTGTACCCGGTTGCTCATCTCCCCACGTTATTTTGGCTCAATGATTTATGAGCACCCTCAGCAGTCACTGCAGGGATGGATTTGATAGTGTCTGTGAAACAGAGCAAGACTCACATGGCTGCCGCTGTTCCCCCAAATGAGCTGGCAGGCAGGGAGCCCGGCTGTGTATCACAGCCTCGATCATTTAACTGCTTAAACAAATTGACCCAATCATGTCATGACGCAACACAACAAAAGCCTTATTTCTTTTTTAAAAAATTGTTTTAATGTGTATTTTTGAGAGAGGTAGGAGGGGCAGAGAGAGAGGAGGAGACACAGAATCTGAAATAGGCTCCAGGCTGTCAGCAGAGAGCCTAACGTAGGGCTCGAACCCACGGACCGTGAGATCATGACCTGAGCCGAAGTCGGATGCTTAACTGACTGAACCACCCAGGAGCCCCCAAATTTTCTTTCTGAATCAAATGGTTGTCCAGGGAAGTTTGAAGTTGTTGGTAAGGTGGGAGGGAAAGGTGACTTTGCTCCATGTAGTCATTCAGGGACCTCAGGTGTCTGAGGTTCTGTTATCACCAATGCATGACGTCCATGTTTGTCATTGTTCACCATTCCAGCCAGCCAGGAACAAAGAGGATTAGAGGAGTCTACATGGGATACTTTCATAGACCAGGCCTTACAAGAAGCGTGTGTTCCTTGCACACCCATTCCATTGGCCAGAATTCAGTCAAATGGATACCCTTAATGGCAGGCAAGGCTGTGAAATAAAGTCAAGCCAGGTCTCCAAGAAGAGGAGGAAATGAATTGTCAAGAATACTCACATCAGAGGGGCAGAGGAAAGCTTCCCCGGTCTAGGAACCCAAAGATTTCCTAAGGACCCATTTCTGAGAAACCCTTGACAAGTTTCTCATTTGAAAATAGGAATCAGTAGCCCTTGCTGCTTTCCACTCCACAGGGGAATTTAAGATTGAAATTAAAGTGAAATAAGGTATGTGCATATGCTTTGTATGCAACTTAGCACTTAGCATGGGATAGTAGACAAAGACCTAGATTGAGGTATGGAATCCAAGTTCACATTCTTTTTTCTGCCACTTCCTAGCTATGTAAGCATGACTCACTCATTTGAGCTGTGAGCTGCAAGGCCTCTTCTGTTAAGTTAGGAGGAAAAGCACCTCCTTACCTTCTTTGTAGGCTTCCAGAACATATACACATCAGTAGCCTATGTGGAAGTGTTTGAGAAACCATTAAATGTCAAGGAGATAATTAAAGCATTTAGTGTTTTGTCTTTTGAAATCATCAGGGACTTCTGCTTAAGGGCCTGTTACCTGGAGAGTGCTTTCTGGACCCCATGCTCCATGCTTTGCCCTTACCCCCTGGCTGAAGTAGAGAATTTATGCATGAAAATATTTTTTTTTCT
Organism: Crocuta crocuta; assembly: GCF_008692635.1. NCBI lineage: Eukaryota > Metazoa > Chordata > Mammalia > Carnivora > Hyaenidae > Crocuta > Crocuta crocuta. The sequence goes on from NW_027529451.1 coordinate 3,726,726, forward strand.
AAAGATTGAAATAGATGTTCATTCTCAACACACACCGTGAGTGACTGTAGGCTCCTGAGGGAACACCATGCATCAGCTCCGTGTTTGAAATTCCCACCAGCATTCCAGGTTTGGAGTTGCTGCCCAACTGTTGCTTTCTGAATTACATTCAATTTTATTTTTTTAAGTTAGTTATTTATTTATTTATTTATTTATTTATTTATTTATTTATTTATTTATTTTAAGAGAGACAGAGACAGCGTGAGCAAGAAAGAGAGGAAGAGAAAGAGAGAATCACAACCAGGCTCCACGCTGTCAGCACAGAGCCCGAAACGGGGCTCAAACTCACAAAACCATGAGATCATGACCTGACCTGAAACCCAAAGTTGGACGCTGAACCGACTGAGCCACCCAGGCACCCCTGAATTACATTCAATTTTAAAACACTTTCTGAGGGCGCCAGGGTGGCTTAGTCGGCTCAGCGACCAACTTCGGCTCAGCACGATCTCACAGTTAGTGGGTTCAAGCCCATGTCGGGCTCTGTGCTGACAGCTAGCTCAGAGCCTGGAGCCTGTTTCAGATTCTGTGTCTCCCTCTCTCTCTGACCCTCCCCTGCTCACACTGTCTGTCTCTCTCTCAGAAATAAATAAAACATTAAAAAAATGTTTTTAAATAAAAATGAAATACACTTTCTGGCCAAAGACCTCTGTCTAGGGGGCTGGTACAACAATAGTTAGTGACTGACTCCTTTGGGATTTAACGGGGGCTCATGCAGGTCCCATTTCTCGCTTTGAGGGTGGTTTATCCTAAATGATCACATTCCAACTCTCTTTTTTGCTAAATCATTTTTCTGAATTGATGGTATTAGTCACTTAAACAGACTCAGACTTTCTTTCCTACATTGAGTATTGCCAAAATTAGAGTGATTCATGCAGTGATTCTCTTTTTCCTCTTTTCTTTTTCTTGTTGGAACCTCTTGAAACTTCTTCATTCCAGTCAACGAGTTTATTTCATTAGAGGTGCTTTCTGAGCTGTCTCACAGAGGAATGATGGACCTGGCCTTTCATTCATTCCTGGGCTCACCCAGCTATGAGTTGTGAAAGTGGGATGACTCACTCTTTTGTTGTTCTGGGTTGTTGCAGGTGAGGCCGCATCTCCTTTTCCAAGCTTTCATAAGTAAATAACAAGGAGAGATTGGCTCCCTTCAGTTCTAGAATGGTCGCTGAAGTGGATCGTAGAACCGACTATCAAATGGAAGCTAATCTTGACTTCACCTGCCCACGGAACAGCTAGCAGAGTGTCTTTCCTTGAATGGGCCATCCAGTAAGAGAGGCGATTGCAAATAACAGTCCTCCAGAGAGGTGGCCCTGTGCTTCTCAAACTCTCATGCGCACCGGAGTCACCGGGGATCATCTTTTTATTTTTTTTTAAGTTTATTTATTTATTTTGAAAGAGAAAGAGAGAGTGCACAGGGGAGGGGCAGAGAGAAAGGGGAGACGGGATCCCAAGCAGGCTCCATGTTGTCAGCACAGAGCCCAACACGGGGCTCAATCTGACCTCAAGAAACCATGAGACCTTGGGGCGCCTGGGTGGCTTAGTCGGTTAAGCGTCCGACTTTCGCTTAGGTCATGATCTCGCGGTTCGTGGGTTCGAGCCCCGCGTCGGGCTCTGTGCTGACTGCCAGCTCAGAGCCTGGAGCCTGTTTCAGAGTCTGTGTCTCCCTCTCTCTCTGACCCTCCCCTGTTCACACTGTCTCTCTCTATCCTAGAAATAAAATAAAAATATTAAAAAAAAAAAAAAAGAAACCATGAGACCATGACCCGAATGAAACCAAGAGTCGGACGCTTAACCGACTGAGCCCGTCATCCCGGTTTAAGACTGGGATCATCTTAAACTGCCAATTCTGATGCAGTGGATGTGAAGTGGGGCCTTGGCATTTCCAACAAGCTCCCCAGGAATGCTGCCGGTCCAGCTACCACATTCTGAGGAGCATAGGGAATTGATGAGGCTGAGACCATTCTTACCAAGCCTTTTGTTTTTTTGGAGGGGGCCAGCAAAGGGGAAGGAATGAACGTTTATTGAGCCTTTTCACTGACCAGCTGTAAGCTAGGAGCATCACATAGCATCTCATTAATATTTAATGCATATAACTATTATTATCTGTATCTTAAGCCTCTGTCAAATTAAGTTATGATAATTCCAAAAGCAAACCCCAAGCATCAGCTTTTTCAGAGTGTGTTGCTCATGTAGCACATTTCATTAGCTTGTACACTATGGTTATTTCCTCTGAATGTATTAAAATTTAAAGGGAATAATGGCCATTCATCAGAAATAGCAAGTGACAATGAGCTCTCCAAGGAATTTTTTTTTTCCCTCACTCAATTTTGGGGAGTTGAGATTCAGGGTGATTAAGATGGCCAAATGGGTAGGTGCTGCAAGGCCTCATATTTTATACAAAATATTTTCAAATGATGTGGTCTCTGTGATATGAGTAATAACCAGGCTGCAATTATGAAAGTAGATAAAAATTGCAGTCAAGAGGAAAGGGGGATCTTTGATTTTTTTTAATCTATACTATTTTACAAAGTGCCTCTTCTGGGCCCGAACGGGTTTGTGGCATTCAGGCAGCTCCGGGTCTGAGATTGCATCGACACCGGCAGTGAACGGGAAGATAACGCCCCCTTCCATCTGAGTGGTGCTGTGAGAATGACTGCAACCAATTACCCAACAGAAGGGATGGTGAACTGTAAGAGCAGGGGTATATATCCAGATCATAGAAAATTAGGGATCCGGCTTGGGATCAGATGCTAACTTGCTAATGATTTTGCATAGCGTATTAGGAGTTTGGAGATCCCCAGATATAAATACCGGAGGCAAAACTTCATAAGCACATTTTTATGTCTAAAAGGGCAAGTGGGACCAAATATCTGTACATAGTTACAACAGCCACGAGTATGGTACTTCCCGGCGCCAGGTGCTTTGCACACATTAACTCATTTTATCCTCACAACAGCCCTGTCCTTTTCTCCTCTTTATAGATAAAGAAATTGAGTCACAGAGAGATTAAGTACATTCTCCAATTCCACAGAGCTCAGATTTTGAATCTGAGCAGGCTGGCTTGCTGAGGGTACTCGCTCATCATGCTTGTCCTGGGCTCACAGACGCCAAGGACATGGGGGGTTCAAGTTCAGATTCTGCCATTTGCCACCTGTCCTTTGAGAAGTCCTCTAGTCTCTCTGTGTCCGTTCCATCATCTGTGAAATGGGCCCAATGATGCCCTGCAACCTCCTGGGATTGTTGGGAAGTTGAGATAAGATAATGCACTGAAATTATATACATTGTATACTGCTGTGTAGACAGAGTCAAAGATTAGATGGACCCATTCAATGATCATTGGTATATTTTAAATAGCATCGTGTAAAGACCCAACTTCTGTTTCCTGAGTCTCTATTTTTATATTTTTGCTGCTTCCTCAGGAAGAACTAGTTTAGTTTTGCCTGGACACTTAAACAGAAAACAACCAAAAAAATGTCTTTTTGGATTTGCTTTCTTTAGGTTTTCTGAAAATAGAATATTCTGCAGAGGCTAAAAACCAGTAGAAGCCCCATCAGCTGATTTCATTCATTCCTATTTTGTGAAATATTCCCTACAGGTTCTTCTCTGAAGTGTTAGCCCATCTGGATTGAAATGATTCTCTGAGGCCTCTAGCATTTAGCTCTTCATTTGGAAAGGTGTTTTGTGATGAAATCCATTTCACCATAAATTTTTGCACTCAGATTCAGCCCGTGATTTTTCTTGTTGCCTCGTCTCGTGCCAGCATATTTCTCATTCTGCAAAAGCCGTCACTTAGAGTTTTAAGGTTCCAGCTGCACACATTTCTGTCCCTCTGAATTTTAGCGAGAGATAATATAGGGCTCCCCTCATAATTGTATTCCTACGTCCTTCCTCTGCCCAAGGATTCAGGGGACTTGAGAATACGAATTGTCAGGAGGAAAGATCACACAGGCTTTGCGTGTTTGCTGGGGGCAGGATTTCTTTGTCTCTCATTCCTGGATGAGTGTGATGGAGGTGCCTCTTGATAATTAAATTATACAAATTAGGATTAGAGATTTCTTTCTCTCTTTCTTTCTTTCTTTCTTTCTTTCTTTCTTTCTTTCTTTCTTTCTTTCTTTCTTTCTTTCTCTCTCTCTTTCTTTCTTTCTCTCTCTCTCTCTCTCTCTCTCTTTCTTTCTTTCTTTTTCTTTCTTCTTCTTATTATTTTCTTTTTGGTCAGAGAGCCATGGAAGTCAAGCAAGTGAATTTTAAACCAGAATGTTCTTCTTTTTTCATTCAATTTCACCAGATCAGGATCGTTTCCTTTTTGGCAGCAGGTCATGATAAGTCTTTCAGAGTAAGTGTTAGAGTTGGATAGGATTAGCTCTCTTAAATAAATTAGCAAATTCAAAACAGAACAAAGATGGAGTGAATTTTATGCATGCAAGGAGGTAACATTTTGAAGCTGATTTAATCAGAGGAGAGCCATCAGACAATGACATCATCGTTTTCCTTTAACCATAGCTTCTAAGATAGGGCTCGTTTAGATTTCTGAAGTGGCTGGTGAGAAACTCAAGTCGTTAATATGTGTATGTGTGCTCCCGAACATAGCTTGCTTTCTCTGGTATTCTTCTACAGCAAACACTGACAGAGAAAGACGGTCTGTGAACACCATTGGCTTCCAAGGTATCTAAGTGTGTGTTTCTGGAGTCAATAAAAGTACAGACAGTATAGGATATGGTCAGAGACAGAGGCCTTGAGGTCAGAGAGCACTCAGTTGAGATCATGCATTTTTCCTTTCCTAGCTGCATGGCCCTGAGTGAGTTACTCATCTTGCCTAAGCCTCTGCCTCGTCCTTACGTGGGGTGATAATAGTTCCCACCTCAGGGGTTGTGATGGAGACTCTACCAATGTGTTGTGTGGAATATCATATATTTCTTTAAAGAATAATAAGACTTGTTAAGACAAAAGTTAATTTTGAGATAATTTTATCTTTGACTTACGATTAATCCATGTGGGACCCTACGAGCTACAATAATTTGTGTTAGACATTTGAACAATTTCAAAAACACCCTGACTGGATTATGAATGCCTTTCGAACCAGTCCATAGAAAAGCCATCCCAGAAATCTGTGGANTACAAAGAAAGTGTTATAGGGGGCACCTGGGTAGCTCAGTCAGTTGGGCTTCCGACTTCAGCTCAGGTCATAACCTCACGGTTCGTAGGTTCGAGCCCCGCATGGGGTTTTGTGCTGACAGCTCAGAAGATGAAGAAATGCCACTCAAAATCTCAATCCCCAAACCCAAATATTGTTAATATTTTGGGGGGTTTTATGACTTTACAAGTTTGTTGTTGTTAGTTCCAATCATACTGTACAGGTTTTGTATCCTCCCTTTTCATTATGTATGTTAAAAAACATGATTACAATGTATTTACAATGAATGACTGCATACCGTTGTATTGAATGGATGTATTGTGAATTGTTAGGCCCAGTTTGTAGAGGAAAACACTAATGCTTTCCCAATTCTTTGCTGTCATACTGATGCTGTAGCATTTGTGACAATGGTCACATGTCCTCATATGCCAAATATGTCAGGTCATGAGTTGGAAGTTGGTTCATTCAGCTGCCATCAGTTTCTCCTGCTGTATTTCCTGATGTTCATAGAGTCCTCTCAGCTCAAGATCAAAGCCCAAGTCAGCCTCTGACATTTCTGTGTCTTTTAAAGGCTAGAAGGTGAGGAATGGATAGAGGTTACTCATCTTGCTCAGGTAACTATGCTGTCAGGGTTATAGGTTCTGATCTCTGCACGACTCCTCAGAACCTTCTAGTTATCATCTGAGGATCCTGAAGCTCCTTTGAGAAATGCTGCTGTCCTTAACCTATCACTCCAGCATTCCCTTATCTATCCCAGAAAACCAGTCACATTAATGTCACCTTTAAAGGAATATGCATTTCAGATCTTTTCATCAAAGACCTTCTTTACCCTTCCTTTGAGTTAGATAATTTAAGTCATCTCTTCCAGCTATTAAAGCTACCCTGTCTTATCTTTTTTCCCCCTTGATTATTGTAATTAATTCACTTCATTAATGTCCTTAAACTCTCTGCCGTACACTACCTGCACTTCACATTTGGGGATTTAGAGAGTTTAATAGAAGAACAATATTCTTGTTTCCTAGGACTGATACTCATCTGACCCATGTACCAGCGCACCAGTCATTGAAATAGTGAAATGCATTAGTACTGAGTAATAAATTCTACCACTAAGTCCCCTTACAAGGCCCCCCTTCACCCCTAACTTTCTCCTACTACCCTGGCAGCCCCAGCCCCTCCTCTGAAATCTCTGTGCCATGAGGCTTCTCCGCTCTGCTGTAGCTTCGGCATTGTCCGTGCTGACTGTTTTCTGCTTGCCTAAAGCAGACAGACAGACAGACAGATATCTCTTCTCTATTCAAATTGGGATTGAAGTCTTTTCCTATAAATTTGTTGTAAGGAATGAAGCTATTTTGGTTTTACTAATATCACTTGATTCCCACCATTGCCTATCACTCTCACCGACCCAGATGCTTCTTTAAAGGAAGTCTATTCTCAGATTGATGGTGGGATGATGAGGCCAATTGACATCTCCATTATTTTTAGGAAAGCCTGGCACTGGTCTTTCCTATTTCTCTTCATTTTGGATACCAAGGAGGTGGAGTCAAAGAGAGTGGAAAGGAAGGAGAGAGGTGACATATGAGCATGTGTATTACTCATGGGACCTTTCTAAGAGATCAAGCACTTGGGCAGAAGGGGAGCCGAGTTCTTGTCCTGGCTTTGCCATCCAGTCACTTTGGCTCCCAGTGCATCGTGTGCAAGAAGATAGAGTTGGACTGGATTAAACTCTAGGCACCAGTAAAACCTCTTCCAAGTCATTTCCATGAATGCCTCCCTTTTTGCAGGCGGCAAGCACTGACTTTGGGAAAAGGGGCACATTTCACGGCAATATTTATGTGCCAGACTTAGGTGTTGTGCCTGCTTCTGTCCAAATAGTAATTTGAGGGATTCATTTTGCAGGTTGCCTTGCTGACAGCTCACAGTGACTGTGTATTTGCCCCCTGCACCCCAACACACACACATACATCTTCTCTTTACTGTTTGTTCACTAGTCAACTTGTGCACGGCCCGCTGTCTAATTCTCTCAAGACTTAGAATTTTATTAATTACTTAAGAAACACTGGATAATTTCATAAACTCTCCACTTAAGTAATCATGCCTAAATTGCATTTAACTGAAAGGGCCTGTGTATTAATTGTGCCTGGTGTTCTTGTTGATCAGACAATTCTGTATCCGTGCTAATCAGAGCTGCCTTGCATCTCTCGGCACTGGTGAAGCTTTCCGTCAACTGTGTTGATTTAGAGTATTAGTTGTGTCTTGCTTTCCTAAGGTGGCAGAGCGGTTCTCAGCATGAGTGTTTTAGTCCTCGTTTCGAACTGACAAAATGGAAATGATTATGACTCTAAGTTAATTGCATCACTTAAGCCAGAAACCTGGCCTTGCATTGCCTTGTTCTTTCCTGTCATTCAGCACATTCAAAATCTTGCCAATTTCACCCCCTATTTCATGTGTGACATAGCCTTCTCTAGCTCAGGCCCTCGGTATGCCTTGCTTGAACTATCCCCATAGTCTTAGACTTGGTCTCCCTGATGATAGAATTGCTCCCCTTAATTCAGCCAGAAGGGTCTTTCTAGGCACTTCTGACAGAGTTACTCTCATGCTTAGGAGTCATCAGCAGATACCCATCACCTATGGAAAAAGGCCATACTGCTTCACAGGGCATGGACGTGTCTTCCTGGGCTTCCATACTTGCCCATTTTTTTCAGCTTCATCACCTGCCCCTTTCCAATTTGAACCTGACACCACACGGACACCAGATTACGACTTTTTTCTCTGTTGCTCACGTTCACGTTTTGGGCCATGGTTTGGGCTGGAATATTTTGTTCACTTTCCATATCCTGACTCGCTAAACCTCATACACACTTGGGCAGCTAGCTTGGCTTATTGGTTCCTTCAGGAATTTGGGGGGAAATGTTTTCCTAGCACTGTTGAGAATTTCAGTATTGTTATACTGACAATATCTACTCATGTGTCTGCTCCCCTAAGGGCAGAAATTTCTATAAGGGCAGAAAGACTCCTGCTCTTCATGTTGTCCCCTTTCTCTGGGACAGTGCCTGGAGTCTGGTAACAAATGGTAATGTAATGGGTTACCAGGCTATAACCAATGAAGGTAAATTCTTTTCTTCACTTAAGGACATATTTTTTTGTATAGTTCCCTAGAAGCAGACTCTGAGCTGAAGGCTCATGTGAAAATGATTTATTAGGTACTGGTCCTCGGAAAAAAATAGTAAAGGAGTAGGGCAGTGAGGCAGGGATATAAAGGTAAAGAGGCCAAGTAAGGGTTGCTATCAGGGGAGTCCCACAGAAGGCAATTTGGGCTCACTTCTGCAGGGGAGTTCTGGAGACAGTTTGGGTCCCACCCACGGTTTGTCCCCATCAGAGGCGGGGCACCTGGGGTTTGATACACTCACATCTATCAACATTGGCCAGGTACTGCCTCTCCCCAAAAGATAAACTCCCAGTCACTTGGCTTTCTACGTATATAGGTCAGTGGAGCTCAAAACTGCACATGTGTCAGAGTCACCTAAAGGGCTTATTAAAATACAGATTGTTGAGTCCTACCCCCAGAGTTGCTGACTCAGTGGGTCTGCCTGTGGGCTCAAGAATTTGCAGGTTCAACAAGTTCCCAGGTGATGCTGATGCTCCTGATTTGCCGACCATATTTTAAGAAGCCCTGGTTTAAGCAAAGCAAGTTATAGCAGCATGAGGTTCGTCCTACAATAAAGGCATGGATATATAGGCTGCTAGAAATGAAAACACGACAGAAGCATCAAGGGATCCACGGGAATAAAGATACAGCTTCAACAGCATCTCCTTTCAGGGATTGAGCCATGGCTAATGCCCAAGACGATTTGAGCTGTCCAGGGCGGAGTGCTGCTGGCCCTATTTCTACTCCAAGGCCAGATCCCAATTTGAAGGATGTCTTATGTGAGCACTTAACTTCTAAATCAAATTTCACTTTGCTGTAATTGACGATCACACTTTAAGTAAACTATTTCTTCTCATTATCATTGTTCATTTCTTGTCCTCATTAAGTTCTGCCAAAAGTACTTCCTGGAAACACCATTGGATGTTGTACTGATGACATGTTTTTCTTCCTAGCTGACTTCTTTGTATGTTCTCTTATATTTTAATGTTCCAAAACAAACTTCAAAATGTCATTATCTACTCAGAAAACAGTAGAGTGTAGTAATATAGAAAAGAGTTGAGGCAACACACTAAAAATAGAGTATAAGAAAAAAGTGTAGTGTAAGAAATAAATAGCCAGACACTAAAATAGGCTAACTCAGCAAGAAAGGACCTAGAATTAAAAAAAAAAAAAAAAAATTGGACCTTCGTTTGTGTGGATTTTCTAGATGCTCTTTGGAAATAAATGAGCAATCTTGGCAGTTGTCAGAATTTTGGTCATGTCTTAGGGATGATTTTATTTTACTAAAAGAGGATTTCCTTCACTGGTTTTATCCTGGGCTGCTTGAAAAAGTTCATGGAGCTCCCAGAGGCATCTGATGGTCACAAGAGTGGCTCATGATGTACTGGAAAATCTGTGTGCCCTGGTGCTTTGAAATAAATACGAGAGAGCTAAAAGTTTAGTGTCATAATTAATTCTGACATTCATTTATCATCTTTGCAAAGGGGATAAATCGCTCAAGAATCATAAAATGGTTCTTTCACTATATTCCTTGTTCATTAATTTAAATCAATTTAACAGAAACATAATGAGAAGGTACTCTGTGTAAAGGGAAGAGGGAGAACCACAGAGAAGGAATACCTTTGCCCTTAGGAAGTTTACTGTCAGGATGCCTTTGTGAGAGCACTTAGTATGATTTGAATCCGAATTTAGTCATATATGTAAGACTTAGAAAGACCACAAAGAAAAATGACTTCATGGAAGTGTAAGAGGAAAAGCTGGTGACAATAATTGGTGGTGAAGAAAAGGTGAAGAAAATAACCATCTTCAAATTTATGTAAGTGTATAATAAGAGAATAAATTGTTCAGTTATGCCACTGAAGAAGTACATGTCAAAGAATTTGTCTGATAATGAAGGGGTTGATAGGATTTTAAGGGTTTACTTGGAAGGAAGGATATTATCACTTACTGGATTCCTCCTACAAGTCCATGGTTTTATATCTATTATAGCAACAAATCCACCAATAGATTTTGCCATTTTTTAAATAATATTTTAAAGTTTAGAATAATTTTACATGTACAAAAAAGGTAAAGCTAGAACAGAGAGTTCCTTGTATGCCCTCACTCACTCTCCCCTAATGTTTACATCTTATATTAGTCTGTTTGGTCACAATGAAAACTCTAATAATATTGGCACATCAGCATCAACCAAACTCTGGACTTTAGTTGGATGTCACCACAGTGCTTTGCTCTTCCGGGATCCAATCCAGGATCTCCTCTGGTCCATGACAGTTTCTCAATCCTTGTTTTTTGTGATCTTGGCAGTTTTGAAGAGTATTTGTAGAATTGAAATTGCTATTTTTAATAGACATTTATCAACTATAACATTTTCATCAAAGAGACATTTTGGCTGAAAAGAGAGGTATCAGTAATAACTTTTGCCAAAAACAACATTGAAAGCTAAGAATGAACTGTTTTGTACATTGGGCTCTTTGAATTCTAGAAATGTTGCCTCTGTGATTTTTTTTCACTGTTATTAAAGGCCCCCTTTTGTTAAAAAGAGACAAAAGAATATACAATCCCATCGCTTTTCAACCTCTGGGAGCTTTGATGAGGATGCTAATCATCTGAGTAAATTCTTAAGGATCACTAACACTTGATATTGACTACTGAATGTAGTACCTAACTTAAGTTTATTAAGTATTCTAATTCTGCATTCTGTTAAAATATCTGGTTGTCATACAAAACTTCATATAGCCTGCCAGATAAGGTTTGGCTGCAAGTACAGAGATTTGGGGGAAAAAAAAGCGCCCAGTAAATACAGCAACTTAAAGAAGGTAAGCATTTATTATCTTCTCACCTAGAAACACTTCAGAGTAGGCAATCCAGAACTGGAATCAGAGCTATAGAAATTATTCTATCTACTACTATTCTATCTACTCAGGGATATAGCCCCTCTTCAGCTCACTGTTCTGTCATCCCTAGAGTGTGGCCCGATTCTTCTGGTCCAGAAAGGCTGGGAAAACTCTATTCATCACATCCACATTGCGTGTAGTAGGATGGAGCAAGAAAAGGGTGTGCCTTCTCCCTTATAAGAGGATTTGGGGAAGTACACTATAACATGTCCTCTTCATACTTTCTTGACCAAAACTTAGTCCATGAACACTCCTAACTACAAGCGAGGCTGGATATATGATTTTTATTGCAGGTGGTCATGTACCTAGCAAAAATTGAGTATCTCTTGCCAAAAAAGAAGATAACACTGGAAGTTGGGAGATAAATAGTGGTCTCCACTACACTTGGCAAGGTTGTACCGTCCGTCATGTAGATGTAGACACAGATCATTGGGTTATTAACAATTTTCAGTGCACCATCAATGGTTGAGTTTTTAGACTCCACATTGTTTTGGACCTGTCATTAACGTTTGCATAAACAGTGTTCGGGACCTATAATTTTCAAATAACTAGATGATGGCGACATATCTGGGTTGCAGTTAAATCCTAAAGAAAATGGATTTGCTGTCTTTGTCGTCTATCTTGGGAATGCATAGAATAGCAGAGCTCTCTTTCTGCCTCCCTGAGCGAATTGGAGAAACTTTGTTCCAGAGGATGTGTTCTGGGAAATGACTAGACTCTTTGAAGATTTAGTAAGCAAGATGGCTTTGAAATGCCATGACAGAGCCAGAGTTCGTTACTCAACAGTGTGGTTAAGCAGTAAGCTAGAGAGGTTAAGGGGAGACAGTATCAGGAAGCTTTGAAGGCTGTGAAATTTTCCTCCAGGTCAAACAGAAGCAGAACAGGATTTCTTTTGTGATGAAGATATAGTTCTTGCCAGAAACCTAGTTTTTGTGGGATAAATCATGGTTGCAGAATACACATTTACATTCTCATAGTTTCCCACAGTGCTTTGCAGGAATGGGTCTTCAGGAGAGAGTAGAAGCAGCTATCTGGGACATCTCCAAAGAGTCTGAGTTTTTAGGTTTACAGTGAACTGTGTGTGAGGGCCTTCCTGATATCATGGCGTAGGGACCTTTTGCTAAGTTTTTGCTTGGCTTTTTTTGTTGTTTGTTTTTACTACAAAGGGGATAAATAATTACTGTTAAAAATTTGGAAAATACAGAAAAGCAAATAAACCTCCCTAAACTATTCCAGCCAGCAATGAATACTGTTACCATTTTAGTGTATGATACTCTGGCTCTTTTTCAATGCAGATAGACTGCAAATTTTTGCAGGATTACATGCTGGAGTGCTTTCTTAAAGTTTATTTTTAGTTCATGGAGTCTTTAGTAGAAGAGAAAGGGCTTAGTAGTTCCCATCTGGCAGCCGAAGAATCCTGGGGAGCCACGAATGACTTACAAGGGTGCTCAAATCTGCATGCTTATCAAACATTATCTGTAGATTGAACAAATTAATATGTCAACCATTGGGTAAACATACAAAGATGCTATTCATTGAGATGAATAAATGCAAATTCATTCAAAGACACTACTGAATTTAGAGTAGCTTGCTGTCCTTAATTATTTTTTCAGTCAATGAATATTAAATAAATTCAACTATCTTATTTAAGTACAGCCCACAGAGGTACTGGTGTTCTAAAGGGGTCCTTGTGCTCGGGATGAGGGATGAGTGACTTATTGACTCATCATTGTTTCCACCATATCATACTTCAGTCCATGCCAGTCACATTCTTCCAGAACACCGCCATTGCCTTCGTCTTTCTTACTTTACTCCTTTCAGTGAGAAGAAGCAAATTGCTCACATAGTTTGGAAGGTCATTCTTCCATAGTTGTATTAACAAACCTGACTGCTTACTATTTCTTCAAAGAGTCTAGTCATTTTCCAGAACACATCCTCTGGAACAAAGTTTCTCCAATTCACTCATGGAGGCAAAAAGAGAGCTTTGCTATTCTGTGCATTCCCGAGATAGATTGTGAAGAAAGCAAATCCATTTTCTTTAAGATTTAACTGCAACCCAGATATGTCTCCATCATCTAGTTATTTGAAAATTATAGGCCCAACACACTAATGATGGGTCCAAAACAATGTGGAGTCTAAAAACTCAACCATTGATGGTGCACTAAAAATTGTTAATAACTTTTGCTGTTTTACCCCCGGTGACTCCATGTCATGAACCCCAACTTTCACTAATTGCTTGATTCTTATTCTTTAAGATTTGCTTTCTTAGTGAAATCTGCCCTATTTGAAGAGAGCAGCCGAGTGCTTTGGAAAATAAAGATTTCCTATTTGCCATTCTGAAGAAAAAACTATTTCACACATCATTACCTTTCTTTCCCCAAAGTTGAATCTTACTTGAAGCCATACGGTCACTGGCAAAAGGTGATTTCTTAGATTTTCAATGAGTAGGATCCACTCACAGATGTCCCTTCCAAGCCCATTAATTTAATTTAGTGTTGTTTGTTTGGGTTCAGTTCTGTTACTTGGGGTTGCACACTTCGCCCAGGAGAAGGATCAAGTCCTCCTCATCCACTCCAGCACATTCCAAATGTGATCACATTAATAAAATACTCTTTCTCCCTCTCCACTCTGCTTAGCCTTCTCTTTTTAGGTGATTTGAATTAATATTCCTGTCCTTTTTATACCTGATGGGAGTTTTACCATCAGCTTAGCACCTCATTCTCATCATTTACCTCCTTTTCTCCTGTTTGTTTTTATCCTATGGGTGCTGTTAATTAGTCTATTTCTTTCATCATCAAAGAAGTGAGGGTAGTTTAGGAAAGGAGGTACATTTCCTGGTGAATGCTCAATTCTAAAGAGAAATCACTTCATCACTTTGACTTTCACAAGTGAGAGATGTGAAGGAGTTTTCTAGAATATGGTGATACACATTAGTACTGTGTTTCCCAAAATAACTGAAGGGATTTAGTTAGCATTTCTGTCCCCTCCCTTTTACCCCAGTTTTTGACAGAAGGTCATGGTGGATGCTACAGGGGAATGTCATCATATTAGTATTCTGAAGGCTTGAATTCTTGTTCAGTGTGCCACTTAGATCCTTGGGCAAATTATTTCTTCTTCCTGAGCTTTGGGCCTTTTAACCTGTCAAATAAAGCTCATGATATTCCAGGATTGTCTGGGAATCCCATGAAATACCACAAGTGCTATAAAAATATCAGGAATCAAAGGTTTTATTAACCAAGCTGAAGGCAAAGTCATTAGTTTCTTATTTGTTTCTTTAATATCCAAAGAGATAACAAGCCTGGATATGAATTCCCAGGCATACTAATGTGTCACCTTGAGCAAGTTACTTGACTTCTTTGTGTCTCAGTTTCCCCAGGCGTAAAATAGAGATAATCATAGCTACTACCTCGTTAGATTAGGCAAATGGAAAGCAATAATTCACATAAAGAGCTCAGTGTGGTACTTGGAGCATAATAAAAGTTCAGTAACCATTGATGTCTTTATCAGCACGTATAAAGAACTAGCAAGGAGAATTCTGATATTTCAATTCTTTCAGATATGTTCATTGCATCCTGTGGCAAGTACGTCATAGGGGACTTTGCATTGGGAGAGGTGAACACAGTCATTTTCTCGTGTATCTTACAAAAAGAATGTCTATATTTAAAGGATCAAAACTAGCCTCATTTTACCAATAAAGGAAATTGGGATTCAGGGATGTGAAGCACATTATTTTAACCAGAACCACATTCTAGGTCTTCAAATTTTGTCCTAGAGTTCTTTCTTCTGTATTTGCAAACTTGAGCTTGACATCCTTCCCTAACAGAAAACTCTCCCAGAAATGACAAGATATAAACGCTGTGGATTTTAAACGCAAGATCTGTTTTGTTGCTAGAAAATTGAAAAGCCCCTCCAGGAATAGTGGTTCATTGCTACGCTCATTTTATAGACTTTTCAAGCACATGGTGTTCTGTGCATACCCCTTCCCCACCCGCTCTAGGTTTCAACCACTTGAAATAAATTGCTGTCCAGTAATTGAGATGTTCCTCTACTGAAAAAAAACAAACAAACAAAACTCTGCTTTCTGGTTAAACAACTGTGTCACTCTGTATTTATTTTTGGATTTATGGGGAAAATATTAAAAATAAAAATATCTAATATATACACACACATCAATATGGCAATGCCAGTCTTTGTAAATGGAACCTTTACATTTAAAATTGAGTATGATTTTTGGAAGACAAAATGCTTGAGTTTTCAAAGGGCAAAGCCAAAGACATCTCAAGAAAGTGGGAACACAGCTTTTCATTATATGATGTCCTAGCAATCATGGTCAGCAATTTTGAGGGAGAGCGGTGGTGATAGTGGGTTGCTCCACATCATGCAGTTGTCAGCCTGATTTCTTGTTATTTTCATTGTTCAGTTGCTAGGTCACTTCTTCACTGTTTGATAAAAGTTAGTTGTGATTACAGGCATATGGGAATATCTTCCCATAATGTCCAGTTAATTGCAAAAAATTAGAAAG
The DNA here is from genome assembly GCF_008692635.1 of Crocuta crocuta. NCBI lineage: Eukaryota > Metazoa > Chordata > Mammalia > Carnivora > Hyaenidae > Crocuta > Crocuta crocuta. The sequence goes on from NW_027529451.1 coordinate 3,742,454, forward strand.
AAAAGAAGACCCTTCCTTGATTGGTTACCTTGGGAAGACCACCTGCCTTTTGAAAGAGAACGTTGGGTTTAGCATGCATTTCCTGGACTGGCACTTCATATTGAGTCCCTGCTCCCAGCCTCCAACCTGATCAGCCTATTGGTGTTACCATTTTTATTGTTAAACAGAGTCTCAAGTTGATTACCCGGTTTCCATCAAAGACTGAAACCTCAGCCTCAAATCTGTAGTTCAGATTACAGTAGCTACACTAGTAGAAAGGTTTTTGCATTCAGCATACTTGATAGTTCCTCTTTGTCATGTCTTTGAAATCAATCCATTTGGAATAAAATGCATCCAGGTCTTTTTGAACATTTTAATTCGGAAACAGCATCATAGTGTACCTTTTGTAGGGGCCACTTTTTGGGAGGTTAATAATATATATATATATTTTTTATCATTTTTCACCAAAACGACTATACCAGATGACTGTGAGGAACAGCAAGGCTACACACAAGTGGAGAATGCTGCATGGCAGGCAAGGTTTACTCACTGTTTTAAGTTTCACTCCACACCCAACTTCATAGCGTTTGGGATTCCAGTTCTCGCCTTGAGGGATGTAAATGTTGCCTCATAAAGTGAATCTTAGAAATCGTTCTTCAATAGCCCCAAAGAAGGTTCGTTGCAGTGGTGAGCAGTATTTTTTTGCACAAATGGCAAATCAAGAAAAATGGAAGTGTTCATAGAGCGCTTTCTTTTTTCCTCGGTACAATTCATAGTCCTTAAAAAATGGGAACATGAAGTACCTAAAATGGAGCTTCTGCAGTGTTTTACTTTTCTTATACCAAGGTTTTCATTTCAAGCAGTAACTGTAGTGCTGCATCTTTAGATACACTTTGTGTGAGACGAAAACCCAATGATATTGAAGGGGTTATTGCAAGCTATGTAGATAACAGAGAAAAAAAAAATGGCACCGCACTTGAGCCACGGTACTATGAAAATGTCTTCTGTTAAGACTTTCTCAGCTGTGAGAAATTTAGGGACAGTCTTAGGAAATGGGAGAGTGCAATGGTGCCTACGGGCTGGATACAGACACTTAGTAGTGAGTACTTGCCTATTCCACGCCTGTCGCCAGCCTACAGAACAGACAGGGTTCCAGTGGAGCTGTTTCCCAGCAAAGAGTGGGGTCAAACCTATGCCTTCAATCTTGCTTCCTGGCTTGGGTCTGTCTGGCTTCTCTGCCCTCTACTATGCCTATGTCATGTAAGAAGATACCTGCAAAGGCAGTTAGATACCGTATGGGTGGGAACTTAGGTCATTTTCTTAACATAAAATAGAGACATCTAGGTATAGCATGTTCTAGAAGATGACTCCTGGATTCTGCACCACATTGGGAAGCTGGAAAGCTACAGGAGACCCAATCTTTTGGCCCCAGGGAGATTGTAAATAACAAATAATAATAAATAAATAGCAAAGAAATAAATAGGCTTGCTGATGATGAGATTTTGGACTCAGTCAATTCTATGATTTAAAGGTAGTCATTTAAACATTTAAACCTCTTGAATTTTTGAAGCAAGCGTGCTCTGCATTTTACAAGAGAGGTTTATGTTGGGGTAGTTTGTGGACTCCTGATGCAGCGCTATCAGAAATGTGGCTGTGACTTTCATCGTCTCCAAAAGTTAATTAATGGAGAGCTTTCTGAAGTCTGTGGGAGGATGTGCTGTCCAACTCAACAGGTTAATTATGAATATTTGGTAAATATATTTTGTCATACTGTCATGGGCCAAAAGCAAACACATTTACTCCTGGACGTGAAAAACATTAAGGTGAAATTAAATGGACTGAAGTAAAATGTAGGCTCTTGACTAATTTAACCAGATCAAAATAACAAAAGTAAAATGTTGGAATTATGCAAATGTGACAGCACTTGACTTCTATTCCTGTTTTCTCATTTAAAAAAAGAAAATGAGGTGCCTGGCTGGCTCAGTCAGTAGAGCATGCGACTCGATCTTGGGATTGTGAGTTTGAGCCCCACATTGGGTGTAGTGATTACTTAACAAAGAAAAAAGAAGGATGTTCTTTAAAAGTTCCAAGTGAATTGTATATTTAGAAACAAGTTTTTGCAAAGAATAAAAGCATTTTATCAGTTACCCCAGAAATTGTTGCTATTAAAATGTAGGTTCTCTGTGGAAGCGGAGCCCTTGTTCTTTTTTAATCCCTAGAACCTAAAGCTGGGTTTGTCAGTTATTAAATATATAGTTGACCTTTGAACAGGATGGGTTTGAACAGCATGGGTCCACTTATGCATGGATTTTTTTTTTTAAATAAATACCATACAGCACTATAAATGTACTTTTTCTTATAATTTTCTTACCATATTTTCCTCTTAGCTTACTTTACCGTAAGAAGAAAGTATATAAATACATAAAATATACAAAATATGTGTGAATCAACTGTTTATATTTTCAGTGAGGGTTCTGGTCAACAGTAGGCTATTCATGTTTTTGAAGAGTTAAAGTTATACACAGATTTTCAAGTGGGGGGAGGGGCGGATTGGTACCCCTAGCCCCTGTGTTGTTCAAGGGTCACCTGTATATAAAAAATAGTTTTAGATGATTAAATAGGTTATAAAATACCTAAGAGACCTCACAACCTAAAAGTCCCACAAGTACATCAAACTGAGCATTTCTAGAAAGGAGCTCAGACCTGACCATTCCTTATCTGCTTCAATCCAGAACCTACTCCTCTCATTTTCTTTCTCAGTGAAGAGAAAAGAGATTGACCTGAGTGTCAGTATGTTTCAAGTTCAGTTCATCATGATTGTCTCTCAAATAGCATGAGCTTATAAATGTAATCAAAAATGGATGTAGCGGGGCGCCTGGGTGGCTTAGTCGGTTGGGTGTCCGACTTTCACTAAGGTCATGATCTCGCGGTTCGTGGGTTCGGGCCCAGCGTCGGGCTCTGTGCTGACTACCGGCTCAGAGCCTGGAGCCTGTTTCAATCTGTGACTCCCTCTCTCTCTGACCCTCCTCTGCTCATGCTGTCTCTCTCGCTCTCTCTCCTAGAAATAAATAAAACATTAAAAAAAAAACAAACAAAAAAAAACCAAAAATGGATGTAGCATCATTTCATATTGGGCTATTGTGTTGACATTTCCTGACTTCACTTTGAAATCATTGGAAATACCCTGGAGTACTGCAAGCAGAAAGGGCAAGAAATCCATCTCTTAATGTTTTCTAGTCTTTTTTAAAAAGTTTTTTTAAAATGTTTATTTGTTTTTGAGAGAGAGAGATAGAGATGGAGCGTGGGTGGTGGAGAGGCAGTGGGAGAGGGGGAGACACAGAATCCGAAGCAGACTCGAGACTCTGAGCTGTTAGCACAGAATCCAATAAAGGACTCAAACTCACGAACTGTGAGATCATGACCTGAGCTGAAGACACTTAACCGACGGAGCAACCAAGGCGCCCCTGTTTTCTAGTTTTTGATGTATGTTTCCTTTGTACTTTAGTAGAATGCCTTCTCTCTGGAATCCTTCCCACCTAATTTCTATCGCATATAAGAAGATACCTGTGTAGGTAGATAGATACCATACAGGTAGGAACTTAATGTGATTTTCTTAAAATAAAACAGAGACATTCACGTGTAGCATGTAAACAAAGCCAGTGATTTTTAAAATCAGATCTGCAGTGCAAGTGCCTGTGAAACCTCAATTAGATGATTTGAAACTGGCAGGGTTGAGAGTCAGGCCCATGCCATCAGCTCTGGGTCTTTGCAGAGACTCTAGGGAGGCTCTAGGTACTGCAGTCCCCTACCAGAAGCACTTGCTACCTTCAGCCAGACACACACCCTGCACACCCTGTACCCACTGGGTACACTGTCTTCCTAGGGTTCCAGGGAGAGAGAGGCAGAAAAGAAGGTAATGGCATAGAAACAATTAATTCTCACTTCTTTCAGTTTGTATTCAGAATATTCTATGCTGTGTAAAGAAACCCTAGTCAGTGTTATTTCCATTTTTATCAAATAGTATGTGAAACTGGGGGGTTTGCTAATATTGATAGAAATGAAGTTAACTGATATCACTGTTTTTCCTTGCAGTGTTGAATATATACGTATATTCATATATGTATATGAACATATACACATTCATATGTTCATATATATGAACATATATGTATATACTCAGATCGACAAACTGTGTCAATTATTAATTATATACAAATCATAGTTAAAGGAAAATTGTTTTCATTTTTCTTATTTCATATTTGAAAATACACTTTTTAAAATAGAATGGTATAAAATGATTTAATGATTGTTTCTTAGGAAAGAGTAGCTCTTGTTTTAAAATGTTTTACTTTGTATTTTGGTGGTCACCATGTTGCTTCTTTTAGGAAATAATGGTGGTAGCTGGCACAATAATATGTGACAATACTATATCAGTCCTTGGTTTATTTCATCTTTAAATTTTGCACATGTGGAAGCATAGTTTTGGAAGATGGCAGTCTAGGCTTCACTGCCATCTCTGACTGATGGGCCTGTAGAATGGAGATGTTTGTGCCTCAGAGTCACAGCATGAAGTAGGACCTGGGTGAAGTGTCATGGTGGAATAAAAAGGGAACTAGCTAGGGGTCAGAGAGCAGGCTTCACAGTCTAGCTCCATCACTGACTAGTCACGAAGATGAGTCATTAACCTCATCTGCAAAATGAAGATAAAAACTGTGTCTGTCTTCCCCACAGGGATGTTGAACAATCAAAGAAAGGAGTGTGCATGAAGCACTTTGACAACTGTACAGTACTCTACAAAAATAAGTCATTAATTATATAAGGAAGCCATATTTTCCTGTGGATCGGTGGGGATGTGTATAGGTTGATTTTGAGACTATTTAATCACCAGTGCTGTGTGCTTCAGAAATTTCACTTCCCCTAGGCTTCCACATGAGGGCAAATAAGAGGGAGGTTTGGCTTCTGATGGGCTCTGATCACAATGGTGGGTGCTGCTTGGGTTGGATAATGGACCTGTCATGGAACTTGCATTACTGTCAGGAGACAGGCTTATCCCCCATGGTCCTGGCCCACTCTGGAGGGGCTAGGAGCTTGTATGTGAAGAAGGGATCATCTATGTGAGTTAGAGCAGATTGACGAGTAGGCCAGTTGGCTGAGGGATGCTGGAAGCACCTCTGTGCCAATGCTATAAAAATGTGAAGGTTATGTAGAGCACGTAAGGGCAATAATGCTATAATTCCAAAGAAGTACAGGTACACATGTAATGCACTCTCATTGTCAGCCACAATTGAGCTACCAATATGGCCAGATTAGGATTCTGAAAAGTTGTTTTAGATACATACAAAAACACAAGAGAGGGCTACTTGGTGAAACCTTTGAACATTTGGCAAAAGTAGAGATTATTGGTCAGTGTTGGTGTCAGAGGATCCAGATATTGCACCTAGCCCTCAAAGCCACCTGCTAATCATGATGCTGGTTCTTGACATTTATTCTGGAAGAAAGGTTGGAGAAGCACCACAATCAAGATTCACCAAAATTGTAGATTCATAGAACCATAGAAGTGACTTTGAAGGTTATCCAATACCCAATTCAGATTCTGTTAAAAAGTATTATGAAAGTCTTTGAGAGTAAGGAGGTAAAACAAGCTTCCTAAGAGGAAGGGTTATAAATTTCCTCCTTAAGTTCTGCCTGTGATAGAAATGTGTATTTTCTGTGGTCTCCCATTAGAAACAAAGTGAAATCCAGAATTCTCTAAAAACCTCAGATCTCGAAGGAATATTTGGGTGGACTTTCTGCTGACAACGGGTCTGTTATCCTGTAGCAAATCCAAATAGATATAGTGAGAAAAGATCTTTATGAATACGGCATGGCATAGGATTATTTGCTTCAGGTAGCCAAAATATGGGTAATCAGAACCGTTCATTCAATCATTCATTCAGTTTTTGACTCGGTCATCAAATATTTGAACAAGGTACAAACCCTTAGGGATGGACAATCTGTGGCATTGTAGGTGCTTCTTTAGAAGACGTGAGGGCTGGTGGCCTTGATACGAACACAACAGCCAGAGTAATCTTTCCTTCCCTTCCCTCCCCTCCTCTCCCCTTCCCTCCCCTCCTCTCCCCTTCCCTCCCCTCCTCTCTCCTTTCCTTCCCTTCCTTTTCCTTCCCTTCCTTTCCCAGTTTATGTATTTATTTTGAGAGACAGAGCCCAAGCAGGGGAAAGGCAGAGAGAGAGGGGGAGAGAGAGAATCCCAAGCAGGCTCTGGACTGTCAGCATAAAGCCACATGTGGGTCCCAATCCCACAAACTGAGATCATGACCTGAGCCAAAATCAATGGTCAGACACTTAACTGAGCCACCCAGGAGCCCCCAGAGTAATCTTTTCAATGTATAAATCAGACAGTGTTGCTTCTCTATTCACAATCCTCCAGTGGCTTCTCATCGTGCTTAAAATAAAATCCAACTGCCCCCACTATGGTCTTTGAAAACCTGCTGGCCTCTAGCCCCTGCTGACCTCTCCAAACCTATTTGTACCACTGTACCCCTGCTCACCTCACTTTAGCCAAGCTAGACTTTTCACTCTTCCTCAAAGATGTTGAAGGTGTCTCAGGGTCTTGGCACATGCTGTTCCTTCTGCCTGGAACACTGTTCCCTGACTATCTTCAGAGATGCTTTCCTCACTCAGTTCTCTGCTCAACAGTTACCTCCTTGGACAGGCTTCCCCCAACCCGTGTCTGAAATGGCACCATCCCACCACAACAGGCTTTCCTTGTCCTACTTTAATATGACTCCTAGTTATTCCCTGACATTAGAAGGTTTGTTTATGGCTTTGCCTCCTGTCCGTCTCACTCTCCTCCACCCTCAGGTGAAGCTTTATGAGGGCAGGGACCTGGTCTACCGTGTGCACTGCCGTACCCTCAACGCAGTCGGGGACAGTGCCTGGCACATAGGAGGCTCCTAAGAAAGTTTTTGTTGAATGAGCAGATGAACAAATGAAAGTGAGCGATGCAAGGTTGGAGGTGGGGGAAAAGCAAAGGAACGCCACATTCAGGAGAGGAGGGGGCCCCTGAGCCTCATTTCCTCCATGGGTCACTACCCCACCCTCTGCCGTGCTCACATACTTTCCTCCTTCAGCCTGCAGAGGAGGCTGAGGCAGAGCGAACTGAACCTTCAAGTGGGAGAAAATCACCTGGGCCCTGTGGAAGTGCAGATCATTATGCAGGAGGTCTGGGGTGGGGCCTGCGAGTCTGCGTTTCTAAGAATCTCGAAGGTGCCTCCATTACAGCTACTCCATGTCCAGCAGAGGACAGGGGTAGCAGAGCTGCCTGCCACCCCAGGGCCCTTCCCAGCCCTCCTGGCCCCACCCACCCTTTTCCCTACCTTCGGGTCTCAGGTAGGGTGGGGGCTTGAGCACTAAAAGGCAAAAGGGAGACCCTGAGGAAGTTTGGCCCCTAAGGTGAGTTCCCTCTGAAGGAGTCCTCCTAAGGATCTAATTCCATGCGATTTTTGATTTGTAAGAAAGTTAGCCAAGGTCAAGGAAACTACAAAATGACAAAACCCACACACCTGGAATTCTTGGATTTACATTTTCTTGACTTTATTTATTTACAAAAATAAACCTTGTTTTCCCAGGTGTTGTTCTGAGCTTCACGGGGGGGAAAAGCTCTTTTGCTTGTCCTAGACCACCTCCTCCCTTAAAAGTTACATAATTTGGGGGGGCGCCTGGGTGGATCAGTCAGTTAAGCTTCTGACTCTTGGTTTCAGCTCAGGTCATGATCTTGCGGTTTGTGGGTTTGAGCCCCGCATGGGGGTCCTTCCTCTCTGCCTCTACCCTGCTCGCTCGCTCTCTCTCTCTCTGTCAAAAATAAATATTTTTTTTTTACAAAAGTTATGTAATTTCCATTTCCAAGTGTCTTGTCCTGACTGAAGAGTCAAAATAACATAAAAGTTATATTTGGGTGGACCTTTCATGCATTTTGATATCAATTTATAAAGAGTTATTTATCCTTTTCACTCTGTTTCTACCGATCGTGGAAATGATGCCATTGCGACAGTCTGGTTAGACATTTGGTATAGTGTTAGCATGACTGGGTAATTTCTTGAACAGCTCCGAGTCCTGGGGTAGCCAGGGAAGTGTGCTGGTGGGCAATCTCCTCTAGGAAATGATGACTGTGTGCTAGATCGTGTTAAGGATCCTGTATCTACAGTGTTAAAGATTTTCCAGCCCAAACAAGAAAGTAGCTTTTCTCTGCATTTCATTTCTAATTAACAGGTGAAGATTAAAGAAGATGCACTGGAGACCATATGGTTTTGCTTTCATTTGAAAATACATTCACAGAAATTTAGAAAGGTTAAGTCATCCTCCCAGAATCCCACTGCCGAGCCTGGACTCACATTCTTTCTTCTTCCCCGTGTCACCTGTTGTCACTCAGATTTAGACACAAGTCATGGCCAGGTAACGAGACGGTGCCGTCTCGCTCACGTGGTGTCTGTGGTCCTTGTTGTGAAGGCAGAGGCTCGCTCTGTTGTCTTCATTTCTGCACCCGCGGCTCCTTGATCAGTGCCTGGCACATAGTGGGTCCTCAGAAAATAGCTGTTGAATGAATGAATGTCATTACCAGCTGCTAAGGCGAACATCCCGTTTTGTGGAGAATTGTCTGGATTCCCAGGATGCAGGGACTTCTGTGCTGACAAGAGAGTGGATGTTTTCCTTGTCACCTTCTTTCTCCCAAGGAAAGTTTTACCGCCTCCTTGTCCCCTCCAAAGGTTTATTCTCTTCTTCACTCCCAACTCAAGAGGCACAAGTCATGCCTGGCATCCTCATCCTGGGCCCCTTATTTGAAGTCACCCCTTCCTTGACCTCTCCCAAGCCAGATATGTGGAAGAGAAGCAAGGCCCAGCCCAGAGGCATACTTTATGACTAATTTAGAAACTGGAACTTAGAAACCAGACACCAGTTTACTACCTACCCATCACAAGCCAGCAAGAAAGTCTATACTTGCATAACTTTAGAGATGCATTACTAGATTGGTACAGGTAACGACCATGGAATAGTGGGCAGGCTAGAAAGATCCATTTCATTGCAAGTTTTTTTTGTTTGTTTGTTTTTGTTTTCATTCTGAGAGAGGGGTTTTTTGAGCTCTACCTTTGCAAACGTATCAAAGGTTACTTGGCCGGTATGAGATTCTCTTCCATTTCACCTGCAGGCTTGGGTCACCTACCTTTACCACTCTACCTAAGAGTCAAATTGAGAATTAGTAGAATGAGACTGTGGAAGCAGATAAGGCAATCCTGAGGTAGGAATAATCAATGTCCCCATTTTATAGATGGGGAAACTGAGGTACAGAGAGGATAAAGTAACTTGCTGAAAATTATAGTTGGTAATTAGCAGATTCAAGTGTAGGATGACAACGTTGTTTTTATAGAAGAAATGTAAAATGTGCTTGATACTTAAGCCTATTTTTTTTCTTTTTTTATTGAGAAAGGAATGCACAGAACTTTAGTATTCGCTGAAATTGATGGGAGGTCCTGGGGAAAATTTCCATAACAAGCTGAATCCCCTGCTTCTTGCCTCATCAAAGATTTTCGTTTTTAAATTAATCCAAATGTATCAATAAATTGTGATTATTGTCCCAACAAGTTTCAAGAACTTTCTCAAATATTCACTGAGGCAGAAAAAAATTACATGCGTAAATTCTCTTGAAGTTTCTGTTTAAGAATCATGTTAAGCTGTACTTTTAAAATATATGCCTTGTTTAATCTACTGAGGAATTGACCAGTCCTTCTTTCACAAATGAAATGGCAGGAGATTCTGATAGGATTTCTCTGGATGCCATGGGCAGAGACTGCAAAGTTCCCAACACCTAGGAAATAGCATTTATATCTTAGCCATTTGCTGGAGGATTATTCCAGAAATGTCACACATAAGGCACTTCTTCCCTGAAGCTTCTCTGTCGCCCCAGCTCACAAACATGCAGTCCCTACCCTATAGCCCAGAACCGCTCAAAACAACTGACTTCTCAGACCTTCAAACAGAACGCAGGGAGCCTGTGGGTAATATGCAGAAATTGTCGGGGCGTTGGGATTGGTAGAGGAAACTAGCTGGTTCCCCTCTTGGGCTCAACATCTTCTGTTTCACTGTGGTTAAAAGAATCAAAATATAGTCCAGCTCAGAGAGAGGACTTGTCTTGGTAAATCTTAAAACACACATTTCCAAATGTTTCAGACAGATATCCTAATCCAGAGGGATGGCTTTACCATTCCTATTTCGTTATTAATCATCAGATTTTCTTTTGGAAGCTAAAACCCAAAGGCACCATTGGACAGAGAAAAGAAAAATTATTCTTTTGTTCTCCCAAACGTGTTTTTTGTCACTTACATACTACCCAAGACAGTTTAAGTATTGTGGTCTGGGTCAGGCTTTTAAAACAAAAGCTTTTGAGGGAGCAGGAAAGCGATAGGGGAAGGTTGGAAAGTGAGATAATTAATATATGGTTTCGGTTCTCATTGGCATTTACTTGTCCTTCTATTGTTGTTCTTTTATGTTCATGGAAGTTTCTTAAGATTTAGGTGATCTAACATCACTCCTTTAGGATCCCAGCACGCTATGTTAATACAATTATAGGTGTTAATTTTATGGTTTAAAAGAGGGCAATATTGAATATGTTGTTGTATTAGGGAACATATTAGAAAACTAAAGCTGAATTAAATATATTTAGGAGAACATATTTGTAGCACACGAAACTCTTTCTCCCAGTCCAGTAGGGAGGAATAGATATAAACCCCATCAGTTCTGCCCAGCACGAGATGATATGCCATAATGTTTATGAGCTCAGGCTCTTGAATTGGCAGATCTGGGCCAAAATCCAGGACTCAAGCAAGCTTCTCTGAGCCTTGATTTCCTCATCTGTCAAAGGAGCCACAGTCACTCGCACGTTTTCGGGTAGCTCTGCCGCGTGGAATAGAATGATATGATGTGTATAAAGCACAGAGTCCAAAGTGAAGGCTAAATACATGTCAGCCGCTACGATTATAATCATCATCCTTATCACCATATGATCATTACTGTCAATCACCGTCTGGCACTAGATTAGGAACCAGATGGTTTGATGAACTTGGTTTGAGTAAAAGTGTTTCTGAAATGGGCAAAGCCTCTTGAGTTGAAAACTTATAAACAAAATAGTTCATTTAATAAATCAGGATGTGCAGTGTGTTTGCCCGATTTAGCCATTAACCGGATCCATTTTATGGTACAGCCAAGCCACAGGGTGAGCCCCAAGCCCTTCTTACTCAGGACTTGGCAAAGGTTGTGTTGCCGGCGTCTCCTCGCTGCCCAGCCCATTTATTTCACACTTATTTTCTTCTCTTTACACGTTGCCCAAGATTGAGACCCCTCTACGCATAACGTGTGTCCCCTTATTGCCACCTCTCCCACGCAGACTCTCAAGTTCACTCTCGCTTTCTCTTTGCTCCACGCCTGCCGTGCTCACACACGTGATCACCTGAAGCACAAAACGTCTTTGGTTGCTCTCTTGTCACTTGGTTTACTGCACAACAACATTTCCTTTTGTTTTTGTTCCTGGTGGGAAGAGCTATTTACATACCCCCAGGAAGTCCTGTCATTGAGACGGGAAAATACGTTTCCTGGCCGGGTGCCACTAGAAAGACCATCCCCAGCCTGGAGAAAAATCAAACATTCCTTTTTGTGGTGACGTTGTTCACGTTAAAGCATCATTAGATGTGTATGCAGTCCCCCGCATCAAGGCTCTCATTATTACCCCAGTGGAATGGTGCGTCCCCTTCCGCTTGCGCATTGTATGAGGCATTCACCCACAGAACATTAGCATCAAAAGATTGCTGTTTTTCCTTCCTCTACATCAATTAGCTCTGTATTTCCTATTTCACTTTTCCATGGTGTTTACCCAAAACAGTGCAACATCTGAGATTTCCTAATTTGCACCCTGTGTTTCTCTGCACATGCATTCTGCAGCATGTATTAAGAATGACACACACAAACAATTCTGCCTGCGTTTTTTTCTTATACCAGTTAAACCCAAGCAACTCAATTCTGAGGTCTTTTATATTCTAGTCATGCTTAGTTCCCAGGCCTGCGGGAACTTCATAAGCACCTTTTGGAAATGGGAGGAGATTGGGAAAGTCGGGATCCAGGAAAGGGAAGCTAAGGAAGATATGGGGCTTCTCTCACCCCATCTGGGAAGGGTCGTACCTGTTCCTGAGACCCCAGAAGTCCTGAGCATGAGCAGAAAATCTAGCAAGGTCTAGAGACATGAAGAGGGGCTTGGCAAGAATATGCAGGAAGTTGGGTCCCCAAGGAGCAGAGAGGTTCATGGCAGGGCCCCACCGGGTGTTATATGCTGCAAATCAGGAATTTTCAAAGGCCTGATTGAACACGAAAGGGCAGTAGCTATGTGAACCCACAAGTGACTGAGACTCTACCCTAGTGAAGCAGTGAAACAGATCCCAGATTTGATCCCTGAAAATACTGCCCAAAACAGGACAGCTTCCACTGCTCCATCAAGCCCAGAAGTTAGGCATTCTTCTGGCTCAAGAGAACAGGCTTGCTCAATTTCCACTTTGTGTCCCCCTGCTTGTTTGCACAGAGCTGGGATGCCGACTTTTCCTGAGATCCCCATAGCAGGATTTCTTGTGAATAAACCGCTTCTTAATTTATAGCACTCTGCCAGCCAAACTGTGGCGCCAGCTCTTCAGACTCTTTCCTGAGTGGAAGGCCCAGTGATGTCTGACAAAGGCTGACCCTTAGTCTACAGGGCTTGTTCCTATCAATATTTCCTCATGATCCTTGTGGCTGAATTGTCTACTGTGGCCTCGTCTCATTTCTACTGGTAAATCAGCCAATTAGATGGCTTGCTCGTTATCATTCAGGATCATGGCTGGATGAACAATTCCCTTAGAAGCTCCCCCCCTTTAAAAAAGCAAACAAAAAAACCCCAAAGCCAAGAAAGTTCCAACCCTCTCTGTAAAGGCTTTGCATTTTATTTTCATCTTTTAGTTTATTTATTTTGAGAGAGAGAGACTGAGAGAGCAGGGGAGGGGCAGAGAGGGAGACAGAATCCCAAGGAGGCCCCGCACTATCAGTGCAGACCCTGATGCAGGGCTTGAACTCACGAACCACAAGATCATGGCCTGAACCAAAGTCAGGAGTCACCCACTTAACCAACTGAGCCACCCAGGCACCCCTGGCTTTGCATTTAATGATGGCAGCAAAGGAACCAAAGATGAGAGCCGATTGCATGAAACTGATCAGTCCAGCAGCTTCCCATGCAAACAAGTTAGAGTCTCAATCTATGTGGGATTGAAAGGACCATGCGGCATGAGGAACTGGGCGGGTTGTAGCAAAATCTTGATAATGTCCTGGCCTTGATGATAGTGTAAGCTGCATCCATGCTTCCGCCTTTCTATCTCACCTCTGACAATTTCCGGTCCTTGGCTCCAAGCTCTCTCATTGACTTCCTGTAAACATATCTAATAAGTTCAGAATGGACCTGCTATTCACTCGGCATTTGGAACTCTTGAGTTTCCCTCTGGTCAGAAGCTCTCCGTTCCCACACACTGGAAGGAATGTTTGCGGATGTTCAAATATACCTTTTTTGCCTTCTTGACTTTGCTAAAGTTGGTCTTCCTTCCTGAAATGGTACTGCCCCTCACTCTCTGCCAATCAGAGTGCTTCCCATCTTACTAGTATGTGACCACAGACAAGGCATTCAACTTCTCTGAACCTCAATTCCTTTGTCTGTGGAAGGAGAGTAAAAGCAACTGTGATCTTCCCCGGATCTTAGTGGTGTAAAAAGACAACAGTCTCGTTTTCATTCACACCAGGTAACGTGGGTCAGGGAGGGGATCTGCTTTTCCTAGTTACTCATTGACCCAGAAAGATGGAGGTGGAGGCCAGGTGGTGGGGGTGGGGTGCTAAAAATGCACCTAAGTTCTGCCCAGGATTCACTAGCCAAAGTGATCACATGGCCACAGCTAACCTCAAAGAGAGAGGAGATGTGCAGTCCTACCACTTTCCAGAAGAAGGAGCCCTGGAAATTTTGTGAGGCTTTGAAAGAGCAGCCCCGCCTCTGAAAAGCACATGATAAACTCATGCGGATGGTGTCGCTATACTTGCTCTTGGCAAGGTCCAGCTTCAATTTGATGACGAGAAAGGGATTTTAAATGAACCCCTATATGTTCTTTATTTGCGCAGGCATGATAAAAGAAAGCCCAACATAATGGTTAAACATAAATTCTGCATTGGTTCAAATCCTGGCTTAATGGCTTCCTAAACTCCATGACTTTGGGCAAATTAGTTAACTTCTCTGTTCTTCAACTTCTTCACCTGGAAAATAGGGACAATAATTGTAAATTCCACAGAAGATGGTTGTGCATGTTAAGTGAGCTAGTAATTGTGAAATTATCAGATGTACCTGATGTCGTATGAGTATTTGCTGATTCAAATGGAATTATACCACCACCATACACTATTATGCAACTGGCCTTTTTTAAAAATAATGTAGACTTTATGTGTGTGGGTATGTGCTTGTGTATATCCACCTTGTTTTTAAAAATGGTTACATATTATTTTATTTTTTTGCTATATCTTAATTTTCTCAGGCAGTTCAAGTGATGAAACACCTATAAGACAAGTCAGGAGAACCTTGGTATCATCATTCTCCACTCATCAAACTATTTCTTGCTTTATTCCTCTCAGATGTAGGGTCTAAAGGCTGTGTCTAATACTATTCAGTGGGGAAGTGTGTTCAGATCTATCAGTAATTTAGTCCAAAGGGGTACCTGGGTGTTTCAGTTGGGCAAGCGTCTGGCTCTTGATTTCAGCTCAGGTCATGATCTCGAGGTTTGTTGGTTCAAGCCCTGCATCAGATTCTGCGCTGATGTGGCAGAGTCTGCTTGGGATCTCTCTCTCTCCCTCCCTCTCTCTCAAAAACAAATTTAAATTTTTTTAAATTTAAGCTTTTTAATGTTTATTCATTTTTGAGACAGAGACTGAGCATGAGTTGGGCAGGAGCAGAGAGAGAGGGAGACACAGAACCCAAAGCAGGCTCCAGTCTCCAAGCTGTCAGCACAGAGCCTGACATGGCACTTGAACTCACGAACCACGAGATCATGACCTGAGCCAAAGTCGGACGCTCAACCGACTGAGCCACCCAGGTGCCCCTAAACTTAAATTATTTTAAATAAAAAAATAAATAATAATTTAGTCCAAACTCTGTGTTATGATCTTATCTGGTGGCAAGCGTTCTCTGTGACTGCACTGCAAATAATTTCCCCAAGTAAAAGATATGTTCTTAGGCTTGGCCAGAAAACACCACAAAAAGAGCAGGTTATTTCCCATTAATGGACTCAGTTATGGTGTAGGATTCACACAAACTACCTCTTGCCTTGCTCAGGTAAACTCACGCTGTCCCCTTTCCTGTTCTCCCCAGTGCTTGGGCCTGATATGGGTGCCTTCTTGAATGATGTAGTTGTGACTTCTTAGTGCTCATATTCTATTCTTTATCTCTTTATTCTACTCCCATCTCATTCGTTCATGGTCTTGTTCTCTCCTACATCCCTTATCTCTCCAACCTGTATCTCTTCTTTGATGTGCTTCATAGCTTCTCTTCCTGTATATGCCAGCGTCGTACATAAAAGTAAATCTTTTGTTCAGAGAAAGTGATAAGCTATACATCCAGGATGAGGATAAGGATCAAGAAAAAGTAGTGACCATCGCATGTTGAGTTTCCAGGGTAGAACACTCTGGAAATGGGATTCTATATGTGAGAGTTTCATTAAGAAGTACCCTTGGTGTGGGAGCGCCTGGGTGGCTCAATCAGTTGAGCGTCTGACTCTTGATTTTGGCTCCGGTCATGATCCCAGGGTCATGGGATTGAGTCCCGCATTGGGCTCTGCGCTGAGCCTGCTTAAGAGTCTCTCTCTCCCTCTCTCTGCCCATCTCCCCTGCTCATGTGGGTTCTCTCTCTCTCACTTTCTCTGAAAAAAAAAAAAAAAAAAGAAGTACCCTTGGGATCAACATTTATCCGTGGGATAGGATGGACTGGAGAGAAGTTGTGCTGTAATGCATACCCAGTGACAACCTCAGCCAACCCCTCAGGCAGCTCTGAGTCTCCAGTGGCCCTTCGGAGCTGCCCCGGGTTGGGCTGAGCAGGCCAGGCCTGCATCCTCATATATCAGTCAGTCATTGGGTGCAGGCTATCCCCGAGGGCAGAGTGACCCTCTCTCACACAGAGACAAGCCTCAGAGGAGCTGACAGTGGAAGGTTCTCTGCCCCGAGCACTGTCAGCAATTGGAACAAGCCCCTCATTAGAGTGGCATTTGGGTGGCGTATCAGTGTTCGCCACAGAGCAGGACAGGACACTGGTAACCACAGGACATTGGCCTCCTCCTTCCTATTCCATAAGCTTAGGGAGGAGGACTCTTCCTTCTGTAACACAGTTCCATCCACTCCTTGCCATCCTATTGGTGTTAGGGGGAGTGGGCTTCAAGGTCTTACTGTGTTTTCCTTCCCTTTCGTTATCCTTTAAGGTTTGGATACAGCCCTTGCTTATTTCTGCCTTTGCTCTCCTTGGCATCAGCTTTCAAGAATACTTTCTCATTTTCTCTTTGCTGTTCTGACCATCCGTGCATCCTCTGCATTATAATTGCTCTAAATACGGTCTCAGCATCCCTTTTCCTCCAGTTCTGAGGGAATAAGATGCTTCCAAACACTAGTTTGTTTAATAAAATTTGGGCTACTCTGTGTGGCATGCTGCCACTGAGCATATAATTCCTTTCCCTTTTATTCGAAGAAGCGACTGATGGAGCCACTTCCCCCCTCCTTTTTTCTTTCATCCCACAGATCATTTCCATACAGCCCACTCGATATTGCCTGGCAGCACGAGGGACGAGAATAGCAGTGAGCAGTGCAACCCACAGGAGAGCTGCAGCCGCCCTCCACCCCCACCCCCTTTGTATACTTGCGAGCTGAGCTGCTAACAAGTGGCAGAATGGATTCATTTGAATTTCATCTCCCTCCATTTCCTCTGCCTTCCCTCTGGCGCCCATGATAACAAGCAGTGAAAATGACCAGGACCCAGGCGGCACAGGGAAGTGGGGGAGAATCCAGGGGTTGAGAGAATCCATACCTTGAATACTCAGGAGTTAGCCTTGGACCCTTCCCCGCCCAGCTCTACCTCCTGTGATCACTGAACAGAGCGCACTGAACGAGGAGCCGCTCTACCAGTGGCCCCTGGAAAGATTTCTGTGCGATTCTTCTTTTTGTTAACACTACAAAGACAGCTCATCGAAACTTTCATCTTGGTCACCTCAGGAAGAGGCTCAGGTCCCACCAGTACAGTTGGGAAGACATAACATGGAAGTGGTATGATCATAGGCTAATAGAAAGGGATGAACCTTCAAAAATCTGTCCTCAGATGGGGCGCCTGGGTGGCTCAGTCGGTTAAGCGTCCTACTTCGGCTCAGGTCATGATCTCACGGTTCGTGGGTTCAAGCCCCACGTCGGGCTCTGTGCTGACAGCTCAGAGCCTGGAGCCTGCTTCAGATTCTGTGTCTCCCTCTCTCTCTGACCCTCCCCTGCCCGTGCTGTGTCTCTCTCTCTCTTTCTCTCTCTCAGAAATAAATAAAAACATTGAAAAAAAAAAATCTGTCCTCAGCCCATTCCAAACACCCGGGCATCTGTCCTTCTCTGGTCAGCAGATCAGAGTAATGCTTGCCGGTGGAGGAGACCAGGGAGAGAAAATGGTACTTGGCACTTCTTGCCAGTGGGGAAAAGACCAGCTTGGACCGGGAGTAGTTGTCAGCATGGTGATGTGTAATGACTGTCCCCCATAATTATTGCCTGGGGTGTACTTTTCAACCACTCCCTCTCAGTTCTGGCTTTAACAGGGCAAGATTGGCCTCTGCCACATACAGGCATACCTTGGAGGTATTGGGAGTTCAATTCCAGACTACAGCAACGAAGCGGGTCAAATAAATTTCTTGGTTTCCCACTGCATGCAAAAGTTATGTTTACACTACCCTGTAGTCTAGTAAGTGTGCAATAGCATTTTGTCTAAAAATAATACACACGCCTTAATTCAAAACTACCATATGGCTAGGATGCCTGGGTGGCTCAGTTGGTTAAGCCTCCACCTCGGCTCAGGTCATGATCTCATAGATCGTGGGTTCGAGCCCCAAGTCAGACTCTTGGAGCCTGGAGCCTGCTTCAGACACTGTGTCTGCATCTATCTCTGCCTCTCCCCTGCTCAAGCTCTGTCTCTGTCTCAAAAATAAATAAATGTTAAAAATTTAAAAAAAAAACTTTCTTGCTAAAAAATGCTAACCATTATCTGAACTTTCAGAGAGTTGTAATCACTGGTCACAGTTGACCATAACAAATGTAAGAATAATTAAAACGTTTGACGTATTGTGAAAATTACCGAAATGTGACACAGCGGCGCAAGGTGAGCAAATGCTGTTAGAAAAATGGCACCAATAAATTTTCTTGATTCTGGGTGGCCACAAACCTTCGATTTGTGTAAAAAAAAAAA
Organism: Crocuta crocuta; assembly: GCF_008692635.1. Lineage (NCBI taxonomy): Eukaryota > Metazoa > Chordata > Mammalia > Carnivora > Hyaenidae > Crocuta > Crocuta crocuta. Next base: position 3,760,995 of record NW_027529451.1, read on the forward strand.
AAAAAAAGCAATATCTGTGACGTACAACAGAATGAAGTGCCATAAAAGAAGGTATGCCTGTATAATTATTAGTCCACATGGACAGACCTACTTGCACCCCCAAGATGACAAGGATCTAAAACCTGGATAGTAGAAGAATCAGCGCATCGTGTGACCAAGGCCTCAATGTCTCCATCCTTGGAGGAATGACGTCTGTTTCTGCAGCTGCATAGAACTTGGGGCCCCCAGCTGTAGCACTTTCTCCTGGACTCCACACAGCTCTTAGCAGCTGCACACAAGCAGGACGTGTAGGCTCTCCAATGCGCCATCTCCCCAGGGGTTGATAGTGATGGCTTACCTTCTGGAGCTGAGACGCAGGGGAGGCAAAGAGGGAAATGCTGCACATTTACGTGAAAAATCCAGTTAGTACGGTCAGTCTCTGCCGCTCACACCTCAGAAATATTTTACCTTCATGTTTTGATGATGTGTTTCTGAAAATCATGGAACAGGCTGGTGCCACGGGCCCGATGACAGTGTGCCTGGGACACCAGGACCCATCCCTACATGGTAAACAATGGCGAGCCCTCCCAGAGCCTGACTGTCTGTGGCCATGGGCATCTCTGGGTGACTTGTAGGGAGCAAAGGGGTCATCCTCCTTTATCTGGCTGGATGCCAGATTTCATGAATTGAATGCTGCCCTCTCCGTGTCCCCAGTGCGAGCAGCTTTGCTTTTATTCTGAACCCGGTTGCGTAAGAAGGAGCCCATAATTAGTGGCTCTTTCCTTCCTCCATTTCCACATGGACTGCCACAGCACTGGGGAGGGGACCGGACGCCTGGACCCCAGCCCCTACCCTGTCAGGGTTAGGTTCGTGAGAAGTGTCCATGTGTTTTCAGCCATCCAGGCCTTCATTGGGCAAACACATCCCAAGCACTTCCTGTGTCATTGTCCCTAATGCAGCTCCGGGGATGCCCCCAGCTGAGACATTCAGAAGGTCCAGAGGCCCCCCCACATATGGGGCAGGCTCTGCTCTGTCCAGCCCTTCCATCTGTGACTTTAGGAATTGCTGAAGTGGAAAGAGAGAACGGGCTACGTGCTTATGCTTAGGCCAGGTGTTACTGCATCAGGGGATCAGGGAGACCGGACGGCCTCACCGCCCTTCCTGTATTCAGAGACTCTGTGCAAAGCAAAAAGCAACAGGTTGGGTATACATAATACTTTCTCCTCTGACCAAACGTTTTCTGAGCCAAACGTGTAAAAGAATTGGTTAATACAATGGCAATTTGGTCATAATTCCCGAAACCATCCTACAGGCAATGAGATTTGTGATTGCATGTTAGTATTGAGATGGCCTATTTTTTTTTAATTGTGCAAGCCATTTAGAGGAGACGAGATGGGATGTTAGATGATTTTTTTCTGAAAATGGCTCTCTCTCTTCCGGTTGACTTTCTCTTAGCTTCAGCTGGACTGATTCTTACCTGTTTTACTTTTCTTAACCTGGCTGGTTGGTTCACTGAGATAAGAGTAAATGCTAGGATGGAGAACACCAATCCGATTTTATTTAAACTGGCGTATTATGTCTGAGCAAGGAGATAGGGGAAGCCTTACTGCATCCTGCAGACAATTAAATGACTTTGGAAAGTTTGATTTGGTGTGTTGTTGACAAGAGCTAAGTCCCTGGGTAGCTGTTAATTTTTCCGGGTGATTCCCAAAGGACAATCGAGCCACCTCAGGGCTACCCATTTCCCTATGGAACGTCACTGAACTACACAGCATGGAAAAGAAAAATCTCTGTTCTGGTTTCTTTTTTATTTTTCTTTGTGGAGTTGTGTGGGTTTTTTTGTTGTTTTTTTTTTACTATGAAAAGATTTTTTACATTTGAGAGCAGCCTGTGTTTAACTGAAAAGATAAAGGACTCAGGTGGAGAACAGGAAGAGGTAAGACCATTTCTAGACTAGATACAATCCATTGGTCTAAAATGGGCTGCCTCTTTCATGCATTTGCATAATTAGGTAAATAGGAGGCAGCCTGTCCGATGATCCTCTTGTTAGAATTTAATTGCCATCCATGGCATTCAGGCAAATTCTTTGTATTTCTTTATTGTTCTACAAACATTGGTTTGTTTTTCTGTTCTGTCGTCGTCTTTAGGGAGGACTTAAGCGTTTGTCTGTCTGTTTGTTTGTTTTGAAAAATACACATCACAGGATAAATGAAGACATTTCTATCTTACATGATCCCCAGGTGGTCACTGAGAAGATGAAACGTGAAAGTGTGCATTGGAGAGCTTAACAGAATGAAGAATCTAAATTTGAAATCAAGGGCAAATTACATGAACATTGAATGATTTACCACTTAGTTTCTGCTCACAGACTGGAAGGGTAGAAATTCTACGTGCTTTGATAAAACAGCAGTTCTGGAAAGGAGAAACTGTGAGGTTCTAGAAGGAAGGGTAATCTGAGTGCAAATAAATTCTCTGTTCACCTTTAACTGAAATCAAGTTTCAGGTGTTGCCCTCAGGTCATCAGCCTCGATTATTCAGCGAGAAGGCCTCTGAGGTCTCAGGTCTGGGCAGACCTGCTAATGGGTAAGTGGCCAAAATGAAACTAGAGGAAGTGGACGTCAGGATTCTACCCTTCAGGACTGTGTAATGGAGAGAGGGTTCCATTTGGTGGAAACCCTTTGCAGACGAAACAACGGGGAGAACCTCAGAGTGACTACATGCTCGCCATAGCCCCTGAATCAATAAAATGTCATTTCTTTCAGTTCTGTTTCACCACGATTGCTAAGACATGACATTTCAGTTCTTCACTGGATCTCTAGAAACTTTGCTTTCTTTAATGTTTGCCCCTGTGTTTACAGGACGGCTTCTGAAAGCCTGAGAGATCCATTGAGCCCAGGGGTGGCTACTCACATATGCCCAGAACTAGCACACAATCTCTGTTCCCAGGAGGATGTTTAAAACAATCATCATGCAGCAAAGAGAAATGACTGTATTTATTGTGTACTATGTGCCATGTTGGTGCTTTATCTAAATAATATCACTTAATCCTTACTACAGACAGAAGCAGTCAATACTTCTGTAACCCTCATGTACAGGTGAGGAAACTGAGGCAAGGCAAAGTTATTGAAGGAACTGGGACTCGGACTGAGCCCTGGGTCCTAACCACTGGGCTGCACTGGTAGAGCACTCACTCTGTACTGGCACTGTGCTTGGCTGTAGGACTATGGAAGCAGACAATATTAAAATGCATTATTTAGGTTTGACCTAGGAATTGGATGGATAGCTTTCTTTACTTGGAGGGTACCATAACACTTTTGAATACTATTGACTCTCATAGTCTGCAAATATATAGTTTGTTTTCCATGGATAATATAACTGCTGATGTTCTTTAGCACTGAGCAATTACAACATTCTTGAATGAGGTCTCTATGATTCTTGTATAAAGAAGCATGTTCTTCTATTAGTATATATGCATGAAACAAATATCTGGTGTCATAAGAAACATAAATATATTAAGTTTTTTAAAAAACGTTTAACATTTATTTATTTTTGAAAGACAGAGAGAGACAGAGCACAAGCAGGGGAGGGACAGAAAGAGAGAAACACACAGATTCAAGCAGGCTCCAGGCTCTGAGCTGTCAGCACAGAGCCCGATGCAGGGCTCGAACCCACAAACCGTGAGATCATGACGGAAGCTGAACTCGGACGCTTAACTGACTGAGCCACCCAGGCACCCCAAATTTTTAAATTGTTAAAATAGTCACATGTATCAGCTGGATTTTGCTACATCCCAAGCACCTCCTAAACTCAGTGTCATTTTTGTTGCTCACAAATTCATGTAGCTGAATGTTTTTTCTGGTCTCAGCTGGGCTCACTTCTAAATCTGTGGTCAACTGTAGGTCAGAGAGTTGTGTCTGATGATCTAGGTTGGGCTTTCTCATATGTTGGACGTGTGGCTAGCTCTAGGCTAAAGTGACCCAGCTGGGCCAACGGTCCCCTCCTTCACATGACCACTTATCATCCCGCAAGCTAGGCAGGGGTTCTGGTGGCTCGAGGTGGAGGAGGGTTCAACAGCAAAAGCAAGAGCACACATGGCCTCTTGGCGAGGTGTGGGCTTGAAACTGGCACAGTGTCACTTCTGCCTTGTCTATAGTCAAAAGGAGTTCCAAGGCCAGCCTAGATTCAAGGGATGGGGAAATGGACTCAGGGTCTTCATGGGAGAAGCTCAAGGTTACCTTGCAAAAGGACATGGGGTGAGGAATAATGGAAACTGTTCTTGGAAATAATCTACCACAGCACATGAAATTAAGTATAATCGTGCTCTCAGTTTTAGATGAAAACAGTTGAGGCCCAGCATTAAGTAGCATGTCCTGAAAACAAACTGACAACTAGTACGTTACTAGCACTAATTAGTAACTAGTCAGTGGTTGAATGACAGAGTTAGGCAAACTTAGGCATGTCTAACTCCAAAGGCCTTTGAAACCCCACTCTACAAGCTTTTCAAGGTCTTTTGGGATCAGGTTATTAAATGATTTCATTGAAAATGAAAGTGGTGCCTGAGGATAAGGAGATAGGAGAGGATAAAATTCAAAGATAATAATAACCCATTTTTCATTTACTTATAGGCATGACTAGTTTTAATCAAGGGGCAGTTCTTTAATTAATTAAAACCACCCTAGTGATAGCTATGGATTATTAGTTTCTTCATCTCTGCCTAGAATAGACGTTAGTTGGCATTGGCATATTATACAGCTTGAGAGGAATCAAGTACAAATAGAATTTGCATTTGCAAACCTTGGGGGCACCTGGGCGGCTCAGTCGGTTAAGCATCCGATTTTGGCTCAGGTCACAATCTCGCGGTTTGTGGGTTCGAGCCCCGCGTCGGGCTCTGCGCTGACAGCTCGGAGCCTGGAACCTGCTTCGGATTCTGTGTCTCCCTCTCCTCTGGCCCTCCCCCACTCATGCTCTGTTTCTCTCTGTCTCAATAAGAAATAAACATTAAAAAAATTCAGATAGAGTTGTATTTGCAAAACTTGTCACCATAGATTACTAGTGATAGTAATTGAGGTAGAATTAAATGTTCTTTAATTAATCTGAATTTAGCCAATACATTCCATGGGTTGCCATAAAAAGAATGGGGTGTGGGGAGGCCTTTGGCAAGGGGGGGGCAAGTATTGAGAAAATTATGAGGTAACAGGTTACTTTGCTGTAAGTTCTCAGAACCTTTAACAGGCTGGTGCCCATCGTGATGCTCAAAGAGGGTATTCTCAGACTTCTGTGACTCCAGAATATTCATTTGGTGGAAATCTCAGATACCTAATATTCCACAGAACCCTTGGGAAGTCTGAACTGGATTCCTTCTCATCCCTTTGAAGGTCAGTAGTATTTGTCAAGCATCTGCTTTGAGACAGGCACTGTCAGAACCAGGCATTGTCAGAAACGCAGGAAATCGGTGTTTTATTTATTTATTTTTTTATAGTTGAAGAAACTGAGCAGTGAGTTGGCTTGTCCATGATCCCCCCCAGCTGGTGCCGTACCTGGGAGTTAAACCTGGTTTTATCTAACATCAGGCCTATAATGTTTCCTGGAATTCAGAAAGTTTAAATGATTGCCAGCGGTGACTCAGCCACTTGGAAGAGACACTGCGTTTCACGTTTTTGTAATCCCTATAGCTCCTGACAGAAAATAGATTATCTGTCCATGCCTCTGGGCCAATCCCTTTATTACCTAGTTATCGGTATGATCATACTCATGGCCAAAAAAATTGCAAGAGTAGAAAAGAGTATAAGATAAAAAGTGAAAATTCTTCTCTATTTTTTTTAGCTCCAGAACCATCCTGTAGAGAGAAGACTATCATTTTTATTGTTCTCTTATAACTTTTTAATTATGTGCAAAAAAATTAAATAAAAATTAAATATGCGCATGTGTGTGTGTGTGTAGATCTATTTTGTTGTTCACAGATGAGATCCTACATGTACCTTTTTCACTTAATATGTGTTTGACATCGTATTTTGAAATCAGGATTTATAGATTGCTTCTTTCTTTTGTATTTATGAGCCATATTTAATCAATTTTTGTGATGGATTTTTAAGGTATTTATGGTTGTATTTTTTATTCCTGTTTTACTCATTTATTTTTAATTTTTAAATATTTATTTATTTTTGAGAGACAGAGCATGAGCGAGGGAGAAGCAGAGAGTGAGGGAGACCCAAAATCTGTGTCTCCAGGCTCTGAGCTGTAGAGCTCGAAGGAAGGCTCAAACTCACAAACCGTGAGATCACTACCTTAGCCGAAGTTGGATGCTTAACCCACCGAGCCACCCAGGCGCCCCCTAATTCCTTCTTTTAAAAAAAAAAATGTTCTGCTGTAGCAGTGTCTCAGTGAAGAAACAGTCTTATACATATATCTTTACACAGTTACATGTTTATTTTTTTTTAAGTTTTTTTTTTTTTTTCTAGGAGAGAGAGAGAGAGACAGCGTGAGCAGGGGAGGGTCAGAGAGAGAGGGAGTCACAGACTGAAACAGGCTCCAGGCTCTGATCTGAGCTGGCAGTCAGCACAGCCCGACGCAGGGCTCGAACCCACGAACCGCGAGATCATGACCTAAGCGAAAGTTGGACGCTTAACCGACTAAGCCACCCAGGCGCCCCCACAGTTACATGTTTAATGGAAAACAAAAAAACCAAAACCATGCAGGGCATTGCCAAGAAAGTGTTCATGAGCTGTAAATAAACATTTCTTTAAATACAAATTTTGGACCAAATAGTATATTCTATTTGTTTGGTCAGCTCTGATCTGACCAAAGAGCAAATGGACTGAACCAGTAGTCCCATCGGATGCCACTCTGCCTAAGATCCACAATGATGAAAACCAGGAGAGGGTGCCTCAGACTCCCGAAGACGTTACCTGCCTGTGGAACAACTCTATGTATTTTGGTTTTGACGCTGTGGACATGTAGTCAATATAAAGTGGACAGATGTAACCAACTGTTTGTCATTGAAAGACTTGCCCATCATTTTATGCAATTGTCCTTTCAGTAATGTGAACAATGAACAGAATTCAGAGGAGGAGTTTGACTTCAGTAAATTTTCCCTCTAGGAATTTATCTTAAGGCAATGATCCAAAAGGAAAATGTATCCGCCTGAAACATTTATTTCAGTTGCACGTTATTTATGATAAATTATTAGCAAAGATGGGAGAAAACCAAAATATTTAGCAAAAGAATAATGTTTGAGTACATCTAACATATAACTCCATTCAGCGGGACATTGTGCTGGTCTTAAAATGATGATGAACATGACAATTTAAAATCTTAACAAAGAAACAAAATTGTCACCTATGCTAACATGGCAATTATAAAATTTTATGGAAGAATGAGATACCTAATTTGTTAGATGTTTGAGTTCTAGGTAGTCTATTTCATTTAGAAAACATTATATCTGTTTTATAATATTATTTGTAAATTTAATAAGTTACCAGTTCACAGAAGATTGTTTTTATGGATGTCTAAGAAGAATGTGAGGTTGTTTTTAGTGTTTATTTATCTTTGAAAGAGAGAGCGCACACACAAGCAGAGGAGCGGCAGAGTGAGAGGAGAGAGAGAGAATCCTAAGCAGGCTCTGCTGTGTCAATGCAGAGCCTGACACAGGGCTCAAACTCACAAACTGTGAGATCATGACTTGCGCCAAAATCAAGAGTCAGTTGCTTACCTGACTGAGCCACGCAAATGCCCCATGGAGAATGTGAGTTTTGAACAAAAATCTGTTTTTTGTCTCAACGATTGACATATTCTTTTAAAAAGCCATACTATAGGGGCGCCTGGGTGGCTTAGTCGGTTAAGCGTCCGACTTTCGCTCAGGTCATGATCTCGCGGTTCGTGGGTTCGAGCCCTGCGTCGGGCTCTGTGCTGACTGCCAGCTCAGAGCCTGGAGCCTGTTTCAGTCTGTGACTCCCTCTCTCTCTGACCCTCCCCTGCTCACGCTGTCTCTCTCTCTCTCCCTCCTAGAAATAAAAAATAAATAAATAAATAAATAAATAAAAAGCCATACTATAGATTTGGCTAGGCTGTCTCCTCACTTTAAGGATGCTGCCTAGAAGATGGCCACATGTCTCATTTTGTCTGGGACCCTTGTTGCCTGAGCCTGTTGTCCCTGTACACTTGTTATCACCACTGCTTTCCAGTCAGAGGCGATGTGGTTTGTCTGATTAAGTCTGTGGACCCCTGCACATGCTAACCTTCCTGTTCTATCATATTTTTTATCCTATCTCTGTTTCAATCTTGCATCTCTAGTAAACATCCGACGTGATAATTTACCTTTCTGTGGTTTAGAAATTCTTTCACAGAGCAATGACTTCACATTACGCCTAGAGCCAGGGCAGAATTTGCGTCTATCATCAGTGCAATTGTAAAGATCTCACCCGTTATGTTGCGTGGTTGTCCTTTCATGGGATCTTTTTAAAACTATGAAATTTGAGGGGCGGCCGGGTGGTTCAGTTGCTTAAGCATCCGACTTTGGCTCATGATCTCGTGGTTTGTGAGTTCGAGCTCCACATCAGGCTCTGTGCTGACAGCTCAGAGCCTGGAGCCTGCTTCAGATTCTGTGTCTTCTCTCTCTGCCCCACCTCTGCTCGCTCACTCTCTCAAAAAGAAAAAAATACTAAAATGTTTTTAATTATGACATTTGAAAAAGTTTCTCTCTGCTTGCCAGTCATTTTTCACTATATTAGATAGTAATCATTTTGTAATTTGACATTTTTGTCTTCTTCCTCTGGCAGGAAACTCAGAGCTAAGCCCAGTATTTAGTTGTAGCAAATGTCCTTAATCCAGTGTGATGGAGAGTCAGATAGAAGGGGCTGTGAGTTCTAGTCTCCATTTACTGTGGTGTTAGTTTCCGATGGCTGCTATCACAAATTACCACGGACTTTGTGGCTTAAAACAACACACAGCTGTTCTGTAGTTCTGGAAGCCAGAAGTGTGGAGTCAGTTTCGCTGGACCAAAATCAGTTTGTCAGATGGGTTCTAGAGGCTCTAAGGGAGAAACTGTTTCCTACCGCTCCTGGCTTCTGGGGGCTGCCAGTGCTTCCTGTAGCCACATCACTCCAGTCTCGCCTTCAGCAGTCTTGGTGCCTTCTTCTTTCCCCTGTCAATTACACCTCTGTCTCCTTTTATTTTATTTTTTTATTTTTATTTTATTTTTGAGAGAGAGAGAGAGAGAGACAGAGTGTGAGCAAGGAAGGGGCAGAGAGAGAGGGAGACACAGAATCCAAAGCGGGCTCCAGGCTCTGAGCTGTAGGCACAGAGCCTAACTTGCGGCTCGAACTTAGGGATGGTGAGATCATGACCTGAGCTGAAATTGAACACTCAATGGACTGAGCCAGGCACTCCCTTATAAGATTCTTATAAGGACAATTATAATTACATTTAGGGTTCACCCAGATAATGGAGGATGGGCCCTCCATTTCAAGATCCCTAACATATCTGCAAAATCTCTTTTTCCATAAAAGGTAACATCCATGGGTTCCAGGGATCAGGACTTAGATACTGGGTGAGGGTGGGGAGGGGGGCACTTTTCTCCCTACTACAGTCTACCTTTGTGGAATCTTTGGGACCACCAAAGATTCACATTCATCCCCCAAAACATATTCATCATATCCCAACATTCCCCACGGTCTGAGCCCATTATGGCATCAATTCAAAAGAATCTAAAATTTCATCTGAGTACCATCAGCTCAAAAGTCCCAGATCTTATTATCCAAATTATCCAAAGTGGATATGAGGAGACTCCGGGCATAATCCATCCTGGGGCAAAATTCCTTTTTACCTTTAAAGTAAAATTTTTGCACATAGTACATGTCCAAGAAATGTTAGCCACCATTGGAGTTACTCTATTTATTGCATTAAGGGTATAATCACTCTGGTCCTACACTGCCCCAGCAGAGAGAAGACAAAGTGTAAGATGATGATGGTAATGACCATAGCAATAATTGTAGTGGCAGAAGTGACAGGAATAGAAAACTCTAATGGACAGTTTCGCATGTAACAGAAGCTTTTCTAAGTGTTTTATACGTGTTATCTCAATGAATCCTCATGAAATCCCTTTTGGATAGAACCTCTTAATGCCCCCATGTTTAACTGAGTAGATTGTGGATAGAGAATATACATAATTAATAAGTAGCTGAGCCATGATCTCCATGCTGCCCAATTAAACCCAGGTCCATGAATGGGCACCTGGATGGCTCAGTCAGTTAAGCATCCGACTTCGGCTCAGGTCATGATTTCACGGTTCTGGAGTTTGAGACCCACATCAGGCTCTGTGCTAACAGCTCAGAGCCTGGAGCCTGCTTTGGAATCTGTGTATCTTTCTCTCTCTCTGTCCCCCCACCACTCATGCTCTGTCTCTCTCCGTCTCTCAAAAACTGAATAAATGTTTAAAATAATTGATTGATTGATTGATTGATTGATTGATTTTTAAAACCCGGGTTCAGGCTGTGCATGTGATGTCTGTCAGTGTGATGGTGCTTTGGTAGTCCTGGCATACAAGAAATACCAATTTTTTTTTTTAATGTTTTATTTATTTCTAGGAGAGAGAGAGAGACAGCGTGAGCAGGGGAGGGTCAGAGAGAGAGGGAGTCACAGACTGAAACAGGCTCCAGGCTCTGAGCTGGCAGTCAGCACAGAGCCCGACGCGGGGCCCGAACCCACGAACCGCGAGATCATGACCTAAGCAAAAGTCGGACGCTTAACTGACTAAGCCACCCAGGCGCCCCAAGAAATACAAATTTTTTTAAGTTTATTTATTTATTTTGAGAGAGAGAGAGAGAGAGAGAGAACATGGGCAGGGGATGGGCAGAGAGAGAAGGAGAGAAAGAGAATCCCAAGCAGGTTCTTCACTGTCAGTGTGGAACCTGGCATGGGGCTCGAACCCATGAACCACTAGATCATTCCCGAGTTGAAACCAAGAGTCCGATGCTTAACCGACTGAGCCATTCAGGTGCCCCACAAAATACAGTGTTAAGAATTCCTTCTCATTTCACGTTAAGTTTCTCTTCAGTGTCACCATGACGAGATAAACTACACTCGAATGCGTATTCCTAAAACTCTCTTGCTTCATCAGGAAGGGATTCCTTTTTCTCTTAAAGTTATTTCGGTTGCTGTTGTTTATTTTTTAAGCCTAGAACTTCCCTTCCTCATTTTCCTTTGAGAAACATGAAACTTTCAGGCAAGTTGAAAAATTGGTACAATGAATACTTTTAGATGATCACTTTCCATTTATCAATTCTTAATCTTTTGCCTCTTGTCTTTCCACATAAAAATATAGTTTTGTTTTCCCTGGTATTTTGAATACCCTTTACAGTGGTCATGACACTTTATCCCCAAATACTGCCGTATGTACCTCTTAAGAACAAGGAGCCTCTCCTTCATCCTTAAATCATGAAAAGCCCAAGAAATGTATATTTGATAAAATAATGCCTAATATAGTTTGCAGTCAAAGTTTTCCCTCTTTGGGAAGAGTTCTGGAGACCACTTTTGTTTTTTAGTGTGTTTGTTTTGTTTTGTTTCCCTTCAGTCACCCTTTGAAGGGTCCTGATCACTCACGTTGCAAAGTGCCTCAAGTTTTGGATTGCTCAAATCCCTTCCTCATGATTAGATTCAGGTTCAATATAGTTTGAAATGAGTACTAGTATAGGTTATGTGAGAATCACATCCTAGTTGGTTGTGCTTAAGAAAAAGACACGTAAGGCTCTGGAAAAAGAATGATCTGATATTTGAGGAAAATAGCAAATACTGAAACCCACAACACAGCATAATCTTTAAGTGGCCATTGATGATTTCTGAGAATATTTCACATGTATTTATTTCACTCTACCTCATAACTATGAAACCAGTGAGGTGAACATTATGTAGTATAGTTCTATGATAAATAAGGCTTAAAAGTGTACATGATTTGCTAACTTTCTGGAATTCATTCCCCAGGAGCTAGAGTTTGAATGAAGTCTCTAGACCTTGGTTTGGATCTCAATCCTGTACTTTCCCCACCAAATCAATGAATAATGTTAAGCAAAACAAGGTTTTAAAAAAAATTGGTAACAGTCACTCATCCTACTCAGAAATGCGACTGAATTCAGCATAAGCTAGTGTTTTCTAAAAGTAGCTCTCAGGTTGCCTCAGGACCCTGGTGAGTTTTAGGGAGCCTACATTTATGTAGATTATGTGTTAAGAGCTTGCAAAGCTCTCACTGTTAAATGTCATAGGCACTTGCTGAGAAATAATAATAGAGAAGCAGAAAGAAACTGAGATGGATGGGTTCCCACTCAATCTCCCTTACAAACTTGCAGCATGTTGAATAATAAATACAGATGTTCGCAAAGACATAGTCTTATCTTTATTCTGTGTTTAGTGCCACAGAGAAAGATAGTAGATCCAAAAAAAAGTAGATTTGGTTTATGTATATCTTTGGTTTTGCAGCGAGTTTACGGATGGGAAGAATTTTTCAATCCACTCTGGAGACCTATGGGCATTAGATCATGTAGAAAGGAGGCAATGTATTCATGAGAGTTGTTTCTTTCCCCAGTAAGTTGAGGGTTTGCTTAAAGAATTATTTTGTGAAATAGGTTTCAAAAGAGGAAAAACAGTGCCTAAACTGACCAAGATTTGGGACAGGTGGACAGCATGTCGTTTTGATATGTCGTTTTGAATGTAGTTCCTTAAACGACTCTTGCATGAAAAGGAGTTTCTCTTCTCATTGTTGACTTTCCCAAAGTCTGTAGAAAGTAGTCAACAGAGGACTAATTTGCCATTTGGAACTCGGTACTTGTATTTGCAGACTCTCCATATCAAAAGGTGACCAGTAGAAGAGATCTGTGAACCAATGAGTGTTGAGTGGAATCTAGTCTGTGTGACATCTAGGATCCAAGTTCTGTCCTTCTGCTGACCAGTAGGTGACTTTAAGCAGTCTCCATACAGTGAGTTCCTCTACTGTGCTAAAATAGGACCGATGATGAGTATCATGTTTACCTAAAAAGGCTGTTTAAAGATAATTAAATGAGAGCATATCCATGGACTTGCCCTGCAGGCATCTAATGTAATGTAGTTCCCAAACGTAAGGCAGATGTGTCATTTTAGAACTTTTGGTTTAGAAGTATAAGGGAGGAAATTATTTTCTCCACATCTCGAAGTTTGTTTGGCTGGTCTGTTAATTAAATTGACATAAGACAGGTTAATGGGAAAAAACCAAATTTAATTACACACAGGGAGCCCCACAAAGACAAAGGGAGTCTCCCTGACTGGCAGTTGAGGTGTGCATGCCATTCTGAGCTAAGGTGGAGGGGGTGGGAGTCTGAGGCTTCAAAGGAGGGAAGACAATTCAGAGAAAGATGGGGAGACCAAATGGTTAGTAAACAGTTGTCTGTGGTGCCACGCAGACACAGTGGGACATGGAAAGGAATCTGAACAAACAGGCCCTGCAGACCTCCAGCCATTCTCTAGCCCATCCTCTGTGTAGTTACCTCCGGTGGTAGCTCTCTTCCTGAACTGGGCCCTCTGTCTGAATTCCTAGAGGCAGTTAAGGGGGAGGTAGAAAGCTCTTCCTCAGTTTTTTGGGCTTGATTGTCTTCAGCTCAAAGTAATCACCATACCAGAGTGGTGCTCTCTGGATAGACATGGTCCAAACTTTTTCAGAAGCACATGTCAGCTTTTCTCCCTCCCTCTTCCTATCCTGCTAGTCTTCCTTTTCAGCACTGTGAAATCCATCATGGCTCTTGCTCCTCACCTTAGCAGAATCACTTGAGAAGGAGGAAAGTAATTACAGTAGCTCCTCTGTAAAGATGTATGTGCTGCCATGTGTCACTACACAAGCTCAGGAAGCCGAAGGACTTAAGTTCAATTTGTGCCTCTTTTACTCAGCATCTATACCAAGTGGACAAGTTTTGTCACCACTTTATGCCTCAATTTGCTCATCTGTGCAAGGGTCATAATTGCTACCTTTCAGGATTGTCCTGAGGATTTTGCAAGGTGACAGGTGTGTAACCAGAATAGAAGGCAACTTACTTTTTGTTTCCACCATCCCTTTCATCTCTATTCTGTGCAAGTGATCATCTTCCTCTAGTCCCTGGATGCAACACATCAGTCAGCCCCATGACTCTGTGCCAACCTCCGGTAGTAGATTGTCCTACCATTTCCTTAAGTCACAAACTCAATTAACTTAAGCCAAAGTAAAAATTGAACATAATTATGTAAGTGTTTAGTTCAAGAGATTACCAGTACTCTGAATTTCATCTAATATTCAACTGTTCTCCCCTCTTCTTTGTTTCAGACATAAAGGAAAGGGAAAGAAGGTGTGGTGGGTAGCTCGATTTCTCCTCTCTGCCCTTTCACCCCACCCCAGGCCATCAGCATAACTGGGTTTCAGCTGCCCTGCTCAGAGGTACATTGGAAGGTAGAATGAGATAGGCTTTGTGCTTCTTTCTGGGGTTCATTCATGCCCCCTACCCAAAAATATGGCTCCCCTAGCCCCTGTGGTGGATATATTCCAGATGGCTACTTTCCCGAAACCTAAGCATCTACCCTTCAGTTTCTTGTTGTTCAGGCCCCTCTGCCCTATCAAGGAATCCTATGGGACTGTGAGAAAGGACCCAAGATACTTCTCACTGAGGATTTCTTTCCCTCAGGCAGCCATATCTGCCCTATAGGAAGTAGTTTTCTATCCTTTGTCTGACAACTCTGGGAGTGCAGACTCACCCCACCATCAAAACATTACCCAAAGCTACCACCAAACAATGGGTCAACCTTGTTCTAGGGCATTCTGCACCTCCACCCCAGCTCCAGGAATCCTATTAATAACTCTCTCCTCTCTTTGGGGAAGTGACAAGATAGATGCCTCTTGACACTTTTTCCCTCAAAATGGGCAAGGAGATTCACAGAACATGCCACTCAACCTTCACATGGCACCTTGACCTCTCGCTTTGGAATTCTATATCCGTTTGACCAGGGACCTAGTGAGAACTTCAATTTCACCAACCGTTACTCATGTTAGAGGAGTTCATCACTTAATAAATACCTGGCATGTAATAAATGCCAAGTGAACAGTAGCTGTTTTATGATGAAATGAGGATGGATCCTAATTCATTTCAATAAATATTTATTAAATTCTTACTATGGGCGATGCAAGAATGTAAAAATGAGTAAGATATTGGCCCCTACCCTCTGAAAGCTCATGGTCTGGTAGCAAAAATAAACTGATATCCTCAATTGCAGAAGCCAGAGTTTTGAGATTTCAAGAGCTCCCTGAGTTAAACAATTATGGGTCTGCAAGCAAATTAAACTCCTTCTAAATATAAGGATCCTCAATTCCTCCTGTATCTGTTGACCTTATCAGTTCATATCCTCAACTAAATAATGATAGTGGCTTGTTATAAAAAGCCACCTAAATGACTCCTGGACCAGATCTTTATCATCGGATTTGAAACCAGGAAAGCGATTCCAAGCTGTGGAGGTCTTTGGTTGGGATAACTTCTGATAAATCTCATTCTTGTGGAAGGAAGTGCTGTTCATCATCAGCTTTCTAACTGTGGAGCTCTGTTTACTGAGCTCAGGTTTCTGTGTCTGTGTGAGTAAGTATGGTGGTACCTAGGATTGGAAAAGGAGGATTGTTATAAACAACAGGGGGTCATTAAAGCTTTTTTTAACTTTTTTTTTTTATTTATTTTTGAAACAGAGGAGACAGAGCATGAGTGGGGGAGGGGCAGAGAGAGAGAGAGACACAGAATCTGAAACAGGCTCCAGGCTCTGAGCTGTCAGCACGGAGCCCCATGTGGTGCTCGAACCCACGAACTGTGAGATCATGATCTGAGCCAAAGTCGGATGCTTAACCGACTGAGCCACCCAGGCGCCCCTAAAGCTTTTTGACCAGTAGAAATTCATGGCCAGAGTGTTACTTGAACCTGACATTAGAAGGAGAATGGAAGCTGCACACAGGCAGGCCAGGAAAGAGGCTTTGGCTTCCTTTCGGAGCAAGAGGTTAGAAGTTTGAACAGGAAAGAGGCAAGGGGGACACAAAGCACAAGAGAGAGGGCAGGGGGAATGAAAATGGAAACTGTTCCCAAGAAATCAGGAGGGAAGAATAGACGGTTTATGGTAGAAGGTAATTGGGTGGGGATAAAGGGTGAATATGAGTTTACTTTTAAGGATGCCCAGTTTGAAGCCCGGTGGAATCTTTTCGGTGATAGGTGGTTGTGAATGGAAATGCAGAACTAAAGTTCATGGCAGAGCTCAATGCTAAAGATGTGCATTAAGGTGTCCTATCTATGAACATGATCTCAAAATTATCTGTAGAGGTCATTCACCTGAATTATTCAGATCCCAACTGTCCCTAATTTTTTGGCCAGGAATTATACACATTGCTATTTTATGCAACTAATACTTAGCTAATGGAAAACCTGAGCATGTAAAGAAATCCCAATTTAATTTCTATAATAGGTTACAAAGCTAATTTTGGAAATATTACATTGAAAATGTCACATACTCAAACTGTAGTCTTTGTGGAAGTAAATGAAAACTACCCAAATGAGAACAAGTGGAGGCCATTTTTCCCAAGCGTTCTGTAGCAAGGGAGCCAGTCCCCATCCCTCGCATTTGGCAGGCACTCACAGGGAGGCAGGGGAGTGTAAAAGCTTTATAGTGGGAAAAATGAAAGGCTTCAGATGTGCCTTGATTGGTGGCTCTTGGCATGGGGTAGCTGGAAGCAAGCTAACTAGAACCAGAGCCTCTTATGTGGTTGCTTAGGGGAGCGGATTTGGCTCTCCCTGGTTAACCCTAGATTGGAAGTAGGAGGGAAGATTAGGGAAGCTGGCAGTCATTGATCTGGCTGAGTTGGGACCATTGTTATCGAGGCTGAGGTTTGGCTCCCGGGGATGAAGCAGGTTATAAGTTGAAGTTCTCACCATCGTCCCTTGGCGTTTTCAGTCTCGTTGTTGAAACACATTCAGCTTTTTAAATTTTATTGTCTCATCATTTACCCAACCCTCTTGGCCACCAGTGTCCAAGCGTTTCATCGCGCTCAAAAGTTGTCTTCTGAGACATTATGTTCAGCTTGGTTTTTCAGTTAATCCCTGGTCCTTTTGCATTAGATTGTTTTAAGTGTTATATGAATAAAAACAAACGAAAACATCCTTATACCATAAAAAGTTAAATCCATCAGAAGGGTATGAAATAAAAAGACAGCCCTTTTCCTCTCCCGCGTCAGCCCCTGAGTTCCGCTCCTCAGTTAACCGTTATCAATAGTTTCTTATACATTTCCTTTCATACAGATCCTTTCAGAAGTGAACTATGCATATGTAAACATATAAGTTATGTACCTATAGCTGCATATTCAGGTTCCCCTTTTAAAACTTTACACAAACAGGAGGATACTGTAAGAACCTCTTTGTCCTAGCTGCCTTTTGAGGTCATCTTTGGAGATCTTTCCATCGGTACAAGTCTGTCTAATTTGTTCTCATGTTTTAAAATCTGAATAGATATTCCTAAGTTGTTTGTACAAAAAGAGTGCCCCTCATCAAGTGTTTGAGAATGCTTTGTTCTTTACACTTTCACTGACACTGGATATTTCTTCTAATTTTAACCAAGATGTTAGGTACTTTCACTTGAATTTATTTTGGTCTCAGTGAAATCAAGGATCTTTTCGTATGATCTTTTTGGTCATTTGTATATACTGTTTTCTTGTCCTATTTTTCTCTTGGATCAGCTTCTTATCCCTTGGTCAGAATGTCTTGCATATTTAAAAAATCAACCCTTTATTTTAGCGTCTGTCCTTTCATTTTGTGTATGGTCTTACGTTTTGCCCTTGTGTATGGTCTTACTTTTTGCCCTACAGAAGTTTTAATTTTAGCTACTTAAACTTATGAAGTTTTAAAAATTTTTTCATTAATATGAATTTTATCTCCCAAATCAAAGGGCCTTCCTGTGTTGCTGTATTGTGCTTTTTAATCAAATCCTTGTTGGTAGCAGAGTTACATCGAATGTAACCGGAGAAATCGGTGTGTCTGGTATTTCTTCTCGAATTGGTGTGCTCATTTATCTCAGAAGGGTTAAGGAAAGCTTTGGGTTAGAAGCCCTGAGTGTCCCTGAGTATCTGTCCCCTAATGATGAAAAGAAAGGAACCGGAAGCAAGATAGAGTTGTTAATCAACCACAGAAAGATCTCTCTTCTCAGGCAGTCTACTAAATGCACTTTTTTTCCATCTGGAGACAACATTTGATAGTTGCCACCCAATCCAGCCATTAACTGTTGTACCTCGGAAACCTGGGTGACAGGGAACTGTGAGCAAGGCATGGATCTAGAGATAAAATGGCCCCCTTTGGGAGCACAGCTCATACCTAAATACCACATCCAAAACCACTGTAATTTCCTGACTGCCCCAGACGTATTTGAAGGGAATGAGGTTAGAGTAGTGTAATGAGTTGAGAAATGCAGAGGGGAGTCAAGAGGTAGAAAAGACCCTGTTTAATTTGCTTTGTCCCTTTATTGGATCTTGTTCCTTATCAGGAGCCAGGCAGTGATGCTGCTTCTATTCTTGCCATCACCAGTGTGACCCCAGCCCTTCTCTGTGTTCTACATACTCAGCCCAAAGTTAGAAAGGAGGCACTCTATTTTTTCTAGCAGGATATTGTGTTTGCTACTTCGCATATTTGGATAGACCTGCCTGGAAATAGAGCAGGAGGGAGTTTTAGGTTGTTGAGCAGCTCTTAAGCTTTGTACTATTCTGGGTGGTAGCTGATGTCAGAAAAATACTTAGTTTTTTATTGTGAGGTGCATCTTCCATGTCTTCCTTTTCCAAGAACCTCTCTTGACTTATCCAGCAATTTAAGACAGTGTCAAGCTGGATTTGGAAAATAGTAATTCAGCATAATAGCGTGGAGAGTTCATTCTTCCATCTTCCCTGCTGAAGATGACCTTGACTCAATAACTCTGGCCCCTGCTGTCTGCTTCCTAGACATCCAAGGGCTCAGTTCTCTACTTCTTGCATCTCTTCTCACTTTGTCTTGGCTGAGCGTGGAAGCTCTAGAGGCTGAGTCATAGCAGCCCAGTAATCTATCCAGTCGCAAAGCTTTTGTTTCCCTTTTCTCAAACATCATGGGGAGAAAATGAAATACTTAGTTTGAGCCCAGCCTCTCTGAATGCAAGAGATACTCTGTATTTGTATTCCTAACAGGCATTCTATTCAAGTATAGGTGGACCATTTCAAGGTGAAACCATCTAGATTCCATCTTAAGAGGTATTGCACTCTGCTGTTGAGAACTCAAGATGTGTCCTCATCATTTCTTGTCTGTTACCATGACCATTGGACTGATCATTGAAACCATTTTCTGTTACCATGACCATTGGACTCAATCTGAGAAACCAAGATTAAGTCTCAAGGAGCCTACTGAAAAAAGCTCCATTCTTCCTTTCATCAGCTAGGAGCCTGCACTCATGATTTTTCCAAAGACCACCATGTTGACATGTAAAACCAATAGACATTGGAAGAGCCAATGTTTATATTAAAAATAAAAATAATTGGGGTGCCTGGGTGGCTTAGTCGGTTAAGCGTCCGACTTTCGCTTAGGNATAATTACCATAGGGAAGAAAAAGCACAGCTTCAATATTTTATTGAATCATTCATACAATAGATGTATCTTTAGCCCTTACTATATGCCGAGCACTATGCTAGCATTTGAGAATGTATCTGGGATAATAACAGTAACTGTAGCCAACAAGTATTGAGCTCTTACTACTTACTAGATAGTGGGATAAATGCTGTATGTGGATTATATTGTATAATTCTCAAAGTTTGTTAATTGTGTTTTTTTATCATTTCTATTCAAAGATGGGAAAATAAGGCTTAGAGAGGTTAAATAACTTGCCCAGGAGCACATTGCTAATAAGGATTAAACACCGTGTACTTTTTAATTGTACTCTTGACCTTTTTACTGTTTGCTATTGTTTCTCCATGGGGCGGAAACAAGCTTCTGCCCTCATGGAACTAATGGTTTAACTTGGGGAACACTTCTCTTCAGGTAGACTCCTAATCAGTCTCTGGAGAGATGTGGAGGGTCGGCCAGGGGAGCCTTGCCACCTTTCAGCAGGATTTAGGCTGGTGGTACATTCTTAGTTGATGGGAGTTGGTTGATTTCATAGACTCTTTATGCTCTCTAATCACACCGTGTCCCCCATCTCCTGTATTCCTATGCTCTCCTCCTAACATCCTTTGCCTTATCCTTCTGCCACCCCCCTTTCTCTCTGAGTGCCCTCCCCTCCATGACTGCTTATTTTCTCTCCCATCTGGACAATCACTAGAGTCCCCAAATGTCATGCAATGCAGTTTTGAAGGAAAACATGGAAGGAAGGGAAACTCACTGCAAATGAAACGAGCTATTGACGGATGGCTCGGTAAGCCTAGAGGTCCTTCTTTAGCATTCGCTGGCATTTAAGGGACTCAGGATTCCAAAAACACATCCACTCCACTCTGCTAGTGCTAATCTCATTTTTTCCATGATTAACAACTCCGTTCATTATGTTTTCAGCTCACATTAATCTTCTCTTCTGTGAGTTTGGTAACATTTGGAGTCATTTCCCCCTGTATTTATCCATCTGGGATCTTTAGAAAAGATAAGTTTGCAGAGAGTCATTTGTTGCTCATGCAGAAAATCATTTATTACTCACTGTGGTAAGAGAAATGAATATTCTCCTTGTTTCTCCCATCCTGAGAGGACCCTCTGAAATCACACATGGAGCTCCATCAAACTCCATGGGGTACTGAATTTGGGATTGAGCTTCAACGTAACAGCATCAGAAATCACAACAAGCAATGCTCCCTTGATCCCAACTGTTCTTAGAGGGCAGATAATGTTGGGAGAGAGTTGTAAGGGTAGTAGAGAGATTAATAAGTTAGGAGATTAATAAGTCAGAATAGAGCCGTTGGCATGAGTCCTGTCTCTACCACCTACAAGCTGTAATCTTGGGGAAATCACATAATCTCTCCAAAATCCACTCGCTGCCTCTGTGAATTGGTCCCAAAGATACCTGTCCTGTCTATATGAGAAAGTAGTTTTGAGGGTTCACTTATATTCTCATTTCTGTTTCTGAGTAAGCTTATATCCTTACTTATATTGCTTAACTTTTGCCATTTCAGAAGCCCCTTCCAACAGTATTTATATATATTTACATATATATATATTTACATATATATGTATATATGTATATATATACTGTAAAACCTTGGTTTTCAAGTATAATTCATTCCAGAAACATACATGTAATCCAAATCACTTGTATATCAAAGTCAATTTCAAGAGCTATTGGCTCAGTTGTGATCATGTGACATTTGGCATCATGTACCACCGGAATTGCAAGACATCACTCGTTTGTCAAGTTAAAATGTATTAGAAATGTTTTTCTTGCAGAACACTCAGAGAGCAAGTTACTCGCAATCCAAGGTTTTACTGTATATTTATTGTATATATATAATTTATTATGTATATGTATTTCAACAATAATATATACATATATATGACTGGGAAAAAAACAATAAGCTATTGGGGAAGTCTTAGAGGCCAATATTTTTTAATCCTTATCTTATATTTTAAAAAAATCTTGGAGGTCTGTGTCATATTTGAAGATGTATTGGGAATGGGATAGGTTGTTTAGAAAACAGAATCAGGGTGACAACAACCCTTTTGGGGATTCTGTTCTATCAGTCCCTAGCAACATTTTGTTGTAAAGGTTGGAGTGCATTTATTCATTTCTTAATTCAAGCAAGACGTTTCTTTGGAGAAAATATTCCAATTGGATATCCATTCAGGAGCCAAGACAGTTATTGCTATCTGTGGTCATTAACCATGAAATATCAGTATTATTTCTCACTGCTGCTCAAGAGCAGGTCTAAGCTGCATTAATGCATCTGCTCCTGTAGAAAGGGGGAAAGGCATAATTAAATTCTATTGCTATCTTATTTAGAAGGGGTTCGGGATGTTGAGAGGACTCATAGAGACGACAGGATTCTAGACTGTTGGCTGTAATTCTGCACAACTGAGAACAAGGCAACATAATTCGGAAATGTTGTCATTTATTGACCGTCCTTTCCCCGAGCACCTGGGATTTGAGCAGGAGACTCCCATTTGAAGACAACTCCCAGCAGTGCCGATGGAAATTACCTCTCCTGCCCACATAGAATGCCAGACACCTGGGAGCACTTTTAATTGCAACGTACCGCTCTCTGTTAAAAAAAAAAAAAAAAAAAAAGCTAATTTGCCTCTGCTTCCCTTTCCTTTAGGTGCCCAGGCAAGGACAGGAATAATGAAGAGACACATGTGTTAGCTGCAACCTTTTGAAGCAAGCAAGGAAAAGATCAGCAGTGTGGACAAGGCTGGACCCGTTGCCACGCTTGCTTGTTGGAGTGAATGAGGAATGGGTTTGTGATTATGCTGACATTCCAGCATGAATCTGGTAGACCTGTGGTTAACCCGTTCCCTCTCCATGTGTCTCCTCCTACAAAGTTTTGTTCTTATGATACTGTGCTTTCATTCTGCCAGTATGTGTCCCAAGGGCTGTCTCTGTTCTTCCTCCGGGGGTTTAAATGTCACCTGTAGCAATGCGAATCTCAAGGAAATACCTAGGGATCTGCCTCCTGAAACAGTCTTACTGTATCTGGACTCCAATCAGATCACATCTATCCCCAATGAGATTTTTAAGGACCTCCATCAACTAAGAGTTCTCAACCTGTCCAAAAACGGCATTGAGTTTATCGACGAGCACGCCTTCAAAGGAGTGGCTGAAACTTTGCAGACTCTGGACTTGTCTGACAACCGGATTCAAAGCGTGCACAAAAATGCCTTCAATAACCTGAAGGCCAGGGCCAGAATCGCCAACAACCCCTGGCACTGCGACTGTACTCTCCAGCAAGTTCTGAGGAGCATGGCATCCAACCACGAGACAGCCCACAATGTGATCTGTAAGACTTCTGTGTTGGATGAGCACGCCGGGAGGCCGTTCCTCAATGCTGCCAACGATGCCGACCTTTGTAATCTCCCCAAAAAGACTACCGATTACGCCATGCTGGTCACCATGTTTGGCTGGTTCACCATGGTGATCTCATATGTGGTGTATTACGTGAGGCAGAATCAGGAGGATGCCCGGAGACACCTTGAATACTTGAAATCCCTGCCCAGCAGGCAGAAGAAAGCTGACGAGCCCGATGACATTAGCACTGTGGTATAGCGTCCGAACAGACTGGCACTGAGAAAGAAATTCGTTTGCAGTTGCAATAGAATAAGTGGTTTACTTCTCCCATCCATTGTAAACATCTAAAACTTTGTATCTCCCTTTCTTTGGAATTATGCCACTGTTGAACTTTTAACAAACGTGACAACATAAAAAAGAATTTTAGTTTAGGTGTCCCGCCCCTTAATTGTACCCCCAGTGGTATACTCCTGAGTAAGCTACTATCTGAACATAAGTTAGATCCATCTCACTATTTAATAATGAAATTTATTTTTTTAATTTAAAACCAAATAAAAGCTTAACTTTGAACCATGGAAAACAGAGTGACTTATTGGTCCAGAAAACAGTACAGCCATTCCCTTTCGTTCAAGAGAAATCGACAAGCCTTATTAACCTAAAGAACTACCATAATGAAAGATGTGATATTAAGCCCTGCTGTACACAGGGGAGCCATAGTGGAATGATCGACCAAGGAGAGTATCTGTCAGACTTTAAAATACTGAGCTTTAGCAAATCCGAGGGGTAATGCACAGTGTGGCATCCTGCAGAGGCTCCAGCTGGGTGCCGCTAGGTGTTTGCTATCAAAATGTTGGTGTGTTAAGATGTTATATTAACTATATTATATTATATTATATATAGCTAAACACTCTACATTTACTCTATGCTAGATACATGGAGACAAAATGGACAGCACATATTCTGTGCTTAAGATCACTTTGGTGGGCAGGTGTATGTGACAAACACAGAAATAGGAAAGGATACTGTAGGATACTGTACTGTAGCATCAACTGTGTACGAGGCATTTATATACTGTTATTAGGCCTCTAACCCTTCAATGTAAAAGAAGAACGTGACAGCTGCCCCGTTTACATAAGAGGAAAGTACAGGTGAATGGAGTCCAATGAAGTAGAATCAGGTAGAAAGTATTAGAACTTGAACTTGAACCAAGTGTTCCTCTCTCTAAAGGCAGAGACGTTCTTGTTCTGTTCCTACTGGGATGGTTTGGAGACATACAAATTACATGCTAAAAAATTGGCCATGTTAAGTGTACAAGTTCCATATGTTTTGACAGATGTGTGTCCCTGTATGTCAAGATATTGTGTCCCTGAAACCATTCTGAGATAGGAGAAATCTCATTCAGTTCTTGGAGTAGAGAATTGTGGGTTTAGGTTGGGTTTGGGTTTGGGTTTTAAGGCACCGTTACAGATAACTCTTGGAACTTGGGTGGGATCTCATCAGATGGCGATACCTATATTGGAAGGTAGATGAAGCAGGGGACCAAAGAGGCAAAAATGTCGGGTGGTATTTGGGATGAAGGAATCTATGTAAGGGAGAAGTGAGAGACAAAGCTGATCCTCCCCTATCATGAGGATCTCAATTCCGGGCTCGGGATAAGAATGACTAATAGAATTTATGGAACGCTCACAACAACGCAACAAGTACTTTCATTGGGTTGTATTGATTAATCTTCCCAATTATCCTATGAGATAGTCTTTTCTGCATGAGATATCAGAGATACAAGAGTGTAAGTAATTAGTTCAGAATCCTAGGACTTATAAGAAGTACAGCGGATACTGAAATCCAGTCAGTCAATTTTAGAACTGATGAACCTCTTACACACTAGACTGCATTGCTTTGCAGTCATTCATTTTACTGCTGAAGTTGCTGCTGCCCCAGACCAAGAGGCTTGCAGATTCCTAAGTGATGGTCTCATTAACAAAGTAATGAGCAACAGTAACTTTTTGTGGGGCTTAAGCAGGAAGGTTGAATACTTTGC
Source organism: Crocuta crocuta (assembly GCF_008692635.1). Taxonomy (NCBI): domain Eukaryota; kingdom Metazoa; phylum Chordata; class Mammalia; order Carnivora; family Hyaenidae; genus Crocuta; species Crocuta crocuta. The sequence continues at coordinate 3,786,001 of NW_027529451.1, forward strand.
AATTTTGACCCACGGAGCCTTCTCCAACCCACATTAGGTTAACTTTGGGCCTCCAGGAATCTCATTTCTGCCCTTGGAAAGCAGAACAGTTCCTATCCATATCAGTAGTCTCTTAAGAAGTTCCTGATGGCTCATGAGGGTCAGCCACTCCGATACCTATAGTAGAGCATTCAGAGCCATGTGGCAAGGCTACACTGGTACACCAGGGCAATGGGATTGTAACACCCATCCTAGCCTTACAAGAAAAAAAATGCAAGACCTAGTCCACAAGTCTGAGATGTGAAATTCAGAATATGGGCCCTAGTACTTCTGCATCCCAGTGAGAACAAAGCCAAACTGTCTGCTTTTGCTAACTGGGTTTGAAAGCCTTCCAGAGAAATTGGAGCTTTGCTGAAGATTTAACGCCCCCTGGAGGACAACATTATAATATACCTCTGTAAGTACTACCATAGAGAGATGCCCAACTGAATGCACCTTTCCCCCACTAAAGAATAGGAAAGTCCAGCCCTTGCAAAAGATAACCCTTAAAAAATTGTGTTTATTTGAGTGGGTAAGTCACATTCATTTTAGAAAAGCTTCCACAAATCATGTAATCCATTTCAGGTTGCTTCTTCCGAAACAACATTTATATTTCTTACTAATAAGAGTTTATTTTCCTAATGGCCAATTGCATTAGTAAAGTGAAAGTACATGTAAAAAAAATCTCGGAAGAGTATTACAGTATAGTGACTGCTGGCTCAGATGTAGAAACATTAAATTCCCACAATTTGGGTTGTATTTCTCTGCGTACACAGAGTTAAGAGGTGCACCCTAGGTTAATAATCATTCCCCTGCCTGGATTCTGTATATAGATTTTCAGCTAACAGGATGTAAGTGTGAGTGCTTTAAAACAACAACAACTTTCGGTTAGGTTGCTGTGATTAGAGTAGTTAAGCCATTGGAGGAGAACATTAATTCTTTAAAGAGCAAAAACAAAACCAGCTACCAGGCTATCAGTCCCCTTCATGACCAGAACTGGAAAGAAACACACTTCCCATAGGCCTGTCAGGATGTTCCAGCCTGCTGGACCAACGGTGACCAATGCCAGCAAGTGGCTTCCTGAGGCTTGTGGCTGGCTGTACAGGAAAAGCCCCCAGATGCATGTGTTGATTTCAACCCCAGCGTGCTTCGTAAGTTTCTGGACTCTCATTACTGTCTATATACAAGGCAAGCTACCTCTTTTAGAACTGTAAGGTTTTTGAAATTCACTATCATCTGAGGCACAGACACACCATCTTGCCTGTTAAATATTTTCATGAACAGTTTCTTTGCCCAACTCCCTCCGTTGCCATCACCCACCTAACCTCAACCTTTCTGGTTCAAAAGTACCTGGGAAGTTGTGTCTAATCATTGACAATGCACTTATCTCTGAAGCAAGGCAAATCATAAAACATGCCAGCCCAACTGGAACATTTTTAAGAAAGTGATAAAAAGTTATGTAATGGAAGATTTAACTTTCAAGAACACTTTGGCAAATTGAAATGCACTGATATACAAATTCTGCCAGGTACACGGTGTTCTTTTTTTACGTCCTTCGATGATTACCCACAATAATTCTTGTTCTGACATCAACAAGCATAAGGCAGTCTGAGATGTGGGTAGGTTTTCCTTATTGGCTCGAGCCTTTCGATTCATTCAGTAAGTTCTCTCATCTATCTGGCACAGCTAGAGAATGGAAAATTCTGCCTAATGAAACGTTCAGGTTACTAGAAATAGGCAAACTCCTAGAATTTCAGGGCTGGAAGAGCTCTGGAGATGATCTCACCCACTGATTTGACAGGGGCTGAAATGGAAACCCTTCAGACCTGGATATTAGCATGCCTGTGTCCATACTCTCCACCCAGCGTCCTTCACAGGACACCAAGTGCCTCTCCTGATGAACTGTTCCCCGGTCTTCAAAGAAACAAAACAATGTAACAATATACAATGTCCCAGTGACCAGCAGCAGTTTCCTTGAGGATTCAGAAGGCACTTGGCGGTTCCTACATTGTCATGGTTGTAATGAAGAATATCCGTGATTCTAAAAAGCTTCTTTTTCCCTCAAGATAGAAGGAGATCATCTATTTTCCTTGCACAAACAACCCCCAGATAACATACTCAACATTATGCATGATCTGGATTCCCAGGGGAGAGATGGAGAAAATGATCTTTGTGCAGCTTCCTGGGGAGGGAGGGTTGATTAGCAGGTTTCCTTGAGTAGCAGCATAAACCCTGCGTGGTCAAGTACAGCCTTGCTGATGGAGGGGGGTCACCACCTTTAACCTGACATTCTCCAATTCCAGAGCTCTTGTCAATCTGGCTTCCCAAAGTGATGTCACTGATTCACCAAGTTGGCTGGTCTGACCCATATAAAGCAAACCAAAGACAAACTCATTTAACCACACAAATGTAAATGCCCTCCCAACCCTTCTCCAAATCCAAATCTAAATAGAATTTAGGGAAAATAAAGACCTGAATTCCTCATCCCATATTTGCCCATACATAGTTCTATATGCCCCAAATGAACAAGCAAGGGACACTCCTTAAGGTCTAAGACTTTAATGCCAGCCCAGGGAAATTATGATCTTGAGGCTATAAGATGGATGAATATAGAGCCCCACAGTATCATGGGTGGGAGGCAGTAGAAGAAAACTCACCCCTATTTATGGTTCTAAATTATTTAACGTAGAAAGAACCAGAAGTTTTGTGAATTTTTTAAGAAGTGTGTGTGTGTGTGTGTGTGTGTGTGTGTGTCCATGTGCACATTGTGGTAACATGGTGGGAAAGGAATCGGGTCTTAGAAGTGTTAGGAAAAGAGGTAGTAAGATTGGTGAAAACAAATTATTACAGTTATCTGGTCTAGGGATGGCCCAGGTTTGGAATTTCCAGGGAAATTATTAGATGTATTTTCAAGGCTATCCCCAAGTTCAGAGAAAACATTTATGCTTGTCACTAATGGCAACTGAGTTAATCAGGTTGGGGAGCTGTGTGCTTTCTTTGGCTGACAAATGTTTTGCATCTTGCTCACTATTTTCAAAAACGAATCAATGCATTTACTTTCTTTGCCTGTAGATATATGAGCCTCCAGCTGACAAAAGTTTGCTGAATCTGACCTTAAAAGCCAGGCCTGAAATGAATACATTGTAGGTCTCCCGGGGGTTGGAACTGAAATTCTATTTTTTTTCTTTTATATTTCGTTTACTTTTTTCTTCAGAGAAGGGTTTGCAAAATGGAAGGCAATTTAAAATCTGGCTGTCGGTCTCAAGATTAATAAGCCATCTGTTGAGCTAATGGCATTGATTGTTGAATAGATTTTAAAATAAAATGGCCCACAGGGAGTGGGATGGGGCTAATTTACACAGATCCAGCTTCCTTGGGCTTATCCACATTCCTTCTGGAAGGAAGATATATGAAAGATGCTGGTCTGCTCTCAAAGTCTTTCATCCTCACAGACTGCCTTGCCAATTCCCTGGCTCTCTGCAGAGCAAGCCGCAGTGACAAGAGGAGAATGTAAAATGAAGACCGAAGGAGAAAAACCAGGGAGCGCACTACCTGGAGGAAGGCTCTGGGAGAACAAACACGACTGACTGAAACTGACATTGTCAGCACGTTACCACTGGCAAGACCGTCTATCTTCCCATTAAAACCTGAACTGAGGAATCCCTGTGTATGAGTCACAGATAAAGAACCTTGTCACCTGTAAAAGAACCTCTCGTTCAATAATTCCCCCTTCCTTAACAACACTTCTCGTATACTTGCCACAGGACCAGCCTCTGTTTCTACCTTCCCTAGTTCTTACGACATCCCTGCCCGGTAGGTATTATCATTGTTCCCATTTTATGGATGAGGAAACTAAGGCTCAGAATGGATTCTGCCCAAGTTCCCACAGTGGACGTGTGAGAGCGGAGCCAGGTGGAGCCACCTGCCAAGTCCTTTGCCCTACCTGAGCTGCACTGCCTAGTCATGCCTTTTGTTACATGAAATCTTAAGCCCCATGATAATAAATGAAGATAGGGCAAGTCACTTTCCTTATGTTGCAGGGGAGAGAGGTGAGGTTAGCTCACTCAGCCAGCGGGCAGGGCCTGGTGTTTGGCGACTGCAAAAGTTCATTCCCATTTTACACCCATCCGTCTGTGCCCAGCTTTGAAGCCCCGTGTATACATAAAGTAAACCATGCTGTTGCGCAGGCCAGATGTGACTATAGCTCTGGGTCATGGGGATGATGACCATTGGCCATTTGTTCCCAGAAGGGTAGTGGGGTTCGTGTCCAATCCAATGCTTTGCTCTGTGGCAGCCACATCTGTCTTCCCTCCAGCAGATTTCGTGTACACCTGCCGAACCAACTGGCACTTTCTGCATACATTTACCTGAGGGTTCATCCTTGGCTGCTACAGCGCATTGCTGGGAAGCTTAGGGACACCGGGGAATTGCACCCCCTGGGAGCAGCCCTCAACCCATGACAACTAGGCGCTTGGTGTGTAAACACCCAGCTCCTTCACTCTCAGAAACATGTGTGTCTGACTGTGTGTTGCCGTTGCCCCAGCAGGATGAAGCTCCCCAAGACTGCTGTGCTGATGCGCTTGGTGGGGTGCTACTTTCACTGCCTTTCTTTCGTTGTCTCGTTTCTCCACGCCCCGATCTGTGTTTCCTTCACCTCCCAAATAAACACTTCACGTTCAAATCCTTGTCTCACTGCCTGCTTATTGGAAAAACCTAAACTAAGATTCCTGAGTATACCCCACATCAATGCTTCCCAAACCTGGCTCACGATCAAACAGACTGACACAGCCTTTGAACAATATAAATACCTATGTGCTCAGACCAGCTGAACTGGAAACCTTGAGGGCTGGGCTCTGGCTTCTGAATTATTTGATGGCTCCTCTCTTCCTGAGAGATCTAGGGTGACCAGTCAGGGTAGTAACTCTGACCTAGAGGACATTCTGCACTAGAAATTTCTTCTCAGAAATTGTACTTGACAAAACTTTGCTGCCATAAAAAAGTGGACAGCTACCCCCTCATGGAAAATGAGTATGAGCCTTTAATAAAATTTCTTTCTTTCTTTTTTTTTTTTTTTTTTGCCTNGTCTGCACTTCTAATTTAGTAACCGTATCTGATCTTATAGTCCATCTAGCTACAGTTTAATTTCCTCTACTTTTGACCTGCTATCACATGTAAGTAATTAGCTATTCTGATTGTTTTAATTGTATCATTCGTATGTTTCTCTTTTACTGTAAGTATTCTTTAAGATCCCTCAAATACTTCATGTAATGAAACAGGGACCACATTTATGTTTATTTGCTACCTTTTACATTCCCCTCAAATTTATAGGTTGTTTCCAACTCATTTCCTATTCAGTACTGCTTAAGTTCTAATTTTTTATCATTCGTTTCCCTTTGCTTTTATGTGCCCGAAGTATTTGCTAGCCAATCCCCCTTTGCTATGAAACTATGCCAAATCAACAAGATTCAGGATCTAACACAAGTTCAAGCCTCGGAATCCCACAACCCCCCAATGGCCTTTGGCTCAGGTGATCCCCTTAACCACCATGGAAAGAGGGAGGTAGAGTGTATAATAACATCATTTCCCAAATGTGGGATCTGAGACCCAGAAATGCTATATGACCTGCCCAAGGAGGTAATAAGTGAGAGTTCAGACTTCCAAGAAGTTCTCTTGACACCAAAGCTCATGCTCTATCCATTTCTTACTTAGGAGGCATGACCAGTTTTGGAGAGGTCTCAGGTAATTATAAGGAGAAGGGTAATTACCTGTTTCCAAAGGACCCTTGTTTTTTTGGGGTAAAAAAAAATCTCATATTCATCTCTAGTCAACGTTGGCAGATGATACTGTCATTGTTGTTGATGTTATAAAACCACCGGCAATATTTCAGTGCTTCATTGTTTTTTCACTCCTTCCATGTATTGTTTTCGACTGATACCACATGCTATCGGCTGAATTGTGGCCCCTCGAGCGTTGCATGTTGAAGTCCTAATCTCAATATCTCAGAATATGACTGTACTTGGACATGGGGACTTGAAGGAAGTGATTAAGTTAAAATGAGGCCTTGAGGATGCGCCCTAATCCAATCTGACTAGTGTCCTTATAAGGAGACTGTATAGGACACATAGAAACACACCAGAGATGTATGCGCACAGACGAAAGGCCATGTGAGGGCACAACAAGAAGGTGGCCACCTGCAGGCCACAGAGAGAGGCCTCAGAAGAAACCACACCTGCTGACACCTTGACCTTAGACTTCCAGAACTGAGAGAAAATACATTTCTGTTGTTTAAGGTACCCAATCTGGGGGTGCCTGGGTGGCTCAGTTGGTTAAACCTCCGACTTTGGCTCAGGTCATGATCTCACGGTTTGTGGGTTCGAGCCCCGCGTCGGGCTCTGTGCTGACAGCTCAGAGCCTGGAGCCTGTTTCGGATTCTGTGTCTCCCTGTCTCTCTGACCCTCCCCTGCTCACACTGTTTCTCTCTCTCTCTCAAAAATAAATAAATAAATAAAAACATTAAAAAAAAAAATAAGGTACCCAGTCTGTGGTATTTTGTTATAGCAGCACTACTAGACTAATATGTTATATTAACCCTGGATTTCTAGGGAGTATTTTAGAAGGGTTTCTTAGGAGATGTAAGAAAATTTTAGAAAATGCAACTAATTAATTAATGCCATCCCATATCCAGATCTTTCTGTGCTGCCCTTAGTTTTCAGGGACAATTTTGCTTTTGAAAGAGATCTGCCTCTTTGCTCTGAAAATGCTCCGTACTGAAAAGTATATATAATAACTCTGAGAAATGAGGACTTCCATGTAGATATATATGAGAACAAAAGAGACAAAATGAATAAATGATCAGATAGTGCTTCATTTCCAGATAACTAAGACTATTTTAAAGGGGAAAATGGCCATAGGTAATAAAACATCTTAATTGAAAGAATGAGATAATTATCTGTGTGCCCTATATTTAATTACAGCCAAATCCCTACTCCATATCCTGCCCCAGCTTCATTAGGGAATTTTTTTTCAGAGCAAAAAAAAAAAAAAAAAAATCTCAACTACTCCATTGTGATAGTTGTCCATGAGAGGAGGGACTTAAAAATGGGAGCTTTATCCATTCCTTTCCAGCAGTTTCCCAGTAGAAGGGCTCAGTTTACAATCCGACGATCACTTCTCTGGTTAGGGGCTCTGAAAACTTGGGCCAGCATGGCGAACGAGGACCCTTGCCTCTCACCTTTCAAAGAGCAATACAAACATTGTCATTAGCGGTGGCTTGTCGTTCAGTGGCTGCTGCACACAGCTGGCTGCCCTTGCTAGCAGAGACCGTGGCTCAGCTAGACTCAAAAGGCTTCTGTAGGCAAGAAACTTAGACGTCAGTGACTGTGGGAAGCCTATTAGAAAACAGTTCCTCATGTCACGGATTCAGTTACTGTGAAAGCCTACAGTGCAGAGAGGCCCAATTAACCCAGTGTTTCAATTGGCCTTGTAGTGTACTTAGAAAACTAAAAAAGGACTTGTTTTATTTCGTTTGCAAGATGAAAATCACCATAATGTTTAAAAACCTGAGAATACAGAATCCTGTAGAAAATAGGAGTAATTTAAAGAACACAAAGAAATGTATAAATTGCTGCAAATCTCACCGCCCAGAAGTAATGGCTCTTAACATTTTGAACTTTCTTCTGGACATCTCTCTCTGTGTATACACATACAAAATTTTATATAAAAGGGACACCCAATGCATGTTGTTGAGACACACTTAAAGGCTCACGATTTTCTCCTCAGTAATGGCCAGGCCAAACCCCTCAATGCTAACATAGCCCTTCTTGACCAGTCTTGTCCAGTTTTCCAGAATGATCTCTTGCCTCCACCCCCAGAATCTATTAGGCTCCTGCCTCTCCTATCATGAATTCCTGGAAACTGCTCCTGCCTCTCATGAGACTCTTTGAAGAGTTCAAAGCTGGTACAAGAGTGTGATTAGCCTTCCGTTTCTGAAAGCTAACTAGCAGATGTGGTCAGGACGAATTGCCCAGGGCCAAAGGATGATAAGAGATGAAGACCCCAGATATTTATTGCACTAAATTCAGATTTAAAAAAAAAGCTAGTGGCCTGGACAGGAATTGTGGCAGTTGAGACAGAAAGCAGATGGATTTAAGGACATATTTGAGAGATGCATTCAGGTATGTGATAGATGCTGCCATTCTCCCCCTCCAACGTCTCTTCCCTCTCTTCCTTTTCCTCCCCCTCCTCCTCCTCCTCACCATCATCAAGGTAGCTGTTATTGCTATATTTGGGCTTCATCCCTAATGTTTAATGATTATACATGAGAATAACGAGATCAATGAAAATACATGAAATCACCGAAGCTTCAAAAACTAACCTCATCGTTCTAGCCAGGAAACATGGTTTCACTGTCGAGCTCAATCTGATGTAGCCAAAAATAGGTCTGATTTCAGCTGCATCACAGATTAAATGATCATCTATCTTTTCTTCTGGTTGTCAGAAAAGGATAAAGTTCATTTTATTTGAAGACCTCTTTTAATGAAGGCTTTAAATCAAACACTGCAACCACTTACCACCTTGCAGGGAAATGACTCAGCTCATGTTAACGCAGTTTATGAAATTTCTGGTCTAATCCTTGGCCTGAGAATCATAATCATCCAGAATCTCTGTCCTTCTAGCTCCTGACACATCTCCCTGTATGTGGGGAACTGTACTTCGGGAGGCCTGGGTAATCTCTGCACTTTCATTCAGGAGATTAGGGTGTGAGATGCTTGTACTCTGAGCTCATGAAAGGAGTTGTTCTCAAAGGGCAAATGGAAAGAACTGGAATTTATTCTTTCCCCTTGCCACTCAAAGATTACATCATGGAGTCCAAAAGGCCAATCAAAAATGTTACATTATAAAGATTAATGTCTAGTTGTCAAAAGTAAGATGAAGTATATTGTTTTTAAAAATTCAGCATAATAAAGTACTCTCTGGGATCCTTTTGTGTTGCAGAAATTTAACACATACTACCACAAAATAATGAACACAACCATTTCAGCTGATAATATGTATTCAACAATCACTATGTGGCAGGTGTCATGCTTAGCACTTTTCATAACTTTCTTGGTTACTCTTCAGAGCAACCTTCTAAAGCAGATACTATTATGATTCACATTGCACAGATGAGTAAACTAAAACATGAGTAAACTGGACGATGAGCTCACACCTTCTCCAAAACACAGCAGGGAGGTCGGTGCAAGCAATCCCACACCAGAGGCTGCACAGCTGAGTGGTAGCCTCACCATGCTGCTCTATGCCCGGAGGACAGGGTCCATGAGTTTTCATCATCATGATAGTTAACACTTGGGTTAATTCACTTAAGCCCAAGAACATTATGCATCATTATTATCCTCACTCTATAAGATTGTACACCAAAAGAACCTTCAGTGACTCACTAGGGTCTCCGAGTTACTAAGGGAGAACAGGGACCATGACCTCATTCTCCTGACCCACAGAGTGCTGCTGCAGTGAAGCTCCTAGCGGTCAACATCCCATACCCTATTCCAAGCCTTCAGTGCTGTCACACCTGGCATTAGCTACCAAATGGCATTGGGAGGTGAAGCTGGCCATTTCTCAAATTAAGGGACACTGGATTTCAACAGAGTTAATCATGTGTATGTCTTAGTCAAGCTTCCATTATTTAATAACTCTTGTTCATCATATATAATAGACTATACAATTTAATAACTACATGAATGTCTCTTTGTCACGTATATTACAGTACACTGACAGTACTGAGAATCTACCAACTGTTTTAAGAGTTAATATCCATAGTCAAGGTAAAGGGTCTTACTTAAGACAATAAATTGTAATGTATTCCATTATGGGTAGATGCGTAGATGCTGAATCTAAGTCATGAATGCTCCGATTTCATTCTTCTCTATGACAGGTTGGGTGCTTTAGCATTAATGTACACTCTTCTCTTTGGGAGTGTATGCAGTAAATTATTGTTAAGCATGACATTTTTTTTTTACTTTTCCTGAACATGATAGATGTCTCCCAAACACAATTTTATGATTCATCTGAAAAAAAAAAATCAAAAGTAAGAAAAACAGCCACTTTGGGGATGAAGTAATCTTATATGATTTTAGTTCTTTTTTTTCCCCCTAGGGTTTTAGCCCTGCCTCAATTAAATGACATTTTAAAAGTTTATTTATTTGTGTTGAGAGGGAGAATGAAGCAGGGGAGGGACAGAGGGACAGGGGGACAGAGGTTCCAAAGTGGGCTCTGTGCTGACAGCAGAGAGCCTGATGTGGGGCGCAAACTCACCAACCACGAGATCATGGCCTGAGCTGAAGTTGGATGCTTAACCAACTGAGCCACCCAAGTGCCCCTAAATGACATTCTGAAGTGCTTTTTCACATATATATGGTATATGAATTAGAAGGTACAATTTCAAAAGTCAGTAGGAGGAAATCAAGTACTCCCATAATAGACTGGGTCATACCCCAATCACATCTTATCTAGTGCCACATGACTTGCAGTACCTCTTTCTGGGCAGAAGTAGCAGTGTGCCAATTCAGAGTCCAGGCCTCAAAGAGACATCGAATGCCTCTTGCGCTTCTGCTACTTGCCATGACAAATGCATATCTCAGCCATTGGGCTAAGGAGCATGATAGACCCGTGAGATGGACTCCCTGAACTTCCCAAAATAGATAATCTGGTAGCTTGAAGCAGGGTCACCCCTGCTGACTTTGAGAACTGTGAGCAAGAAATATAAAAATATTTCCTCGTCTTAGTCCGTGTGGGCTGCTATAATAAAAATACCACACACTGGTTGGCTTAAACAACAAACATTTATTTCTTGCTGTTCTGGAGTCTGAGAAGTCCAAGATCAAGTTGCCAACAGATGGGGGTAAGAGCCCACTTCTTGTTTTATAGCTGGCCATCTTCTGGTTGTGCATAGCAGACAGCATAAAGAAGCACATTCTCTCAGGATTCTTATAAAATACCAAGCCCATCCGTGAGGACTTTCCATCATGACCTCATCTAACCTTAATTAGCTCCCCAAAGCCCTACCTCTCACTAGCATCACGCTGGGGGGTAGAGCTTCCAACATATGGATTTTAAGGGAACACACTTCATTCCATAACACTACATCATTGAGATGTTTAGTTTGTTTGGTATATGGTATGATGGCATCAATAGCTGACCACTACATTCCACAGGAAATAACCTTAAAGGACACCTAAAGGCAAAGTAGGATTCTGCCCACTGCTATAAGTGAATGGCCCCCAACATCAGAGAAATAGATCAGAGTTACTGCATTTTTAGGCTGGAAGGCATACTTTAAGAGGAAATGCACCATGTCTGTGATGGGCATAGAAAAAATCCACACCCTTCCTTTGTAAAATTTCTTTGGGCAAACCCTTCGTCAATACCAAAATACCCCTTTCGTATGTCAGTCTGATTCTTGCACAAAAGCCAATGACGGCAGATATGAATGTCAGTAAACGTTTTGCTTATTACCCAAAATTACCATACATGAGATTGATTAGAACCATGCCAAATCAGGTATCTACTGATTTTATTCTAAACTATCTCCCTGAGATGGGCCTGAACAATTCGTAAAACTCAAAGGACACATAATCTGTAGAGAATGAAATGTGTTGAGGTTTTGCAAGATAATTAGCACTGTGCCTCAGGACCAAGGTGCTCGTTGTACCCAAGGGCTTCCCATCAGTGGAGCTACAGCTCATTGAGAAGAGAAGCATGTGACAGGAGAATCAAGAATTTCCACCTCACTTTCTTATTCACATCCTGGTGTCAAAATTCATTGTTAATTGGAAGGATGGCCTGTTATGATTTGCAAAGTGTACCTTGCAAGCTGAGTCATTGCATATGTCACAACGATAGAGCAACTAGAATTTTCCATTTCTTGTGAATCGCCTAGGGTGACTTAAATAGTGAGAACTTCAGGTTCTTCGTCTGTGAAGTGAGAAATCATAATAGCTGTCTATGGGGCTTATTAGAAGGGTGACATGAGATATACTATGTCAAGACCATGGTAAGATATCTAGATACAAGACCTCAGATTAAAGCTCAGTATCACATGCTGCTTTGGTAGCTGGAAAAATGTGGAGGGGCATGAATGGCCTAAGAGTTAGTTCTTCTCTCCACCTCTCCACGTCCATGGGCAAGACCACCTGGCCACATAACACTTCTTCTCACAGGGACCAGGCACAGTCCTTGCTTACCCTGAATAGTGAGCCAGCCCACAGAATTACTCAAGCAAGTCATCACTTCCTTCCATGGAAATCAGGGGCTCCTCACTTTCTTGACATTGACAACCTGCCTCCGACAACCCCTGGTTTCTCACTCTGTCCCTAAGCACAACCTTGTGTAACCCTGCCTGGCGTGCACAGTTCTCCCCTGGGTGTGAGGACATGTGATCCATAGGCAGCTGTCAGCTTCATCTGCTCAGTGTTGACTGTCCTGTGTTTGGCCATCACTATAGCCTCACACTTATTTTCTTAAGTTTACTTTTACCTATTTTCAGAGAGAGAGAGCCTGCAATTGGGGGGTGTACAGAGAGAGAGGGAGACAGAATCCCCATCAAGCTCTGCACTGTCAGCACAGAGCCTGATGGGGAGCTCTACCCATGAGATCATGACCTGAGCTGAAACCAAGAGTCTGAGGCTTAACTGCATGAACCACCCCGTCTACCCACTTCGATGACCCACATTGAAAGGGCTTGCAGCAAACATGTCTTGAAGGAATTATTGATTGAATGAATGAACACTAAAGCAAATGAATTCACTGTGTACCTAGCACATGGTAAGAGTGTAAGGATTATGAAATATGGTTCCTAAGCTTAAGGAGCCTACAGTATATTTGAGGAGACAAAAACCAGAATCAAAGAGCAAGGAGGAAATCAATGTGGGAAGGAAGAGCTGTTGATGGCTCCGTAAAGAAGGTGGGGAGGTACGCTGAGTGGACAATAAGGAGTTGAGTCGGCTGGGAGTGGAGTGGGATGAACAGAACCCCATGCTTTCTCTTCCAAAATACCTCCCATGTTTCTTGTAACTTATTTTCAGAAGGAACAGCAAACATGTAGATGAATAGAGACATGCTATCCCACAGGAAATGCTTGTGAGCTTCTAAAACAAATGGTCATACTCCAAGTTTGCAAATTAAATCAAAGGATTTCTTGCTATCCCATTTAACTTTCTATTGAACGGCAACCTTATCAGCTTTGCACATTCTCATCTGTGAAGTGTAGTGTACTCAGTGTGATACTAAAATATCGTTGAAACAGTAGAAATGAGGCCCTACCTCAGGACAAACTCATGGAAAGTGTCAGTTTTCCCTTGATGTTCTTTTTCATTATGTGTGAAATAAAAAGGGAGTCGTGGTATAATGAAGACTTGATAAAGCAACGTTGAGGTGACAAATATGTGAGGCACTGAAGTTGAAATGTGACATAAAATACGATCACTAAAAGAAAATAATGGTACCTTTCAAACTGGCACAAAAAAAAAAAAACCCATTTATGGAAATAGGAAACCAGGAGTCATGCTTTTAGGAAAAGACTTAAAGCCAAATTCTTTCTCTCCGACTCTGAGGGTGTGGTTCTATGTCAAAATATTAGAATCAGAAGTTGAAATATAATCTTAAAGCCTGGATTAATGGACAAATCACATTAGCAACCTAAAAAGATTCGCTAACCTTCAGAATAAAATAACTTTTTTACATTTGAGAAATTGTCCCAACTCCATTGGAGATAGGAAAGATACAAGGCACTCAGTGAGATTTTTAAAATGTTTTTTGGCTGATGCAAATAGCTTCTGAGTACCATTTTTAACACACACACACACACACACACACACTGTTCACAAGTTTTCTTTTGAAATAGAGGCTTCACTTTTAAACCAAATAGATGACAATGTTATCTGTTTACATCTGATGAATCTGCCTCAATATTTCACAATTTCCAAATAATCTGAAGCGTATAATTCCTTCCTTTAGCTAGAAACTTGAGATGATAACATTGTGTGGCACTGACTGAGCCTTTTCAGGGTTTAGGGATTTGTGATTTGGATTTAGAAAGTCTCATTGTCACGGTAATATGAGATGATATTTTTTAATAGAACTCAGGGAAATTGATGAATGCTTTCTTAGTCATTATCAGGCCAAGCTATTAGTTTATAGGAAAGAAAGTCAAAGTTAAATTAATATGAGGAATAGCTTTCTCAAGTTGTCCAGACTTGAGAATCCAGGAAGGGAATTCAACTTTGCAATATTGTGACGGGTTTGAATTTAGATATTCCTGGACAGAACCATCCATTTCTTGAAATAAAACATTCTCTCATCCTTTCCCTCCCCACTTCCCGACTTCCCCACCCTGAGTGCCTGGGAGGCAAGCTCTAGCCCCCTCACTGTGGGAGCCTCAGATGCCAAGAGCAGAGCAATGGCAGCTAGGCAGAGGGTAAAAAACATGGCCAACCAATGCCCGAGAATGTAAGCTGTATGGGACATTAGGAGCAACAGACGGAGACTAAGATTTGATCGTATTCTTGGTAAATTCTGGTGGTTCCCAAAAGAAAAACAAATGGGCAGTAGAGACACTTGAATGAAAAAGTGTAAAGGGGAAAAACTTTACGAAGTGGGAAGAAAACAAAAACAGACAACAAGAAGGTCCACCACTGGCCGGCATTTGTTACCTGTTTCATGTATATTACCTACAACTGGCTACAGAGTGAGTGGCCATGCATCCATCCCCCTGCCTCAGGTCTCGACTCCTTCAGTTCCCTCTGCCTCTTCAGTTAAGGAATTTGTAAGCCGTCTTTGGGATCCACTGAATAGAGAAGGTATTCCCTTCTTTCCTGATCACCGGTGGGCAGAAACAGCACCCTCAACCCCAGAACTAGGTAGGAAGGAGCTCCTATTTGAGACCAACTACCCAGTGGAAAACATAGGAAGGTTGATTTCTTCTGACCTGCCAACATCTCTTCCCACAGATCAGAGCAAGTGGGCCAACCTGGGGGCCGGAGGAAAGGAGGGGAAAGGAGTTCCTTCTGTGGTTAACATTCCAGTTATGCTTTCAGTTACAGGACTGACTGTATCAGTGTGAAAAAGTATAAAGAGAGGGGCACCTGGGTGGCTCAGTTGGTTAAGCGTCCGACTTCAGCTCAGGTCACGATCTCACAGTTCATGGGTTTGAGCCCCGCATCGGGCTCTGTGCTGACAGCTAGCTCGGAGCCTGGAGCCTGTTTCGGATTCTGTATCTACCTCTCTCTCTGACCCTCCCCTGCTCATGCTGTCTCTTTCCCTGAAATAAATAAAACATTAAAAAAAAAGTATATAGAGAAAATCAATGTAGGGCTGGTATGTAGGATGGCCAGCAAGACCAATGGTGAATGGAAAACCTGGCCCACGCAGCCAATGCCTTGTGTCAGGCCCCATGAGTCTGAAAACCAAAGAACAGGTGTTCACCTTATTCCACATGGAGAAGAGTCTCCATAGCAAGTCTGCCTTGTTGGCACCTGCGGGCCACAAGGAATGGAAAGTGGGTCAGAGGGAGGAAGGGATGAGTGGCTAAAGCAAAATGTTGTGGGCTTGGTGGCCTTTAGAAGCTGGCCCAGGGCTTCCCGATCTTGGCTACAGGATAGAATCGCCTGGAGAAACGTTCAAGTCTCGATGTTCGTGCCACATCCTGGACCAGTTGACTCAGCATCTTGATGGGTGGGACCCAGGCTTCCGTCCAGGCGATTCCAACATGAATCCAAGACTGTCAATCACATCTTCACGTCAGGAAGCTCTTGGGAAGCACAGATTCAATTCCTCGGAAGCTTGAGCTTGGGGCAGCCCCTGTTGTAACATCCAGACCTACAGAAATTGTGCCATTGATGGCAATGGTCTTCGAACTGAGCCGCGTGTCAGCGTCACCTGGGAAATTGTTTTTTTTAAGTGCCACCACCCAGATCAGATGGATTAAGTCAGAATTTTATAGGGGTGGAATATAGGCATCAGAATATTTAAGTTTCTTGGGTTATTACAGGTTCCATTCCTATAGCTCTGGTGCTTCCCACAGTTTAATATGCAGAGAAATCACCTGTGGGTACTGATAAAATGCAGAGTCAGACTCAGTAAGTCTGGGCAAGGGCCCATGATTCTGTGTTTTTAACAAAGGCCCAGGTAACGTTGACACTACTGGCCCACAGAAAACACTCAGAGAAGCAAGACTTTAGTCTCTTTTCTTGTCAGAAAGCCACCAGGGGGCATGTGTACTAGTCAGCAACTGCCTTAGAAGTTTGGGAGAAGCCCCCTTTTCTCCTATCAATGATGAGAGAGAAACAAAAACAAAATCTCACCATTTCACAATATACACATTACAGGACTGTTATGTTGTACACTTTCTTACAAAGCTCTGGGTCAGTTATAGCTCAATGAAACTGGGGGAAACATCATGACCCTCCCTCAGTACCACACACTTTCATAATCAGGTCAAAAGCCCCTGTTTAAAGAGATGCAAGGTGCTCACAATGTTGGGGTCTGTGGGTCCCTGTAACATTTCTGCATTTAGGTCCCACTTTTGCTAGTTATTCGGTGGTTAATAGAGCAACTTTTTCTTTTTAAGTGACCGTGCAGACTCTTAGCAGTGAGTTTGGAAGTCATCTTTAAGAAAGTGTTTGTGGGGTGCCTGGGTGGCTCAGTCAGTTAAGCGTGTGACTCTTGGTTTCAGATCAGGTCATGATCTCATGGTTTGTGAGTTCAAGCCTCACATCTGCCTCAGTGCTGCTGGTGTGGAGCCTGTTTGAGGTTCTCTCTCTCTTTTCTCTCTGCCCCTCCCCTGCTCTCTCTCTCTCAAAATAAATAAACTTTAAAAAAAAAAAAAAGGTATTTGTAAGCACACACAGGAAGCAGAAGGGACAGACAATATTCTCAAGAGTAGAGATGTGACTAATAAAGCAGAAACTCAAAGGCAATTCGTGGTCTTCTAGCTGTCAAATCTCCCCAGGAAATTTGTTTTCCTTCCTTTGATGGAACTGTGTGAAAGGGGACACCATAGAATAGCTAGTCTACACTTGCCCAGCCAGTAAAAGGGATTAAAGGATTTGGATCCAAAAGACACACAGTACATAGGATCCGATCTAAAATTATAAACTCTAATACAATACATGGAATATTCCACACTTTAGTTCCAAGAAATCAATTGCACAAGTTTAGGGTGGGGAGATTTGATATAATCAGATTAATAAATATAAAAAATGCACATATGTTAGCTGAATACAGGTGCATATTAAGTCAATATGGCAATGTTGAGGCATTTATTCATAATAATATTCAAAAACCTCAGTCAAGTACAGTGCTAGTCTATGCATGCAGAAAATCAGACAGGATCTCTGGCCTTAACGAAATTACAACCTAGCAGTGAGGAACTTATAATTAATGCAACCGGCTGCAAAATGGAATGTAGCCAGATTTGTCTATGGCTTCTTCACTGGTTGTTTTTCATCTGGAGCACGTTCATCTCTGGGACAAAGATCTTAAGAGGGACACTGACAAAACACAGATCTTTAGGAGGCTGCCATTAGAACAAATCTACAAATAAGATTAAGTTTGAAAAAGAGGGGACTCTAAGGGAAGCTGTGCTATGATTTTCAGATACAGAAAGAGTGTTTATTCAGAAGTGGGTTGGAACTGATTTTGTAGAACTCTGGAAAGGTGGCTCAGGGCCACTGAGTGTCACTTCCTGGGAGGCAGCTCTAGCTTGGAATAGAGTGGCCCCACAGGGGAATACATTGCTCAGAAAACACCATATTGCACATGTTTTGAGCATGGACTCTGCTAGTGAGTCCCCCACCTGATAGTAGACTTCAAGCTTGTGCTAGATGACACTTTTTCAGGAAGGATTTAGGGAGGATCGTGGCTATGGGTAGGAGGCACAGGATGATGCTCAGGAGAAAAGTACAATTTTAAGATGCCCTCACGTTTCTCAGACCGTCTTTGGTTATGAAGCTACACATCTAAAAAGAAGTAGGATCTGAGTGTGCTCAAAGTCCCAACTAGAGAGTGGGGTGCAATTGATAGGAGTCACCAGGAGCCTTGAAAGTATAATGTCCCAGGGGACAGCTACACTAACTGACAGGAGGAGACTGCAGTGAGGATTGAGGAATGACAAGTAAGACTGAAGAAAGCAATGGGACTGAGAAATAAAATATAAGAGGCAAAAGATAGCCTTGGAGATGTGATAGATCCTATTGGGGGTCCGCTGACTGGAAGATGGTGGTGTGTGGAAGATGGTGCTGGTTAAAAGACATTGGAATAGACTGTGAAATATTCTAGGGTTTCACAGGCACTTCTACATGCTCTCAGCTGTGTGAAGCCACCCAATGATTCTGGAAAGTCAGACACATGGCCTTCGCCCGGACTATGGGGCTACACGGTGGGCCTCATTGCCCTGAAATGGGGACTAGGGTGAACTGCCTTTCCTGTTCTCCCTCCAGCGGAATGGTGAGGGCACAGTTTGTGAAAATTCCCCTCTTCTGTTCATGGCAGAACTGGTGAATCTCACCAGGTAACAGAGCTGAAGTTCCCCCACCCAGCGGGCTCCAGAATGGACAAGAACATCTTGTCTTAGAAATAGCATCTTTGCTACCTCAAAAGGAAGGGATGTTAAACTTTAACATCCTTCTTGTCATTTTCATACCTCACTCATTCCACGAAAGTGAAAACCCGCTTCAGCTTCCTGATGATCTCCTATTTCATTTTATTTCTCATGTGCATTTCTAGTGATGCTGAGAACCATTCGTAAAAAGTTACTTTCCTTAAAATCACTGTCCTAGGCTTCTGGAAACAGTCCCATTTGCACTAGAATTAATAGTGAACCCTTCACCCATTGGCCAGCCTTTTAAAAACATTTTACTGAAGCCCAGGTTTGAGTCCGAGTCACTGAATTTTTCCCTTTAAATCACCAGTCAACAAATTCTCCTTGAATGTTCTAGGATTTGGGCTTAAATATTAGGTTTAAAAAAATCAGGAGAGAAGAAGAAACTTCCTTGGCTCACCAAGTTGATCTGGCTAATCCAACTGCAAATCCTCTTGTTAGGGGCAGATTTGCAAAACCTCAGTCGACACAAAGGGAACCTTTCAGAAAAGCTTTTCTCTGCCACGTAATGTTTTGCTGCCTTATTCTGAAAATGCAGGTTTCTCCATCAAGATGTTTAACACGCTGCCTGATTTAAGTTCTTTTTATCCTGTTTCAAAATGTTGCTGCATTAAAAAAATAAGATCAAGGAATACTAGCCACCACAGTAATAGCATGCGCACACAATCTGAAAAATTGTTTTATGCCTATGATTACCTATTTTACCTTATTACTTCCCTTCTGCATGCTTATCATTATCTTTTTCTATTTTTGGCCCCTTTCTGTGGTCTCTCTTTTATCAGCCTTTCCTTCCTTTTTCCCTTTTGCTTCTCTGTGCAGAGTCACCCTAGCACATATACCATATGAAACTTCTAGAGAAATATGTTGTAGGTGTTTTTTTTTTTTTCTGAATTTTCAAAGAGACAGCTTCTTTTCATGCAATCCTATCTCCTTTGCAGTGGAATGTGGCATTTGGGTTACAGGATGCTTCAAGACTTCTCAGCTTCTTTGGATCTGGAGATGAAGGGGGGAAATGGAAACCGGTGACTGGTGGGAAGTTTTCTATTTTTATCCGCAAAAATTCTGGTCAATGGCTCAGCTTGTAGATGATTTTTATCACTTTAAAACTGTAGGGAGGACAAAGATTGATCCACTTTCTCTCGAAAGGAAAATGTCGACAACAATTGTGATAATCTTGTAGAAATACTGCAAGGATAAATTGCCCTCATTTGAGAGGTTTCTGCAATTCTACAGCATTCTTCTGAGACAAGGGGTAGATGGTCAAAGCATGGAGATTGTTATAACTCAACTGGAGGTCGTTCACCAGGAAAACTAAATGGCCAGCTCCAGAAAGATCCGTGATGATGGAATTTGGTACTTGTAGTCAACTTTCCCCCAAACTATAGCTCGATTCAGGGTCAAGTTACATCCAGCCTCCCTTTATGCTGAACCATGTGGAAAAGAACTATCCTTATCAGTTAAATGTGTTGACTGGCTTAACTCTAAATGCTACACATTAATTTCACAGCAGCACTTACCACACAGTATTGTAAGCATCACCTCATGTTTTCTCTTTCTCCTTCAAATAGCTGTTCATTATTTGAAGTCAACGACTATGTTATGTTTTGGACTTGAGAAAGAGAAGAACTTGGAAAGGAGTCTTTTCTGGATGCTGGTGGCCCTTCAGGATCTCAGATGAGAGACAAAGTCTGTGTTAGGATTCTCCAGATAGAGGGGGAAGGAACATATATGTGTGTGCATGTGCGGGGGCAGGGTAGGGAGACAAAGAGATTTTAAGGAGTTGGCTTACTTACTTGTGGAGGCTGGCATGTTAGACCAGCAAGCTGGAGACCGAGGAGGAGTCAATACTGTAGTTTAAGTCTGAAGTCAGTCTCCTGGCAGAATTTCCTCTTCTCACAGGATGTCAGTCTTTTTTCAGCTGGTTAAGTGAGGCCTACCCACATTACGGGGTTGGAGTAATCTGTTTTACTCAAAGTCTACTGATTTGAATGATACTTTCATCTAAAAAATACCTTGCCACCAATTCTAAAATAATGTTTGCTCAAATATCTGGGTCCTCATGACTTGGGCCAAGTTGATACAAAATTAACCATCTCAAAGTGTTTCTGAGAGGTTCATCCAGGGGCTCTGGATTTTTTTCATGGCTCCTCTGTTTTTCTCCACATGATGTAGGGGTCTAGGGTGTTGGATCTGACTCTGACCCCTTAACAGGAAGGCCCAGGTTTTGTAGGGTTTAGTGCTTATACAATCTGAGTGGCCTTCTTTGAGACGAAGGATAAAAACATAATAGTATATCCATATTTTATCTCAGACATAGGTGGTAGAAGGGGAGAAAGGTGTAAACACTTTGGAAATCAGGTAGGCAATTTTTTAAATAAAAGTAATCATTCATCTACCCTATGACAAAGCATTTCCAAAGGAAATGAAAATCTACGTCCACAAAGCGACTAAACGAGTGCTTTATTTATAATAGACCCAAACTAGAAATAACCCAATGTCCATCAAGGTGAATGGATTAAAAACAATAGAATACTACCCAGCAATGGAGAGGAATGGATTCATGGTACACGCAAAAACATGGTTAAATCTCAATACCGTGCTGAGCTAAAGTCCCATACACAAAAAATGCACAGTGTATCATCTCTCTTATATGAGATTCTAGAATAGGCATAAAACTATTCTATGGTGGAAGCTGAAAAAGAGTTGCCTGGGTCTGGGTTAGAAGATGATTGGTCACTAAGAAGGCACTGGGAACTTTTTGGAAGGATGGAAATGTCCTCAATCTTGAATGAGAAGGAGGTTACTCCCCATCAAACTTTGTCAAAATCAATAAATTGTATGGTTAAGATTGATGCATTTTCTGTAAATTATTCCTGAATAAAGTTAACTTTATTCAAGTTATAAAACAAAGTATAAATTAAGAGGATATTTATGTAGAATTAATTCCGAAATCTTGGCAAATTAAAATTTTTAAGATGCAAATTAGAAATATCTTCAAATCCAGAAAAATATCATATTTTTATTCCCATCATTATAACTGACAGTACCTCCATAATACATTTCCCTTATGTTTCTGACTATATACTCTTTTATTACCTTCTCATATAACAAAAGTCTTGTCATTTGTTTCTGGGGGAACTAGAAAGTTATTTTTATATTTCCTATGGCATCAATGCGTGAAATTTGCTTTTTAAATTCTTGATGATTTCGAAGAGTTTCCTTCAGCTTCTCAACGCGTTTTGGGTGATGTTGTACCTATTAGTTCTTATGTAATTTTTTGCCAAGAAGGTGCTTCTTGTTCAGGAGCAGTCTTGGGTATCTATAGACAATTGGTGTCCTTTGACATGACCCTGAGGACCAGCAAGTGGCTCGGCTCAGAAGTCTTCCCTGGACCCTGCCGTGGAGCTCCTGAACCCTGCATGGCTAATGCTGGAGTGGGGCAGCCATGAAACCCGAGTCGCAGTAATCCCTGGTGGAATAGCATCTCCATCAGATGCTTCTCTTTGTTTTTTTTTTCTTTTTTTCTTTAAATGTTTTTATTTATTTCTGAGAGAGGGAGAGACAGCTTGAGCAGGGGAGGGTCAGAGAGAGAGGGAGACACAGAATCTGAAACAGGCTCCAGGCTCTGAGCTATCTGTCAGCATAGAGCCCGACATAGGGCTCGAACCCACAAACCGTCATATCATGATCTGAGCTGAAGTAGCATGCTCAGCCGACTGAAACACCCAGGCACCCCCAGATGCTTCTCTTTGGAGTAAAAGTAGAGTCCAGTTGCCTGACGCTTGCAGGCTGTGCTGGCAGCCCCAGGTTCACTTCCAGGGCACAGAAGTAACCCGCACACGGAGGCACTGCCATATGCCCCAGGCACTTGGATGGAGCTGCTGCTTCCTGCTCACACCCTCAGAGAGAAGCATGCTAAGACTTGGATTGGGCCATGCAAGAGCAGGGCCCCAAAGCTTAAGCGTCATTAGCATTTACGTTTACGTAATAGCTTTGTGACCTGGTTTATGCTAACTTTAATTTCTGCATTTGAAAAAGAGGGATGAGGGGCACCTGGGTGCCTCAGTCAGTTAAACTTATGACTTCTGGCTCAGGTCATAATCTCACGGTTCGTGGGTTCGAGCCCTGCGTCGGACTCTGTGCTGACAGCTAGCTCAGAGCCTGGAGCCTGCTTCAGATTCTGTATCTTTCTCTCTCTCTGACCCTCCCCTGTTCACGCTGTCTCTCTCTCTCCCTCAGGAATAAATAAAACATTAAAAAATTTTAAAAAAGAAAAGAGAAAAGAAAAAGGGGGATGATGATGATGATGATACATGGCTGAAAGGATTGTTGAGAATTAAATGTACTAAAGTGCTTCTCAGGCCCACAGTAAATACTCAATACTCAATTGAATGTTGGTACTTGGATAGCCACACCCACACACAGTCCAAAGCTCTGTCCTGAGCCTCCAACCCATGTATTTAACATACCAACAAAGCAAACAGTTCCAATGAAAGTCAAACAGACATTTCAGGGGGAACATATCAAAAACAAAACAGTCATCTCTCCAGAACCTTCCATTTTGTGTCATTTCTTCTTTTTTAAAAATTTTTTAACTTTATTTTTTTGAGAAAGAGCGTAAGAGAGTGGGAGGGCTAAAGGGAGAGGGAGAGAGAGGGAGGGGGAGAGAGAAATCCCAAGCAGGCTCCACACTGTCAGCACAGAGCCCACCTCGGGGCTTGAACTCACGAACCATGAGATCATGACCTGAGTTAAAACCAAGAGTTGGATGCATAACTGACTGAGCCACCCAGGTGCCCCTCTGTCATTTCTTCTTTGTTCAAAGACAACACAGGTCTCAAGTTGCCCAAGACAGACACCTGGGTGATCATTTTAGATCAGTGCTGTCCATTAGAAATATAACATGAGTCACAATGTAAATGACTCATGGAATTTTAAAATTTCTAGTAGCCACATTAAAATGGTGAAAATAATCAGGAGAAATTCATTTTGACAATATATTTTATATAACCCAATGTATCCAAAAATTATCATTTCAACATGTAATCAATGTACAAAGTTATGAATGAGGTATTTTATATTAGACTTTCATATTAAGTCTTCAAAATTAGGTATTTCATACTTACAGCATATGTTGAATTATATTAGCTATGTCTAAAGTATTAATTAGCCACACATGGCTATATCAGACAGCACAGCTATATTTGGCCCCCAGTTTGGCCCTCTACCCAGCACATTCAATTAATCTCCCATTTTCGTGGATGCTATCTCCTTGTTACTCTCACACTCTCTCACCTTCTTTTCGTTCACTGGAAGGTAAGGCTTTCGGTCTTCTGAACTGATGTCTCAGTCTTATAACCAATTTCCCTTTCTTTGAACTATACCACTTTTCCAGAGCCTCTCTCTCTCTCTCTCTCTTTCTCTCCTCTACCATTGGATCCTCCCTTGGTTAGCACACACCCAAGGTAAAGTGCTAAGCCCTTAGTTCATCACCCAGAATCCACTATATAGCTCAGGGGACACCCTCATGGTTCTATCTCCTTCTACTCTCTGATACATTCTTCCCTCTAACACTAAGGAATGCTTGAAATTCTCTCAACAAATATTTACTGATCAAAATAAAATTCCCTGACCTCAATGGATGTCACACCTACATATATTTGCACATACATCTCCCTGCCCCTTTTGTGACAGGGCTCTGGCTCCTTTTCCTTCAGAGCTCAATTTGTACAACATTTTCCTCTGACCAAGTCATTCCCTCCATCTTATTTATCAGGATGCCTGGCCCCATGTTCCCACCTCTCTCTGAAAAGAACCATCAAGATGTTCAGCAAGCTTGATGCTGGCTGAGTTTCTTATTTCTTTAATGTCTCCTACACTTTACTGTATTGAAAAAAGACGATGTATTATTTAATGTTTTCTTTTTTTCTGAGAGAGAGAGAGAGCCTGCGAGCACGTGAGCAGGGGAGGGTCAGAGAGAGAAGGAGACACAGAATCCGAAGCAGGCTCCAGGCTCTAAGCTAGCTGTCAGCACAGAGCCTGATGTGGGGCTTGAACCCACTAACCGTGAAATTATGACCTGAGCCGAAGTCAGATGCTTAACCGACTGAGCCACCCAAGAGCCCCAAGACAATGTATTATTTAAATTCTTATTTAAATTTCTGTGCCAGGGCTTGGCATAAGGCACTTAGAGGTCCTCAATAAATACTTTTTGAGCTTACAAGTGAAACCAGAAATAGCGACCCTGAATCCCACTTAGTTTCTTTTTTATCAATAGAACCTAACGTTCATATTTTAAAAGGTGTAATAGTTTATTTCCTCCCATGATTTAGCAGAAAGGACACTTCTCATCCTCATTTGAGAAGGTTAACTAAAAAAACTGTAGTAGAGCTTTTAAAATGTTTTCAGAAACCATGTTCCACACAAAAGGCATCTCAAAAGAAGGTAAATAAGCATTTACATAAGAAAATCTGACAATAGTATATTTATGTGGGAGTATTCAGGGCTCCCAAGGATTCCAGCCAAGAAAAATACTAGCTTGTGTTCTTGTCCCGATCTTGTTATTTTAATAAAAAGTTTTACCTTTAAATTAGTTGAGTAGCATGTTGCATGAACAGCAATATGAGCAGCTGTGTTCCTCTTTTAGTCAAATGATTTATACAAAGTCTGATTCATTTAAGACTCACACAGAGGTATTCTTCACTTTATGAAGAGATTCACCTTACCTTGTCTCTACATTTAGAACTCGCTACATGTTTAATGTGATTTGCTTTATTAAAATATATATAGGGTGCCTGGGTGGCTCAGTTCATTAAGCATTTGACTCTTCATTTCAGCTCAGGTCATGATCTCACTGTGAGTTTGAGCTCTGCATCAGACTCTCTGCTATCAGTGCAGAGCCTGTTTTGGATCCTCTGTCCTCCTCCGTCTTTGCCCCTCCTCAACTCTCTCTCTCTCTCTCTCTCTCAAAAAAAAGTAAACATTTAAAAAGGTAAAAAAGAAATAAAAATTTAAAAATATATATGCATAAAAATTTTCCAAAGTAATAGCATTTTAAATTATTTCAACATTTGTTTATTTATCTTTTTTTAAGTTTATTTTTGAGGGAGGGAGAGAGAGAGAGAGCACACACACTCAAGGCAGAAGGGGCAGAGAGAAGGAGAGAGAGAATCCCAAGCAGGCTCTGTGCTGTCAGCTCAAACCCAGAACTGTGAGATCATGACCTGAGCTGAAATCAAGAGTTGGATGCTTGCTTAACCAACTGAGCCATTCAGAAGCCCCGGTTATTCTGATATTTAAAAATGCTTTCTGGGGTACCTGGGTGGCTCAGTTGGTTAACCGCCTGACTTCAGTTCAGGTCATGGTCTCACCATTCCCAAGTTCGAGCTCCAAATCGACCTCTGTGCTGTCAGTTCAGAGCTTGGAGCCTGTTTCAGATTCTGTGTCTCCCTCTCTCTCTGCTCCTCCCCTGCTTGCACTCTGTCTCTCTCCCAAAAATAAATAAACATTAAAAAAGTTTAAAAAACATGCTTTTCAAAAAAGCTTTGCCAACTAGACTATCATTATATTTCCACATCATTGTCTGATGTTGGTAAGGAAGTGATAATTATCTAAACCATGATGACAATAACAATAATAAATAACATTAATAAATAATGATAGTGATGATTGCCAATGCTTATTGACCATATGTCAGATACTATTTTTAGTGTTTTCTATATAATTAACTCTTTAATCTTCCCAATGACTGTTAAGGGTCAGTTATTGTTGACGTCCCCATTTAACAGGTGAGGGACCCGGTCCTGCTCTACTGAGTTGCTTTCAGTTTCTCATATTGCCTGTGGATTGAATAGTGTCCTCAAAACAAGATGTCCAGGTCCAAAGTGTCCCTGTGAATATGACCTTATTTGAAACTATAGTCTTGCAGCTATAAGTAGGTTAATGATTCCAGGATGAAATAATCTTAGAGTTAAGATGGGCCCTAAATCCAATGACTGGTATCTTTACAAGAGGTAAACAGAGATTTGAGACACAGAGACATGGGGGAAAGCCCATAAGAAGATTGAGGCAGAGTTTGGAGTTTTATGCGGCCACCAGCTAAGGAAGGCCAAGAGTCACTGGAAACTAGAATTTGCAAAGAAGGATTTCTTCCCAAGAGTCTTGGAAAAGCATGCCCCTGCTGGACAACCTAATTTTGGACTTCTGGCCTTCAGGACCATGAGATCATATATTTCTGATGTATTAAGTCACCATGTTGTGGTAATTTAGTATGGCATCTCTAAGAAATTGATATATTGGCCATGCTCCTTTTTGCTGTAGATTTTTATTTGCACTTTTCCCTCCAACTCTCTTGTCTAGAATGCAGCAAGGAAAAAGAAAGGTCCTATATCCGTAGAGTCTTACCATAATAATGTTGCATATAAACAATGACAACCAAGGTAGGCCTCTATTTCTCATACACCTGCAAGTTAGCTCGGACAGCTTTCTTGACCTCACTTAGCCTCATTCACTCATCAGCAGGTTGGCTAGAGGTCAGCTGATAGAAATCTGGTTGGTGGGCCAGCTCAGCTTCAGACTGTGGGTCCAGGGCATTTGGCTCTTCATGGTGGACTGGGGTCACATCACTTCCACATGCCATTCACCTTCCTTAGATGATCACACTAGCTGAGGTGGATTTTTCTTACTTAAGACAGGGTGACTGGAACTGTGTGATGCCTCCTCAGGCCTAGGCTCTGAACTGTCACAGTGTCATTTCTATCCACATTCCATTGGCCAATGGAAGTCAGATAGAATTAAAGGGAAGGGACATACACTCCATCCATAGAGGTGGGGAGTGGGAGAAGAGAAGTCAATGTTTTTGAATAATATTTAACCTGCCACAGACACTTTTCTGCTTTGTCTCACTCTCTGCCCCCATGTCTACATCTCCTACTTGCATCTCAAGAGCAGTCTAGTTATTACCACCTCCAGGAAGCCTTCCCTGCAATCCAAATCTGAGTTAGGTATTTCTCTCACACTATACTTTCCCCTTTATATTGATATGACACACTGGATATAGTTAATATTCAATTATTTGCCCCTCAGATAGACTGCAGACTTTCAGAGGGCAGGACTCAAGTCTTTCTACTTCATTGTTTTCCCAGAGTCTTGTCCAAAGTCTACATCACTGTTGACGGGAAAACACATTCTTAAGCTGTTCATCTATGGATTTCTTCCTAGTTGCACAAAATATCCACAGGCCATGAGAGTTTGGGCAATGCTTTCAGCAGCTTTCAGCAGTTTCCCCATTGATGGGTCTGAAGAAAGGTCTTGTCTCTGGTGGATCAGGCAACCTAAGAGATCCTCTAAATGAACTCTCTCATTTTAGGAACAGGAATCTGGAGGCCCAGAGCGATGACATGATTCTCTGCAGGTTATCTAACTAGAGAAGGTACCAGGCTTGCTTATCTAAGTAACACCTTTACTTAGCAGCTTTGCCATATCTTCTCACCCATTTCTATTACTGGGCAGGTGCTGGGCCAGGGTCAGAAAGCACAATTCTCACAACTTAATACGTCAAGACTGAATAGTAAGTATCATGTGGTACATCATGTTGGTGATAGTTACTCCTTAATCCAGAGGAGGGGAGGGATTTTGAATTGTACTATCCTTTTAGACCACCAAGTTATCAGTCAGAGTCTTAAGAGGAAACAGGATTCTTCTCAGATGGCTTGAGTGCACATTAAAGAGGTGTAAGCAGAGTTAAGAAAAAAACGTCAGAGGCCAACAGTGCTGGGAAGTCATTACCTCCCGTGGTAGCTTTGTTGCATCAATGGCTTAAATTAATTTTTCCTCTAACATTCTCTGTGTGATGGTTAATTTTATGTGTCAACTTGACTGGGCCTGGGCTGTAGGGTGCCTAGATATTTTGTCAGCCATTTTCTGGGTGTGTCTGTGAGGATGTTTTTCGATAAGATTAACCTTTGAATCCATAGACTGAGTAAAGCAGGTTATCCTCCCTAATGTTTGCGGCCTTCATCCAATCAGCTGAAGTCCTGAATAGAAAAAAAAAGGCTGACCTTCCCTCAAATTTCAGGGAACTCCTCCTGCCTAATTGCTTGAGCTGGAACACTGGTCTTTCCCTGCCTTCCGACTTAAATTGAAATATTCGCTCTTTCCACATCTCAAGTCTGCTAGGTCTTGGACCTACACTGATGACTTTCCTGGTTCTCAGACCTTCATACTGGTACCGGAACTATACCATCGGCTATCTTGAGTCTCCAGCTGGTGGACTGCAGATATTGGGGCTTCTCAGCCTTCTTAATCACACGAGGCAATTCTATGTAATGAATCTTTTAAATATATACATACATATCTCTTATTATTTCTCTGGAAGACCAGAATAATACATTCTGACTCTGGCCCTCTGTTTTTAAATGTTTATTTATGAAAGAGAGGGCAAGCGAGTCTGCATAGGTATGCACGTGCACGTGTGTATGCTTGTGTGTGCATAAGTGGGGGAAGGGCTGAGAGAGAAGGAGACAGAGGCTCCAAAGCAGACTCTGCACTGACAGCAGAGAGCCTGATGCAGAGCTCGAACTCACAAACTGTGAGATCATGACCTGAGCTGAATTCAAATGCTTAACCCACTGAGCCACTCAGGTGCCCCTGACTCTGATCCTCTTACCTCCTTCTTATAAAAACATGATTACATCAGGCCCCACTCAGAGAATTCAAGATAATCTCCTCATCTCAGGATCCTTAATTTGATCACAACTACTAAGTTTCTTTTGCTATATAAGGTAACATATTCACAAGTTTTAGGAATTAGGACATGGACATGCTGGGCGGGGGGGGTGGGGGCATTATTCTGTCTACCACAGGCTCTCACTGGTCCTGAGTGAACCATTTCTTCATCTTTGAACTCATATCTGTGGTTATAAAGGTGAGGTTCTCTGACTGGACATCTCTGAGACATATTCTCCTACCTTTACCTTTGGGGGAAATGAGGAAAGTAGCTCCAGCCATACCATGAGGACAGAAACTGAAGACAGTTTGTCTTCACAGGAAACTCAGATGCTATTTCCAGATGAAAGGGAACTGAATGCTGGGAAGACAGCAGTAAAAACTCCTCTACAACTTCTAATCTCGAGGTGCTCTCAAAGCTCCTGAGACTGTTGAACACAAAAAGCTCTGGCCTTGAAGTCAACACAATCCTGTTTCAAATTGTAGCTTACCACTTCAGAGATGGTTGACCTTGAGTGAGTTACTGAATGTCTGTAAGTCTTAGTTTTTATTCCCTGCTAAAAATAGCGATAGAAATATGTCCCTTGGTTAGCTATCATGTTGACCGAAGGAAATCAAGTATATAAAGTGTCTAGAAAATGAGTGGCCCATAGCTGGTGTGCAATAAATGCAAGCTCCCCTCTCCTTTCCATTTCTTTTCTATGACATTCTGAATCTAAAATCCCACAAAATGGATTTATAGGACCCACTTCCTGAGAGCTCTGTGGAACTGAATTCATGGTGATTTCCCACCTGGCTCGTAACGTGACAATTTGTAGGTGTTGGCTTCTAATGGATGGATTTGAGAAACCAAAATTAAAATGCAAGGAGTTCATACTTCAAATTTCTGACTGACCTGAAGGGATTAGAGGTAGCAGTTGGCACCGCCAGCTTCTAGGTAATTTAGAAGAGAATATGAGGAGCAAAATGAACACCAGAAGGCTGGAGAGAGAGTCCAGGTTAGTTTCAGTACAGGATTCTCTCAGAGCAGGGCACATACACTTCTGTGTGATCCTTGGAAGTCACTTCCTATCCTGCAGTGCCAGAATCATCAAGATCTATTATTTAAGGTCTGGAAAGTAAATGGCCTGGCCACCTTCCAACAGGGCTGGTAATAAAGAGTTAATTAGCATGTAAATGTTCCATAAATAGACAGCACCATGCAAAGGTTAAGTAATAACATTAGGAAAGAACTGTCTTAAATTTTTGCTACTTTTCTTCAGTGTTTATTTAAAAAGTAGGGTAAAAGCTTTGCTTGTCACAAGGTCTAGAGGATACGGCACTGGGATTTAGTGGAAGGGGATGATGTAAGTTAAACATCTTTCTTTTTGTAAAAATATCTTGCAATAAATTTTCCCCACCAAAACATCAATAACCACTGACAATTCACCATATTAATAGAATGAAAGACCAATATTGCCCAAGACTATAGCTGAGAAATTTTTAAATCAGAAATTAGCAAAAGATTCCACCAGTGCATTACAAAAGAAAAATAGACTATAAACAAATAGTTCATTTCTGAAATTCAGACTTTATCTCAGAAAAATCTATTAATTCAATCTATCATGGTATTGAATGAAACAAAAAATCAAATGATTAAGTCAAAGAAAAAAACAAGACATTTAATAAAATCCATCACCCACTCCTAATAGAATTATAAGTAAAATAAGGATAGACATAAACATTTAAACTTATTAAACATTTTACCAAATCCTTATATCATATATTATTTTAAATGATAAAACACACACACAAAAAATAATTACTTAAAAACAGTAATAAGACAGCAATGTCAATGTCAGGATTATTATTCAATAGGATTCTAGAGATTCTAACGAAAACAATAAGGTAATAAAATGAAATAATGTATAACGTAACATATATAAGTAAATCTATATAAATACTTACCAATTTTGTCATACAATGACTTCTCTCTATTCCAAGTAAAGAGATTCAAAAAAGAAATGAGAAAATAAATGTTACCTTTGTGATATTCACCAAAACTGAAGAATATTTAAGATAATTTATTAAAAGAGAGGCATCAGACTTCCCTGAAGATAATTTAAGATGTTATTAAAGAATATAAAATTTAAACTGATGGCAATATGTACTATGTTCTTGAATAAGAAAGCTTAATATGATAAAAATATAAATTCCAAAGAAACAGAGAGGCTATAAAAAGAGATGTACATGTCTGACTATAAAAAATTTTACATTTTAAATGGCAAAAGATACTGTAAACAGAATCAACAGAAGCATAATATAATTGGAAACAATATTTTTGATGCAGGACATCTGAGGTTACATGTGTAAGTTATTAACATACAAACTACACACAGAAAGGCAGACGTGAAACATCCCAATGGGAAAGCAGACAAAGGGTGCAGTGAGCAAGTTTGTATCACTGAAGAGACACCCCGAAGGGTCACCAAAGGCATGGAAAGATGCTCAAGTTCAGCAGTACTAAGAAAAATGTGATGTAAACCAACAAATGTTATTTATACCCATCGGACTAGCTAAGAATGAAAGTGAGGAACTCGCTTCCACACAGCCATTAAGAATGAATTTTCTCCATATCCATCAATGGGAGATATTTCCTATTTTGAATTAAATGTGTCCTCCCCAAATTCCTACGTTAAAACCCTCTCTGCTAGTATGATGGTATTAGGAGTTGGGGCCTTTGGAAGGTGACTGGACGTTAGATGAGGGGCCAGGCTGGAGCCCTCATGAATGGGATTGGTTCCCAAGGAAGAGTCAGCACACAGCTGGCTTGCTCTCTGCTCTCTGTCATGTGAAGATATGGGAAGAGCTTGCATGCTGCAACCCATAAGAGGGCTCTCACCAGAAGCGACCATGCTGGTATTTTGATCTTGAAGGTTCAGGCTCCAAAACGGTGAGAAATACGTTTCCGCTGTGTATGGCCACGCAGTCTACGGTGCTTTGTTATAGGAGTGCCAGCTCACTAAGACATTTCTTTAAGGTACTTTTCAGTGAGGAAAGCAAGATACAGAAAAGCACACAATGAATTCCATTTTATAAAAACAAACAGTGGTAGCCCGTGTGTGTATATTTGCATATAGGTGTATAGATTTGCACATTGTATGTGATCATGGAGGAAATATGTAGGGATATTTACTGGATTGTTAATTAGCATGGATTACCTGAATGGAGGCAGAGAGGGGGAAAGGAAAGGGATGTGGGGGAGGGGAGAGAGCAACTGAGTGGTTAGGCCCATGGATTCTGGAATCAGATTCTCTGGACTGGAATCCATTTCTGGGGAGTTATTTAACCCGTCTAGATTCTAGCTCCCTCTCTGTGTAACAGAGATAGTAATGATGCATACCTCATAAGGCTGTTCATGAAATTAACCACTATATATGAAGTGCTTAGAATAAGACCTGAAACATTGAATGCATCAAATAAATGGTTAATATGATTATTATATGTATACGATGATACATTTTAAGTGAACTAAATAATTTGTTTATTATCATCTTATTATTAAATAAAATTCTCTCATTAAAAATAAAATGAAGTAAAAATCCTTTGGTGCCTGCCCAGTCCAAAAGATATGATCTGGGCTTGAATCCTATCAGTTACGTATTGCAATTGCATTCATGGCCAACATATTTTCTGAAGGGATATTCACTGATATCCCTGATATCGTCTCTTCTAGCAGCAAAGAATGGTGTGTGTGTTTCAGAAATGACGTAGAGTTCAGTGGGGATGTCCCTGGGGGACACAAGGTGGTACAGCCGACAAGACTTTGGAAAGAGGTAAAAGATTTCACTTTAGTTCTGCTTCATGTTATCTGTGAAACTGTGGGCCAATGGCAAACTCTCTGGGCCTCCATTTCCTTGAGTTTACAATGAGGTAATAATGACACGTATCTTGTACTACATTAGTGAAGAATAAAAGGAAAAAACATACACAAAACACGGCATACAGTGACTGGCTCACGGTGAGCCTCAGAGACGTTAGTTTTTATTTTTATAACTATATTTAGAAGTAATGCAAAAGAGAGAAAAGCAGACAAATTTAGACCAAGGAAGGGGGTGCTGCTTAGCTGAGACCTTAGTGAGAAGCTTGAATTAGGTTTTCTGAAGCACTGGACTGAGGGTATAGCTCTCTATCTGCCGAAACATAAAGGGTTGTGACAGGAGAGAGCCCTCTGTGGGTGTGTGGGGGCAACCGGAAAAGCCCCTCTGGAGGAAGGGGCCCCAGAATGAAAGAGGAGGGAGTAGCTGAGAGAGGGAGAGAAGATATATTCTCAGGAGGCCTAAGTCCCAAACTGATTCCTGGGAGACTGTGCTGGAAGCTTTGCTGGAGCATCATCAACATTTATTTTCCTGTCCTCTATGTTGCCAGAAATGTGAGGATTGGAATATTCTAAAGGTTCTTCTTTGCCCTTTGCTCGAGGGCCTTGGGAGGCATAAAAACACTAATAATGAAAGGCATCACAACAACGTAAGCAGAAAGGCATAAAAAGTGCCCCCACATCGTAGCACACCAAGCTGTCAGAACACTGGGCTGCATCCTCTGGGGGTCCGTTCTTGCCGGGCTCCATGGTGACATGCAGACCAGGACCCAAGTTCCAACACTGTTGTCCTTTGGAGTCCATGGGGAGACCCCAGCAAGGGACCCCTGCGATTAGGTCGCCCCCAGAGAGCCCAGGCATGATGGCACCAAACGGCCCCACTTTCTCTTCAGCTTCCCCGACCACTTACTGAGGACCCCTGGAGGCCCACTGAGTCTCGGGCTTTCATGTACACTTCACGGCCCATAAAGTTAGCTTTGACCTTCTACTTCACAGATGACCTCTAAGAGTTATGAACTTGTCCTAAGACACTTACTGGCTGAATACGGATCGGAAATTGGAGTCCAGAGCAATTCAAACACAGTTCTGTTGTTTGCTTGCAAATGAGTGAAAGATGCTGCTGGGATAAGGTGGGGTCTGGGGATAAGGAGGCAGGTCCAGGCCTCAGCCAGCCTGAGGTTCATGTCTTCACGGTGGAAGAAACTACAGAGACCATTCTCTCTCTCCGGTCAGAAGGGCACCCCGATTTTATTTGGGAAAGATCTGCCCATTTTCTTTAAGAATTTCAGGAGATCATTTCTTTCACTTGTTCCTAACTCAGTCTCATCTTCCAGAAAATGGTTTATAATCCCTCTGTAAGAGCAGGACGGAGGGAGTCAATGCCAGAAGAGCCTTCAGAGAACTTGGTGATGTTAAAATGGGACAATACGTGTGAAAATGCTTTGGTAAACAGCAACTTCTTACACATTTTTTCCCTCTCATCGGCAGCTTAGGACAAGCATTCTTAAATTATAGCATGTGTTAGAATCATCTGGAAGGCTTGCTAATCAGATACTGATTGCTCTGCCTTGCTCCCAGAATTTTAGATTGTGGTAGGTCGAAGGTTTGCACTTCTGAAATCAAAATTTAATGCTACGAAACAATACGTGGAGGACCACTGGCCCATTGGAAAGATGCCACGCTCATGAGTGAGCCACAATCTCTCTCTTCTTGAACCTTCACTTGGAAATCTACTGAACCCATGGTGTGTATGTCATAGGAGAGAGCCCTTGGGGTAATTGCGTGGCCCATAAATCTTCCCTCATTTTTAGAAATGGCTCCCAAGTATGCAGGGCTGAGGTCCTACTGGGCCTTTCTGTGCTGTGTGACTATGATCCTTGGTCACAGATGATTGACCTATGTATAGGTGGATTATTCATCCATGCTGGGAAGATCAGATACCCTTCCCCAAGAATATAAAACTGGGAACTCTTGGGGTGCTTGGGTGGCTCAGTCGGTTAAATGTCCGACTTCAGCTCAAGTCATGATCTCACGGCTCATGGATTCAAGCCCCCTGTCAGGCTCTGTGCTGACAGCTCAGAGCCTGGAGCCTGCTTCAGATTCTGTGTCTCCCTCTTTCTCTGCCCCTCCTCTACTCATGCTCTGTTTCTGTCTCAATAATAAGTAAACATAAAAATTTTTTAAATAAATAAATAAATGGAACTGGGAAGTCTTCCACTAACACCTCCCCCAAGACTTTCTCACAGCTTTCAGATTAAAGGGCAAAATCTTGAATAAGTATTTTAGTCAGGGTAGGTTAAATGTTGTAAACACTCCAACATATCAGTGACTTAATCTAATAGAGGCCTTTTTTGTTTTTGTTTTTGTTTTTTTTTTGCTCAGTTTCCAATCCAAATAAATGGGTAGCAAATGGATCTGCCTTATAGGAACCATACACCATCTGATTTGAGTTTCCAACATCCTCTAGGCCTTTGGAGAATTTCCAGCAGATGAAAAGTGAAAGGGATGGTTTGAGTGGAGTGGCAGGTTTTATGGGCCAGGCTGGAGATGATGTTCACCAATTCCCACCCACATTCCAGTGGTCAGAACCTATCAGATGGTTGCACCCAACTGCATTTCAGGCTACTAACCCAGGAAGAAAAGGGAAGGGTTTGGTAGAACCAAAATATTTCTCCTGTATGTGGTTTTTAAAGCCCTTTGTGACCTAGTGCCTACATATTTTCATAGGGCTCCTTTCTGTTCCATTCATAGGGCACATGCTTTTCCTTCATTGAAATATTCTTTTTTTTTTTTAACAAATAGTTTATTGTCAAATTGGTTTCCATATAACACCCAGTGCTCATCCCCACAAGTGCCCTCCTCCATGCCCCTCTCCCCCCTCCCCCCCACATCCATCAGTCCTCAGTTTGTTTCTCAGCATTCAAGAGTCTCTCATGGTTTGCCTCTCTCCCTTTCCCCCACCATTTCCCCGTGAGTCACTGAAATATTCTTTAGCCCATGGTTACCTTATAAACCTCTAGTCATCCTTCCAATTCTAGTACCCAGTTGTAACTTTGGAACCTTCCTAAAACAGGTTATCCTATTATATATATTTTATTAGAGCCATGTACCTCTCCTTGAATTTGGAAAAAATGGTAATTAGGCTTGTTTTGTGTGATTACTTCATTAATATCTATATTCTTCACAGGCTATAAAGCCCCAGAGGGATTTGTTTGTTCATTGGACTTACATTGCCTATCATGGCATTGAACATATGGTAAGTAGTCAATTAATGTTTGCTTAATGAAAGGAAGGAGGAAAAGAAGATAGAAAAGAAAGAAGAAAGGAAAGGAAGAAGGGACAACCAGTGGAGCTGTTTTGTTAATAGTGGCATTCCAGAGAGAAGTTCCAGGTTCTCATCTGTTAAGATTCTTTCCTTTTCTGACCCTGGATGGTCAGTTCTTTCTTCTTCATATTTCCAATATCTTTTAATATAGTTCCCCTGAAAATTTAAATTGAATACAGACAGTTTATGATATTTTCTCACAAAATAATTCCGTGTTTCTTGGACTTATAATGAGTATGAGCGCTTGGAGATTTGGTGAAGATATAAATTCTGATCCAGTAGGCTTTTGGGGAGTGGAAGAGTGAGGCCTTGTCATCCTAAAATGTACCCAGGTGATTCTGTTGCTACTCACTCATGGACACACATTTTGAGTAGCAAGACCTGGTTTTTACACCATAATCCAACAGGGTGATGGTTCAAAGTATTTGGTCAGAAGTAAAGAAAAGAGCCATTGTCACTTGATTCATATAGAAGAGAGTGAAGTGTTCCCAATTAGTCTGCCTTCCCTACTAAGACTTGACTTAGTCCATTTGATTTCAAGTCTTCCTCCCCTAGGTATCGATGACACCTTCAGCACACCTATGCTCAGTTTCAGATTTGACTCCTTTCTTCCTAAACTACTGCTAATTTTAAGTCTTATATCACCTAGCCAGTTCACAGAAATGTGTGAATATTTACTGCCAGCATTTAATTGCCTGAGACATTAAAATAACTATCAAAATGCCAAGCCTGGCAGGCATAGCCTATTGTCTGTAAATAGCATTTTCACCATTTACTTTAAAGGGCTGAGCAGTTATATCATCCCCTGAGCACTAGCTGGCCTATTGTTTTGGAAAATATCAACTCTTCTCAAGATAGAAACAAATTCTGCAGATTATCAATGCCTCTTTCTGGAAAAAGTCATTACAATTCTTTACTTTTGGATACTTCTTCAAACCTTACAAACCTACTGATGTATGTTATTTCATTCTATAATCTCATGTCTTAAAATTAGTTGTTATTCCCATTGTTTATAAAAGAAAACCATGACTTTCTTTGAATTATTTGTCAAATATTTAACCTCTTAGCATGTTTCCTCATGATTATTGACGTTGGGGTTGGCCAGGTGAGTTTTTTGGCCAATGGAATGGTTAGTATCTGTGATGCAGCAAAGGTATGAATCAAGATTGTGATGTTGAGTACACCTTCCCGTGTCTCTCCTGTTATCATGTGAAGAGCTTCTCCCCAGATAGCTGCTATGCCTTCAGTCTAGGTCTCAGAATTGACCCATGTAGAGAAATTCTGAGGCTCCTAATCAGAGAGTGAGGTGATAAACCCAGCTCACAACTTGAAGCTGAGCCACTCAACTAAGCCTGGCCAATCCTCAGTGGGCCTCCAGACTATAAACATGAAAAAAATCTATATTATAACAGAATAATGTTCTAAAACATTGTTGTAGAAACAGTTAACTGATATAGAACCTAACGTACAGAAATGATGGAAAATGTTCCCAACATTACACAACTGCTAACTGCTTACAATGAGATTCACACCCAAATCTGTCACACTCTAAATAGATGACTTTCCCTACTGTATAACTCAGTGGGGCATGAATAAGAAAAAAGGTCCTTTTTGTACTACTTCTTTCAAGATCATTTAGAGGCACTTCCTCAATAGCCCCATATCCAGCAGAATGGTTTTGCAGAGGCAGATAAACTAAAAAATATTTTTCTCTTCTGGTTTCCTATGTGAAAGCAGATTCTAGATGAGACAGGGAGTACTCTTCTTCATGCCTTGTTAATGGACTTGAAATCATAACTTCAGACATCTAGAGATTAAGGAGGGAACACATTAAAGAGCACAAACTTTGGATTCAGATAGACTTAGGTTTCAATCTTGATTCAGCACTACATATATGGATGGAATTTGAATATATATTTAATTTTCCTAAACTTTGGTTTCCTAAAATATAAAATAGGTACAGTAATATGGACCTTAGAAGATTGTCCTGAAGATAAATGAGATGATATAAAAATAAGTCTAATACTTAATAGTAATAACATATGGGTTCTGAAGTTCTGCTAGCTAGGTTTATAGGCCTGATATTACATTTAATGTGCAAACTTAGGTAAATTCATAAACTCTGTTCTTTAGTTTACTTTGGTATGAAATGGGAACAAGATTGTATTTATTTCCTAAGGTTATTTCATAGGTTAAATATGACAAGAAAGAGTCTAACATACAGTATTAATCAATCCATATTAGCTCTTCTTTTCCTTAATAAGTACAAAACAAATAGTAGCTTTATTTAAAAAAAGTTTTACTATGATTATTCCACTCTACAATGCTGTAGAGGATTGGAAAATTCTAGTAAATTCTAAATCTCTTTGGAGGGAGATTATTTTAGGTATAAATCCAGTGCTGAACATGAAAAGGGTATTTCCAAAGGACAAGCTGTAAAACCATGGACTCTCAAAACTAGAAGTTTGATCAAATGTTATGTGAACATTTGTATTTTATAGAGTGATACAAGGCAGGAAAAGACTCCAGAGACCTATTGCCAGAGGAAAATGAATTGGAGTGTGTATGTGGTGGGAGAAGACTGGCTTTCAAGGGCCAGACAGGTAACATAAATGCATATGGCATAAGGCAATGGTGAGTCGTGAGTATGGCTAAAAATGTAAAAGTGAAGCCCTGCTTAAAGAAATTCAGTTTCCACATTTTTATCACATCATGTTGATAACACAAGTCACATTTACAGGCTACATTCAGCTGTGGGTTACCAGCTAATATGTCTCTTCTGGTGGCAGGGAGAGAGCATGTGTTTTCTCACCCTCATTGGTAGTAGAGGATAGTGAGATGTTTCTGTTTCTATTGATACACTGGGGATGTCAGATGTCATTGACATTTGTATGGGCTCATCTTTACTAGAAGAGACCATTCTGAAGGAAGTTTGTGGATAGGTAACCAGGGACAGATCCTGTGAAAGAGATATGGGCTCGCTGTCCATCTCGCCTGTGCAGGAGCACTCTACAGAGTGGGGTAGGTTGTGTTCTACATTCACATCATTCCATTCACATCATCCCATAAGGGAATGGTACCTCCTAGGACTGTGCATTAAATCATATGTATATGTAGTGGCACAGCAGGGACCATAAATTTATGTGTGAGCCTTGTACAGAGATGACTGATTTCTGAGAGACTTGTGAACCAAGCAGCACTACGTGAGGCTCTGTCTAAAAGTGTGTAACACAGAAAGAACAGACTTGTCTCCCTCAACCACACTAGAACAGACAGCAGGTGATTCTAACCAGAGGCAATGCCATCCTCTTGGGGAAGCATATCAGATGAGGAAAGAAGTGTGTCAGTTTCTAAAACTATATTCCAAAATGAGTTGACTATTTGATTATTATGCATCCATTCAAGCAACATTGATGGAAGGTGAGATATTATTTTTATTCATGTACTAAAGCTTGAGCCCTGTCATGTCACGTCGATCATGACATTCCGAGTGCTCCTGGGTCTCGTATAGATGACAGCTTCCAGAAAATGCCTGGGGGTGCAGACTTGTTCTGGAATGCATGGGAGTCTTCCCCAGAGAGCTCTGAGAAATCCATACTTCTCAGGGCCTGAGCAAAATGGGCAAGAACTAGGGGAATTTGAATATTATTTTCCACTCATGTACCCATAGCCTGGAAAGTTCTGTGGAGGCAAGAAGATGTGGCCTAGATTTTGGAGAAATGCCAGTGAATATTATATAGCTTTATTATAAGCTGTTTATTAATTTTAGGGAAAAATATATAGTTTTTCATAGGAAGCCTTCCAACTGAATTTTAAAGATAAGAAAACAGGGCTAAGAAAGAAAAACAATGTATCC
This sequence comes from Crocuta crocuta, assembly GCF_008692635.1. NCBI lineage: Eukaryota > Metazoa > Chordata > Mammalia > Carnivora > Hyaenidae > Crocuta > Crocuta crocuta. The sequence continues at coordinate 3,826,433 of NW_027529451.1, forward strand.
AGGATTACACAGGAGGTAATCCACAAGCCTTCCTAACTCCAAAGCCTGCTGATAGGTATTAAGTGATCTGCTTCAGGGATCTTTGAATCTGCTGTATAGACTACATTGACCATAATGTTGAAATCCTCAAACTGGATTACAGAGAAGAGAAAGCTTATTTCTCCATTATTATCCCCACTGCTATCCATGCTGAAATTATCTAGAATCTGCACAGTCTATGGGTTCATTGCTGCCATGCCTGGTGTTTCCATAACATTGCCAGTAAATTTAAAATTAAATCTGTTTCATCAAGTCTCTTGGTCCATGGAGAACTCTGAGTCTCACTGGCCCCCAGAATGATCTTCAGGCTGTGGTATCCATCCATTCCTTCATCAAATAACCAAGTTTTTTCCTTTGAATCCAAATCTGAGATTATTATAAGTAGGAAGAAGACGCATGCCTTGACTTTACAAATACAAAACATAGATTCACATTTATAAACATGCATCTTTGTGAGGAGGATTTTACAATTCACACCTAAGAGGGACAGAAATATGACTTTTTAATGGAGAAGAGACTCTCTTTTTAACTGTGGGTTCCTGCTTTGTCTCCTTTTTTGATATTCTTTTTTTTTTTTTAAAAACCTTATTAAGGTAAATTTGGTATACCAAAAAATGCACATTTTTAATGTATACAATTTGATGTTGGTGTGTATTTGATTTAATGGACAAAGTTTGTACAGGTACATGCACCCATGAAATCATTACCACTGTCAACATCATGCATATAACCATCACCTCGCCTCCAAAATTTCTTTATGTCCCTTTGGTTTTTGTTTTGTGTGGCAGAGAGGAGGCAGTAAGAAAACTTCAGATCTACTCTCTTAAATTTTGCAGTGTACAACACAGTATTAACTACAGGCATTATGTTGCACATAGAACTTCTTAGAATAAATTCTAGAATTTATAGAATTTATTCATAGAATAAATCTAGAATTTATTCGTCTTGTACAGCTGAATCTGTATGCCCACCATCAACTACTCCCCACATGGTGGCCTTTGCAGATCTCCCATTTGCTCCAGATTTGGGGGGATACTCTCAGAGTCTACTATGGAGCTAAGGAACTGTTTGCTGAGAAGGAATTTCACAGAACATGTTTACTTTTTCTCATGCAACCCTAATCCCCAGAAATAGATGAAAAATATATGAAGGATATACATGCAATTTGATATTTTAAAAATGCATTATCACACTATTGAAAGTAGTCAAATTATGGAAAGAGCTCAAATGTCCATCGACTGTTGAATGAATAAGGAGATGTGATATGTATATATACATTATATGTATTATGCATACATTATATATATATATAGTTGAATGCTACTCAGTGATGAAAAAGAATGAAATCTTGCCATTTACTACACCATGGATGGAACTAGAGAGTGTTATGCTAAGTGAAATCTGTCAGTCAGCAAAAGACAGATATCATATGATTTCATTCATATGTGGAATTAAGAAACAAAACAGATGAACATAGGGGAAAGGAAGGAAAATTAAAATAAGATAAAAACAGAGAAGGAGACAAACCTTAAAAGAGTCTTAAATACAGAGAGCAGAGTTCATGGAGTGAAGTGGGAGTGGATGGGTTAGATGGGTGATAGGCATTAAGGAGGACACTTGTTGGGATGAGCACTGGGTGTTACATGTAAGTGATGAATCACTAAAGTCTACTCCTGAAACCAATACTACACTAGATGTCAACTAACCTGAATTTAAATAAAAGTAAAATAAAATTAAAAAAACAAGTTAAAAATGCATTATCAAGAACTTTTGTATGCCAAGCAAAAAATATAAAAATATTTCTAGGAAGAAAAAAATATGTGAGACATAAACAAAGTGTTGTAGGGACCCTCTGCACTATGTCATCAACAGAGCAAGACGCAAGGGGGAGGAGGCATCCATTGAGATTATTCCCATGCCTTTCAGTTCTCATCAACTCACTGACACAGTGCGGGGCACCATGTTTCAGATCAAGGACCCTCGAATGCTGGTTTGAGCATCTTAGAGAAGGATGTGTGTCTAATCACAGGAAGGAATCTGTTAAATTATTTATTTAGTTAGTACATCTCCACCCAGCAGCTAAAAGTCTTCTTGGACTAGAGCCCCTAGCCACATTCTGCTTGAGTGCCAATTTCCAGAGTTTTAAAATGAGTCTTTCAATAAATGCTAATATTCTCATCAGAAACCACCCAGAGGCCAGCAAAACTTTGACAAGAAAAAATTTGCTTTGAAATGTGCCCAACATTCAGGATCTCATTCATCATGGGATTTGCTGAGGCTGTTGACAAATTCCAGAGGATGCTGCGAGAGATCTTTCCAGAAATAAGGTTTCATCTTTTCATCTTACCATCTAGAGTCCTTTGGAGGGGCCCAGATGCGAGGTCTGGGGTGACACATCATCTTTGAAGAAAGCAACAACGATCAGTTTGAATATGAGGTTACCAAGCATTTCACCCAATTCAGCCTTCTGTGAAATCTTCCCATAGAATGAATGGAGACTGCATTCTGTCCACCCCTAATGGACACAGAAAGAAAGCATTCCAGGAGGGTGAAAAAGATTGGAAACTGTTTCCTAGGAAATGGATGTCACAAACGTGAGGGACTCTGGTATCTCTTTGTTGCCAGTGGGATTCCAAAAGCGTGTTCATGGTTTCAGGGTGAAAAACTGGGGAAAACACTAGACAGGATCTGTGTGAACCCAATCTCTAATCCTGTTTCTACTTTGTATCAACTCCGTGACTTTGGGCAAGTCACTTTACCTCTCTCTGAGCCTGCGCTTTCTCCTCTATAAGTAGAGTTGGGAGTTGTCCAATGTGGTAACCTCTAGCCACAAGTGAATTATATTAAATCCCCTCTCTCAGTAACACTGGTCAAATTTCAAGTGCCACATGTGGCTAGTGGCTACCATATTGACAGCACAAATTATAAACCATTTCATCATCACAGAAAGTTCTTTTGAACAGGGCTGGTTAGAGATGATGCGTCTGGTCTCTTCTAACTCAAAATTTCTGAATCCATGCCCACATGCCATCTGTGTTCATCAGGATTATAAGGCATGGACTCCTGGCCCTAGAACAGTAGCCCTTGTCTGCTTAACATGATAATGAGGGTGGCATTTGTAACAGAGTGGGGAGGTATTGGCTGGGATCAGCATTCACCCACCAAACAGATGCAGCAAGGAACACAATGGAAAACCCCACTAAAGAAGAATGAAAGAGCCGGTTGGCCAGATGGCACTTCTGGATTCTCAGTCCCAAACCTCCCACTTGGTCAAACCTCAGAAGGGGACAGAAGTATTAGTCCCAGCCCTCAGAGACCAAGGGTTTTTACTGTATGCTCACCCTTAATAAGCTGACTCAAGGTAATTCACAATTTAGAAACTGGTTAACACTGTAAGAACTAAATTCCAAAAGAATCTGCCGCCCAGGCAGCTAGCATTATCATAGATTCGTTCTTCATAGTTTACTTCAGTAACTCAGTACTATCTCTCTGGGCCTCAGAACATGGCCCTCACAGAACTAAACTGAGATGCTTCTGGCCACTCAGCTCCCATTCCTTAGCCACTCAGCTCCTATTCATTCCTTGGACACAGCTTTTGGTTGCTATTACAGTTGTTGGGTTTTTAATTTTTTGAGTCAAAGGGAGCTCTGAGCATTAAAAAGGGCACTGTTGGAAAGATACGAGGATCTGGGCCAAATGGAATAATTCCTGCGCATTTTTCATTCTAATGCAATGCAACTAAATCCATAGCTGACTTTCATTTAATCACAGCCTCAGGGTCTAGAGAGCTGGGCCAATGGAAAATCCACAGCTAAAGTTCGGCTAAAGTTTACATTCTCTACTCAACTCTATCAACTCTACTCAACCTATCAGCCCTTACTCTTGCTCTCACTCTAGTAAAATAAGACCCATCATGAACATTTAGCTAGCACTAGTTATACCCTTACATGCCTCCAAATTCTTTAGATACATTTGTTCATTTAATCCTCCGAGTAAACTCATGAGGGAGGTACTGTTTTTGTCCCCATTGGACAGTGTGAAACAGAGGCACAAAGAGTTTCAATGATGTGCATGAGGTTACACAAGTAGGAATTGATAAACAGGGAGTCTGCCCTTAGGGACTCTGGTTTTGTGGCTTCCATATTGAACCATGAGGCTATACAGCCTTTCCAAAGAAAATAGATTTACCTGAAAGCCTGGTTGTAAACAGCAGAACTTTTGTAAGAGACAGTTTCAAGTTTCACATGTTAGAAAGAAGACAGAAAGAGAGAGCAGAGTAACTATAACAGAAGCTGGGGGTGGAGATGCATGAGGGCAGAGGGGTGGGGGGTTGATCTGATGAAACCAAATCAGTGACAACTGTCATGCGGATCAAAACCCAAAACACATCCCTACAAGAGAGGCTCTTAGCTGATACAGCACTAATTAACTCAACTTTTTCCTTTTTTCCCCCCGCTTATCAGAAAATGTAAGTAACAGTGAAGCAGTCAGAAAGGAGGGCATCATAAGGGGAATAGGGACATAAAAAAGACACATAGAAAAACAAAAAGTTGAAAATATGAGTTTGAACCATATGGGAAGAGCCCACTTGAGACTGGGCTTGAGCTCCTGTTATTTGTCATCCTTTAAGAGCATTTACTCTACCAAGGGATGCACAAGAGGTAAGGCACTTCTTCCTGAATCCAAGTAGCTGTCACATGGCTACTTGGACATGGTTGGAGAATTTCCTACATTAGTAGCCTGTGTCAGACTGTTCTAGACACAGATGTCAAAGAAGGCGGGGAAGTTAATGCCCACTCTTATGCCTACTATGATTTGTCAACAAAATAGCCCTCTCCTATGAAGCACGTACATCCAGTAGTGTAAAGCTTTCCCTAAGACACCAAGGAACACAATAAGTAGCAACGTAAAAAATTAGTTTATCTGAATGCTGCATGCCTGCCCTTTTCATATTCACTTTGTGTTGATCTTCAATGGTAAATGTTCTCAGGTTTGTTTCAGAGACTGAGACCTGCTCTAAGAAGGTTTTATCTCTGGATCTAGTTCTTCCATGCTGGGAGCTGCACAGGTCTCTCTGGATGGCAGTCACAGCAAGGAAATGGCAGTATTTGCACAGCTCCTGCCATGAGAAACGAAAACTGATATCTCTTTCTGCTACTACTGGCTCATGCTGGAAATAAGCCTGCCAGTATTGACCAGGCCTCGCAATATTCCATATCAGACCGATATTCTGAACACAGATACCTCATAAGGAAAAGCATATTCCTGCCTTTACAAAAGAGATTTTAGATGAAAGCTCTGTGGATGATTGTCAAAAGACTCTTCCTATGGGCCTTGCAGATCCAAGACTTAGATAATAAAGTGGGTTAAGAACACAAGAATTACAATTGAGCCTGATCCTGAGGCAAAGAGCCTAATTTAGAGTTAAGGAACAGACAAGGGCAGAACTTAAGTTAATACTTACACCTTCTTCTAACTGGTGATGTATGGCAGTCCCTTCCCCAAGGCCAAGGGTGCAAACACCCTCCCTTACAGGGGTGGCTGGGATAAGGGTAGATAAGAGTAGCTAAAACATAACTCAAAAACAAAGGCCAACATATTTAGGGCCTCCATGGTGTTTACACATTCAGCATCAAGTCAAAAAGGTTTCGACAAACAACTTATGAACCAGCTCAAAAACATTTGTCCTCTTGTGAGCCAGACGGAATGACTCTTAGCCCATCTATACACTTAACCTATGACCTAACCTTAGCATTATTAACTTAGAACAAATATGTATCCTGTCTTTTACTAAGAATACCCTGTTAATTCATTAGTTATAAGATGTACTTAACCTCACTATAATTGGAATAGTTCTGCAAGAATATTTCTGTAAAACCTGCTTCTGTACACTTTCCAAAGCATCTTATCACAAAGAGTTATCCATTGTAAAAATTCCTTTTTCTGATGTCATGTTATCATTTAACCTATAAATAAAGACACCAAAACTGACAGGACGGAGATGCCTGCCTGGTGATCAGAAAGAATCTCGGGCCTCTCTCACTCTCTCTCTCGCCAACACCGTCCATCCTTCAGGGACCCCTGGACCTGCTGGGGCCAGCCTCTGACACTTCCATCTCCAACATCCCCATTTCCACCAGACATGTACACACCTGCATGTACATGCACACATGCACACCCACATGCACCCACTGGATTCCAGTAGCAAGATCTGTAAGCACTGAGCACTTCATTTTCCAGGCTCTGTTATTTCTGTTCATTTCCTTTGGTTCCCCCACTGCCACCTTCTATTCCCTAAATGATGAACTCTTTTCTGGAGGCAAAGTCTATCCAGTTTACCAGCTTACATGTTTATTTTTAATTTTTAAAATTAATTAATTAATTTATTTTTGAGCAAGAAAGAGTACGAGTGAATGAGGGGCAGAGAAAGAGGGAGAAAGAATCCCACACAGGCTCCGCACTCTCATCATGGAACCGGAAGTGGGATCGAGCTCCCCTGAAGTGGGGCTCAAACTCATGAACCGTGAAGACCATGACCTGAGTTGAAGTCAGAGGCCTGATTGACTTAGCCACCCAGGCGCCCCAAGTCTATACATTTTAGATGCAGCCAGTGTCAGGTTTATATCTGTTTGGGGCCACTTGCTAGCTGTGTCAACATGGAAAATGGAAATTTTCTTATCCCCAATGAGCCTAATTTTCCTCATCTGTAAAATAAAACTGATTATTTCCTGCTTCATGGGGTTGTTGGATGAAAATGAAATGTCTAGTACTTAAAAGATTTTTAAGCAATCAGTTCCTCTTGCCTATTTCTTCCTTTCTTAGTTCCAAAGGCTAGACAATGATAAATATTAATAAGTGCTTAATTAATGTTTATATGAATAAAAGGGGATGGGTTTTCAGTGCATAACAATGCTTCTGAGCTTGACTGTAAGACATTCTGGGCACACTAGCTAACTAGCTTCTGATGCCTTACTTTTTTGAATCTTTTCCCCTGTATTTTTACAGAGTGTGCATCCCAATGCCTATTGGTCATGTCCTTATAATGACATGCCTGATGCTCTAGATAGCATGGAATCACTGTGAACTGTGTAGCCCAAACAAGTCGGAAGGTGATAAAAACAATTCAGATTAGAACCAAGCAGTTGAATTCAATCATGTGGTACAATAGCATAAGTTGAACATTTCCTTGAAAAGGCAAAAGAATAAGATACTCATAGGATTCACACTCAAGATGGTGGGCAATCCTCCCTGCATAAGTTTTAGGGTCTCTGCCACAAAGATCATAAAGAGCCTGCAAATCAATTTTAATCAAGGTCCTAAACAATATCTCTAATTCTTAGGCAACCTTCACTAGTTGAGAAAGTAATCTCAAAATCATGTAGATATTATAATTCTTGTTAGTGAATAAGAATCTTTTAACCTTGAGAAAATTTGGAGATAAAAGTAGACACACTTAAGGGAGTTATGGTATTAATTTTTGTCTTAAATATGTGCTTGATATTTTCAGAGTTTGTAATATTTGAAAGAATTTTGCCCTTGAGAGCAACATATCAGCCTTATGATTCCAATGTGAAATGTGTAGCTGAGTAATTGATCTAGATATGTGATTTGAGGTTGAAATCTTACTATACATATATATGAAGTAGGACTGTTTAATACAAATTTAAAATTTCTATTTTTAAAAGTTTAATTTCTGGATTTGAAGAAGTGATTTGAGTGCTTGAGAAGAATTTTCTGCATGTCAGTTATTTGAAGTTCTTAAAAAAGAAATTTACTTGTACTACATTTATAAGTTTATTTAAAATATTCAAGAGTTAGGGGCGCCTGAGTGGCTCAGTCAGTTAAGGGTCTGACATTGGCCCAGGCCATGAGCTCACAGTTTATGGGCTCTGGCCTGACAGCTTGGAGCCTGGAGCCTGCTTTGGGTTCTGTGTCTGCCTCTGTGTCTGCCTCTCTGCCCCTCCCCCACTCGCATTCTGTCTCTCTCTGTCTTTCAAAAATGAATAAACTTAAAAAATTTTTAAAATTTTAAATATTCAAGAATTTAAAATTTTGTCTTAAATAGGACAGAATATTAGTTGAGGTCGCTTTGAAACTGTTAGATTTTACTAAATTTATAAGTAGATAAAAGATTTAAAAGTAGTACTTAAGTAAGAAAAAATAGCGTGTTGAATTAATTTTAATAAATTAAATATTAATATTAAAATTTAAACATCTGGATAATCTTTTCTGTTAGTTAATGTTTCTCTAGGGATCCCCAAATCTGGCCCTGGTTCCTCGTACCTAGTTTTTTCATCCTTCTTTTGGTGAGTCTCCCAGGAATGGATTCAGGAGAGGGATGACAACCACCTAAAAAGTCAAATTCTAGGACTCAAAACCAGCACGAACTATATCAGGAAAATGACTCCAGGGCACTCAAGTTTTCACATACAATGTGGTCTACAGTGGGCAAAGAGTAAATGTAGTCTTTTTCCTCAGAAGTATGCAAATACCCATCATCTTGGAGGGGGTGGGGGATAAGGAGGGGGAAAAATTAAAAAATAAAATAAAATAATATAAAGTGACAGCACCAAAAAATGAAACAACATGAAAGCAAAACAAAAATCACCAACCTGAACTGAAGTCGGCCGTTTGAAAAAGTTGAGCCTGAGGTCAATTCAGTCAAGCAGAAAGCAAAGCATGACGGGAGAGCATCATTTGTGCGTGGCGGGGGAGCGGTTGACCCTGCTAGCTAAATGTCAAGCCACTTTATATGCATTGCAAAGAAGAAAACTGGACTGAGAACAAGGACTGCCCAAAAGTGGCAAGCGTTTAACCTACAGGGAAGTATTTTGGAAGATATGTTGTTGCCTTATGCATGCAAGTTACGTCCGCCCCTAGTGAGTGAAAATGACCATCTGTAATCAGTCATGAGTGCCAAACTATGGAGACAAAAAAGATAATTCAAATAAATCACAGCCGTGTATTATATCAGCACATATAAACAATGCTTTATTTTGAAGGCGTGGAATGGGGTATACGATTTCGTTCATGGACATTTAGCTCCTCACTAATAAATGGTAGACAAAAAATAAAGGTTAACTTGAGCGTTGTGCCGAGTTTTGGCCCGCTGGGGGGTTCACGTGTCTCGGCTAACCCCGGCTAACCCACTCAGTTCTCCAGGGGTGGACGTTATGATACAGAAAAGTACAATATCCACCTACACGTAATAAAGCAGAAGCTGCATTCCCCCAAGTAAAATCAGACCCTAGTTCTGTTTGGCAGCCACTCGGAAGCCAGTAACACCCTCTTATGTCCCCTCTTTTCCAGTTGAGTCCTCTTCGGTGTCTGAGTCAGCATTCAGTCATCTAATTTGCTGCTAAAGGTTACACTGGCTTAAGTTTCTTGCAAATGATTTTTTTGTTTTAAATGAAGAAAGAAAAGTGTCAGAATGTTTCAAGGTGCTTTAACATTTCCATTTTCTGAACTTTTAAAGTTTATTTTGATTTAGATAGAATATAATCATGTAAAAACAAAATTTGATTGTCTTCCTGTCCAGCCCAGTTAAGGTGGTGTGTCTGAAGAGCAAAAATAATTGACATTTACGGAGTTGCTCCTCCTGGGTGCCGAACCAACCTAAGCCATAGCCCCTGAGGGATGGTGTTTTGTCATCTCTCTACTTTGGGTTGTTATGCCCAGATCGCGATCTCTCCAAAATCCCAAGACCACCAAGGAGTCCGAGGCACATATGCAAAGGCAAAGGGCTTTATTACGGGCTTAAGCTCGGGCTCCCACACCTCACCAACGCAATGGATCCATGCTGAGAGCCCCGAACAAAGGAGGAGTCGGGTTTTTATTAACTCTAGGGCGGGAAAGGGGTGATGGACAGGGACTACAATGTGATAGGACAAGGTGACGGCAGAGGTTGTTACGGCGCAGAGGGATTGGTGAGTTTAGAGCAAGGCGGGCCAGAATAGTGGCCAGAACGTCCGGTACCTCCCAACCTCCAGTGATTGGTTCGGACACAGGGAGGGGCAGTGGCTCAAGCCTGCTGAGTCAGGCCTTAGAGACTTGGGTCTTCTGATCTCTGGGGCCTTCTGAAGCCTGTCATGGCGCTGGTTTGGTTCTTCAGGGTATCTGCCACTAAGTCATGTCTGGAAAAGGTTTGTTGAAATATACCAACTTACTGACTTAAAGGAGTCATCTGTTTATTTTTTTAATTTATTTTTATTTTTTTTAATGTTTTACTTATTTCTGAGAGAGAGAGAGAGAGACAGCGTGAGCAGGAGAGGGTCAGAGAGAGAGACACACACACACAATCCGAAGCAGGCTCCAGACTCTGAGCTGTCAGCACAGAGCCCATGGGGGACTCGAACCCACGAACCGCGAGATCATGACCTGAGCCGAAGTCAGAGGTTTAACTGACTGAGCCACCCAGGCATCACTAGTAGGTCCAACTCTTGACTGTACCACAGAGAAGTGAGGGCTGTAACAGAAGCCTTCACAAAGTGCTTGGTAACAAAGCAGGGAAACAGTGACTTCTCCCGGAGCTGGGACACTTCTAGAGAACTAGAATTTTCAATGGGCGTTCATACTTAAACGGTGTATTTTTACATATAAGTCCCATGGAAAGAAACGGAAATGAGTGTAGCAAAGAAAATGTGAAATTAGAAAGACAAGAATCAGGAAATTGAACAGGCGTTCTGATATTAATGAGTCACATCAGGCTACTTCCACCAAAATGAGATTGCTCTAAAACGAAACAATTTTAAAAATCAGCTAAGACTAAGTTAGGCCACAATTATGATGCTATAGAAGCTAGTATTAGAAGTAGCACAGATTCACAGATCCCTGGGAAACAGACCAGGTTTAGTTTGGGTGGGCCTGGCCTTTTGCCTTTAAAAAGTACCATACGGGGCACCTGGGTGGCTCAGTCAGTTGGGGGTCGACTTCGGCTCAAGTCATGATCTCATACTTCGTGAGTTTGAGCCCTACGTCAGGCTCTGTGCTGACTGCCGGCTCAGAGCCTGGAGCCTGTTTCGGATTCTGTATCTCCTCTCTCTGACCCTCCCCTGCTCATGCTCGCGCGCTCTCTCTCTCTCTCTCTCTCTCTCTCTCAGAAATAAATAAAACATGAAATAAATAAATAAATAAATAAATAAATAAATAAATAAATAGTACCATATAATAAAATACTACCCAGCAAGAAGAATTAACAGGTTACTGATATGTCAGTAAAATGGTTTAGTCTCACTATGTTGAGCTAAAGAAGCTAGACCTAAAAAGTACACTATATGTTTCCACTTGATAAATATTCAAGAGCAGATTAAACAAATCTCTGGTGTTAAGAATGATAAGGATATCAGAGAGAGGATAGTGAAGGTGGTGATGGAAATAGTCCATATCATCATATGCGTGATCATTACATGGGCATTTACGTGTTTGCAAAAGTTCATTGAGCTTCACATTCGAAGGTGGGCAATTTCACTACATTTAAATTGTATTTCACTAAGATATGCACAGACGACGAGAAACTATGACATACCCACCGTAGTGGAGCTCTGCGGCTAAACTGAAAATAATGCAAACTACCTTGTGTTGGCAAGAATGAGAAGCAGCTGGCACTGTCACACACTGCTGTGGAATATAAATTTGTAGAATAATGTTGGGGAAAATGCTTGGCAGCCTCTTTAAAACTAAATATGCACCTATGTTATGACCCAGTGAATTGACTCTTAGATATATATACTCCACAGAAATGCTTACAGGACTATACCAATCACATGTTATGTTGCTTTTTTTCATATTTTGCAATAGCCCCAACTGGAAATTTCTCAAACAGCCATCAGATGTAGGATGCATAAAGAAATTTGGGGCCAGTAATGCAATGCATTAATGCAACTACACAGCAATGAGAATAAATGATCATTTTATGCAACAGTATGAGTGAATCTCGCTAATATAAAGTTTAGCAAAATGAGCTAGATACAAAGGAGCACCTTCTGGAAGGTCCCATTAATAAAAAGTAACAGAATGGATGAAACTAATTGGTGACATTAAAAAAATAAAAGGAGTACCAGACTGGCTCAGTCGGTAGAGGATATAACTCTTGTCTCAGAGTCATGAGTTCAAATCCCATGCTGGGTGTAGCTTTTTAAAACTTACTTAAAAAAAAAAATAGTCACTATCCCTGAGGAAATTGTCATAGAAAGAAGCAGGAGGGGAAATTCCAGGGTTCTGGTCATATCTTTTCTTGTTCTGTATTCTGATTACACAAATGTATTCAGTTTGTGAAAATTCATGGAGCTATATGATTATTATAGGCATTTCTTCTTATATGTGGTATATGTGTATATGTTTTGATTATTTAAAACCTGAAACCAGAAAGTGTCTGATAGATTGTACTTCTTATCATCCGTAAGGGGCAAGATCAGACAGCCCCAAAATGTGCCACTTTGGCATGTTGATTATTTTAAATAAGAGTTACTTAAAAGACACCAGTATAAAAAGAATGCCCAGACCTTCCTCTGTCCCGCTTCAAGCAGGAAATAAATCTCCATGTGAAAGTCATCTTACCTGTACAGGAGATAGAAAGACATTCTTACCCCCCAGGTATAGGAAATTTAGACCCAAAAGGGCTATATAAACAACGCTTGTGACTTTTTACTAGTTTACTATCCTATCTATATCCTACACTCTCCAGTGGTGCTTCAATTCATGTTCCAACTAAGAAATATCCAGTGCCTTAACCAAGTGTCTAGCTTATAATAGACTCTTGACATTTATTAACTAAATAAATACATAGAGAAAGAACGTCATCACAAGCTCCCAACAGCTGTTCTCCACTGTCCTCATCTGGATATTTCTACTTTGATCCTAACAAGCCTTTGGTAGTAGAAGAAAGGAGAGCCGTCAGAGGTGGAGACTCCATACAGACATTTCCATCACCGATATCTGCTTCCTGAGTTGCACAGGGAAAACCAACATGGAAACTTTATGGCAGCTGCTACCATGTCGTCATCCGGGTCACGGTTAGTGGCGTTGGTGTTGTCACAACTGGGGAGGCTTCAGTGGTACGGGGGCAAATCGGGGTGCCTGAGTGGCTCAGTCGGTTGAGCGTCTGACTTCGGCTCAGGTCATGATCTCATGGTTTATGGATTCAAGCCCCGCGTTGGGCTCTGTGCCGACAGCTAGCTCAGAGCCTGGAGCTTGTTTCAGATTCTGTGTCTCCCTCGTTCTCTGACCCTCCCCTGCTCACGCTGTCTCTCTCTCTCTCTCAGAAATAAATAAAACCTTAAAAAATTAGAAAATGCTTATATATACTTAAAAAATAGCAAGAGCCACTGTCATAAGGAACAAAAGACACTCCTGCTTTGTAAAGCCTCATTTTGGTGAGGAAATGGCCCTTAAAATGATGATCGGCCGTTACTGAAAGGAAATGTGGATTCTCCAATATAAGTAAGAGCAGATGTCAGGGAGCCTGTGCCATATTATGTCCATCACAGCTACTGATCTTTCAGGTTCTCCAGGACAATCTCTTCGGTCCTTGGTGTTTCTAGCTTCTTGAAGAAGACCATTTTCCTGGCAGAACTGTATAGAGATGACATCAAGGGTGCAGGCAGAAGATGAGTGGGCTCACATGGAAAGAAAAGATGCCAGGCTCCACATCCATTAAGAAGGGGTTAAGCTTGGGACAGAGCAGGGAGAGCAGAGGTACAAATGGCCTGAAAACTGATGACCTGGTAGGTATCATTTTGAGGAGAAAGGAAGAGATGGTTCCTACGCCAACCCTAATGATGCTTAGTGCTGGATAGAGTGACTATTCACTTATTTGCCACTGGATTTTCTACAAGATGTATGTCTTTGTGGCAGTCAGGCCCAGGCTGGCATGATGTTTCCTGAGTGGTGGTGCATGGAAAATTTCTTCAGGAAATTTTTGATAGGAAAAAGCATGAAAAATTGTGATGGCTATTGGTTACTGCAAAAACTAATGTGAGTTAAATGGTTGCCTTTCTTTTTTTTCTCGGAAATGAAACAGGTAAGAGGTAGAGGGATGGTTCATGTTAGCGCACACACAAATTCATTAGATATTTACAAAGGAAGTAGATTTCTTGATGTACAAAAATTGATATGATTGAGGAAGGGGGACCTCAATTTATTGTGGCTTCTGTGCTAGTTAAATAGATTTTTTAATATATGAGTAAAGCAGTGGTAAATGAACACCTATTTGTAGAGAAGCACTACCACAGAGACTGGTTGAAGTTTTGGTATTAGCCACAACTGCTCAAGGATGTCGAATCGTATTTCCTGAATCCTTATCGTCACTCTCTGCCTTCCCTCTACTCATCACAGCCAGGCTTGGCACTCTTTCAAGAAGGACTATCTCACTTACATGAGTGAATTCTTCCCACACTCTTCTTTTCAATTCCCGTAAATGTATCCGAGATGTGCCTGTTCACTTTGGTCTCACTTTCAGAAAGAATAAAGCTGCTAGCCAGCAGCCTCCAATTTAAAGTTATTATTATTCAGATTTATGAACAGGATATAAAAGTACTTGCAGAATGAAACCAACAGAATGAGAAGAGTTCTAGCAGGTATCATGATCATCGGCACAAAAAGGAGAGCACAGCGTTCTCTGGGGACATGCTGATAAGTCAGGACTGTATGGGATTTGGAGGTGGCTCTCGCCACCCTTGAACTACGCTGGAATTAACCATCACAAAGCTAAGAATGAAAGGAACTTGGCTGGAAAACTGCAGCGTGTGATTGCAGAGGACTCATACGAGACAAATGGCATTCGTGATTAGGTACCTCGGGAACATTTGGCAAATGTGTTTTATAGAATTTTAGAAGTAAAAGGCCTTTGAGGATGACAAAGTCCAAACCTTTAATTTCATGGATGAGGAGAGATTACAAGTCTTGCCCAGGGCCAGTGGCAGTGCCAGAACTAGAATGCTGGTCAACAGCGAGCTTCCCAGGCCCATTGCAGCTTTCCTTCCCATTGCACCAAGGTCATTTGCTGGGAGCTGCACCAGCCTCTCTGGATGGCAGTCACAGCAAGGAAATGGCAGTGTTTGCACAGCTCCTGCCATGAGAAACGAAAACTGGTATCTCTTTCTGCTACTACTGGCTCATGTTGGAAATAAGCCTGCTGGTATTGACCAGACCTCACAATATTCCAGACCGATATTCCGAACACAGATACCTCATAAGGAAAAATATTCCTGCCTTTACAAAAGAGATTTTTTATAAAAGCTCTGTGGATGATTGTGAAAAGCCTCTTCCTGTGGGCCTTGCAGGTCAAAGACAATTGAGCCTGGCCCAAGACAAAGAGCCTAATTTAAAGTTAAGGTACAGATAAGGGCAGGACATAAGTTACTACATATATCTTTGCTAATTGGTGATGCATAGCAGTCCCTTCCTCAAGGCCTACATTCCCCAAACACCCTCCCTTACATCGGCAGCTGGGATGAGGATAGATAAGAGTAGCTAAAACATAAACCCAGATGCAAAGACTGACACATTTAGGGCCCCCATGGTGGTTTCCACAAACAAACCAGTTCAGAAACATTCATCCTCTTGAGAGCCAGACAGAATGACTCCTAGCTTATCTATATACAACTTAACCTATATATTATCCTGTTTTTCACTAAGAGCATCCTGTTATTTCCTTGGTTGTCAATTCACTCAACCTCACTATGACTGGGATAATTCTGCAATATCAAGACCTTGTTATCGCAAAAGGCCTCCCATTGTAAAAATTCCTTTCTCTGACCTCATGTTGTTGTTGAACCTTTAAATAAAGATACCAAAACCGACAGGACAGAGATGCCTGCCTGGTGATCAGAAAGAATCTCGGGGGCTCTCTCACTCTCTCTTTCGCCAACACCATCCATCCTTCAGGGACCCCTGGACCTGCCGGAGCCGGCCTCTGGCAGTCATTTGGAACATGATTCCTATTAGTGAGAGGCAGTTCCAGACATGAAGACTTGCTGGTCAGCTTGACCAAAGAGCTTCCTGCTGCTCTTCCGCCAAGACTGGGACCCCCCCACCTCCAGAAATAGATAGGTCTCTTCTAATTAAATTTCACTGACAAAAAGGTTGTGCCAGGAGCCATAGTTTGCTGACTTGATTCTTTTAGAATATTGCTTTAAAATAGTATTTCCCTTGACTACAGAGTTTTTGGCACCCTCTCAAATTTTGCACCACAGGGAAACATCTCATTGTCTTCACGCTAGTCCGAGCCCCATCCACACTTAACACTTCTTGGTTAGGAGGAAGTAGCGAAACTAGCTCCCATCCAGCAATCATCTACCTGGCATCTGGTAAGGTATGGGAACCGAACAAAGCACAGAAAAATTAAGTTACCCTCCTCTTGTTTTTCTTGGCAAATGTCCTGCCTGATCGGAATGCTTTTATTCCCTATGTACAATGCTTAAGATTCTCCAATGATCAGGAAAACAGTAAATCTTACTGTAGTTAAGATTTTAAAATAGTTACAAACAGAGTAAAACTAATTTTAATAGCCAGAGAGTAAAGACAAGAGGAGAATTTTCCTCAAATTTCCATGACAAGGTCCAATTACAGCCAAGAGATGATGGGGGCTTATACCAGGTGGTAGCAGTAGAAATAGGAAGGGGTTTGGGTTATATTTAGATATATCGCCAATAGACCATCCTATCGGATTAAAAGTAAGATATGGGGGAAAGAATAGAGTTGGCACTGAGTCCAAGGTTTTGGTTTGAGCAACTCGAACGATGGAATTGCCATTGGCTGAAATGGGGAAGTCTGAGAGAGGCGCGGATTTGATAAGAATAATCAAGAATTCGGTTTTGGACTTATTAAATTTGAAATGTCAATCAGATAACCAAGTGCAAATGTTGAGTTGGCAGATGGATATAAAATTATATATGAACAATAACAAGGATAATAATAGAATTTCTTGAGTGCCAGATATGCTTCTAAGTAATTCACATGCATTAGTATTATCTTATTGTCTCTACTTTATAAATGAAGTCATAGAGGCCAAGTGCCTTAGTCTCTATCACAAAAAAACCCATACACTGGGTAGCTTAAACATCAAACAATTATTTTTCACAGTTCTGGAGACTCAGAAGTCCCAGATAAAGGGGGCAGCAGATTCAGTGTGTGGAGAAAGCTTGTTTCCTGGTTCATAGATGGTTATTTACCTCCTTGTGTCCTCAAGTGGCAGAAGTGAAAGAGCTAGCTCTCTGGGGTTCTTTTTATACAGGGGCCATTCATGAAGACTCTCTCCTCAGGGAGAACTCTATCCTCAGGACCCAATCCCCCCCCCAAAAAACTCCACCTTTAGATACCATCCTACTGGCATGAATTTTGGGGACACACACAATCCATCTACAGCATTAAGTAAATAGGCATAGGTCAGAGTGTGTGGTAAACTATAGCTCATGAACTAAGTCCAGCCCAACATCTCTTTTTGTTTGTTGGGTTTTGGTTTTGCTTTTACATAAACTTTGACTGGAACACTGTCATGCTCATTTGTTTATGCAATGCTTGTGGTTGCTTCCATGCTACGGCGGTAGAATTGAGTAGATGTAATAAAGACTGCATGGCCACAGAACCAAACTCTTTACTATCAACCCTTAATGGGGAAAAAATTGCTAACTCCATTCCTAAGTGATTCAGTTAGTCCGTGGTAGACTCTGGTTACACATCCAGGTAGACTGAGCTGAGAATACACACAGCCCAGCTACCTTGCTCTACTTTCTTTCAGTAACATGCAACTTAGTCTAATTTTTAATATAAAACTCAACTTTATGTCTTGTTTTCTGGAAGTCCTTAGACCCACATTTTGGCCTCAAACCTTCTTACCCTTGAGGTAGAATAAACACATTTTCTGTGAATAATGGTTGGGGGCCCACATCTAGGAAAAC
Source organism: Crocuta crocuta (assembly GCF_008692635.1). Classification (NCBI taxonomy): domain Eukaryota; kingdom Metazoa; phylum Chordata; class Mammalia; order Carnivora; family Hyaenidae; genus Crocuta; species Crocuta crocuta. The sequence continues at coordinate 3,844,366 of NW_027529451.1, forward strand.
CAAGCATTTCTAGATATCTTGTGTAGTCTTTTTTGAGATAAGAGCCTGCTGAAGGCTTCAGTGTAAAAGGTAGAAAGGGGACCTTGGTGGAAGCCCAGGGTAGAGAAGTGCCAAGCTAAGGGTGTAGAAATCTAAGGTTCATTCTCTAGAGGAGGGTGGGCTGTATGGCTATATGGAAAGTGTCAGGGTATGGAGACCAGAGCAAGAAGTTCTACAACGAACACTGTTTTCCTGTCTCAGAGTATGAGAGAGCTCACAAATCCTGAGGTTCCTACTCAGGTAAATTTTACCCAAACTTGCGCGCTCTCTTGGAAGAAGTCACAATGTATCCATGCCTTACCCAGATCCCCCACAAGCCAGGTCTTTAGTCATAATGTAAGTAAGATAACATCTTGCCCATGCTTTGTATCATTGAAGGCCATCATATTTGGCTGCTTTATGAGAGTTTCTTCCCTGACCCATGTTAAGGGATCTGAAAGCACAGAAGGGACCCAAAAGTCCCAATTGGGAAGATTATGGGTGTGGAGGTAGTTTCTCCTAAAATGGGTGCCAGAATTGAGCAAGATAAAAATATCCCAAACTGATGTTGGGGTTGTTAAATGAAATTAATGGGTCATTTGAATAAACTGCACTTTAAAACACCTGGTATATGATAGGTGCTTAATAAATGATAAGCTGATGATGATATTGGAAGGAAAAACAGAAAAAGCAATGTTCTGAGCAGTGGAGAGAGGAGATGGGGGATGAAGGCTCCGGATTTTACAGAACTTCTAGAAAGCTTTAACTGACAAATAAGAGACATCGGTAGCTATCACACTCATTTGGGGAATGCCAAAGCATCTATTAAAGAGATTGAAATTAATGTCTGCTTTACCCTTAAAGCAGATAAACACCCCCGTGTTTATTCTGCCCATTTGTTCAGCAAACCCTCTGGTGTCTGGATGTGGTCAACAGTGAAAGGATCAATTTTAGCCCAGCCCTCTGGAAATGGTGGATTATAGAGGAGGAGAGTCCACACCAGCACTGTCTGTCTATTATAGGATGAATCTTTAGTATCAATGATGGTGTCATTCTTTGGAGCCAGGAACAGAGTTTATGTCCAAGATTGCACTGTTATTGGCAGCGTTAAAAAGTGTTGAGACTAGACAACCTTGACTCTTGAGGCTACTAAGGGATAAATAAAAACCTCTCCTGATCACAGCTCCAGTTCCAAACAGTGCTATCTTCTCTTCTGATCTCATTTCTCTATGTCATACCTGATAGGTGCTTCTTTTCTCTGACCACCAACTGAAGTGGAGGTAAACAAAAAGAACCTTTTTATACTCTTCCCAAATCTCACTTATAACAGCAGCATGGTTTTTTTCCCCCCAAACAGTCTTTATTTGCAACCCAAACCCAACTTCAATTCAATTCAGTTTGGCAAGAATTTAGTAGACATTTTCAGTGCTTCTAGAACGTTGTCAGCCATTGTTGGGGACCAAGATTGTCCAAGGTATGGGGATTTCTATGATGAATACATAAAATGTTTTATACTAAAGAAAAATTCAGGCTTAAAGCCTCTTACATTGCTCAAAATTGTGAAGAAATGTGTAAGCATTGTCAGGTGGTCTGTCTTCACCCAAGACTTAGGTGGCTATAAGTTGGTCAATATTTTGAAACATACTTGACATATGTGATTATGTCTTTTTACTTAATGACAAACAGGCACTAGGATATTGATCTTCATTGATCTAACATTCTGGGCTTTGAGTATAGAAAACCTAGTAATCATCTCTAATAGCCCTGATACATGATACAGAGCCTGGTCCAGATGAAATGATTATTAAGTGCTAATGAATTAAATAAAAAACCACAAGTGAATAAGTAAATGCCAAAAATAGAGGGCTGAAAAAAAATATCCAAATTGGATAATTTGGGTAAAAAGTCTATTTTCTTTTAATGATTCCCCCAAAGATGTCCACCAAATAAATCCAATATCTTAATCCGAGAACCAGTGAATATGTTATCTTACATGGCAAGGTACTTTATAAATGTGACTAAGTTAGGGGTTTTTAGGTGAGGAAATTATCCTGGATTATCTGAGGGGCTTCATATAATCATAAGGGTCTTTGTAAGAGAGAGGCAAGAGATCAGAAAAGTAGTAAGAACTATGACAATGGAAATAAGAGGTTGGGTGATATAAGAAAGGGGTCAGGAGCTAGGGAATTCAGGAAGCCTCCAGAAGCAGAAAAGGACAAAGAAGTAGAGTCTTCCCTCAAAGTCTCCAGAAGGAACCAAACCAGCAAACACCTTGATTTTAGTCCCATAACACTCATATTGGACTTCTCTAGCCCCTCCAAACCATGAGAGAATGTTTTCATGCTCTTTAAGCCACTAAATTTGTGATAACTTATTGCAGCAACAATAAGAAATGAATACACATTTTGGTGTCTGGAAATGTTGCTATAACAAATACCTAATAATGCAGATATGGCTTTGGGATTGGGCAATGGTTAGAGAACTGAGGAATTCTGAAGTACATGAAAGAAGAAGCCTAGATTCCTTTGGACAGACTACTGGTACAAATATGGGTACTAAAATGTTGCTCATGAGGGCTCAGAAGGAATTAAGCTCAGATAATTTTAAAGAATATTTAAATTATCATAGAGGTGCCTAGGTGGCTCAGTCAGTTGAGTGTCCGACGCTTGATTTCCTCTCAGGTCATGATCCCAGGGTCGTGGGATCAAGTCCCACATTGGGCTCTGCACTGAGTGTGAAGCACGCTTAAGATTATCTCTCTCTCTCTCTCTGGCCCTCTCACCCACTCGTGCTCACTCTCTCTCTTTCAGATAATAAATTAAAAATTATCATAAAAAGACTGTTGATTGAAATATGGACTTGAAAGGGGTTGCTGCTAAAGGCTCAGAAATAAAGGGTAACATGCTATTGAAAGCAAGAAAAGGCATCCTTGTTATTTAGTGGCAGGAAGCAGAGCTGAAGTGGGTTGCATAGTTGAGTGGGGAGTCGAACTGATAGACAATGGACTTGGATATTTAGCTAAGGAGATTTCCATGCAAAGTGTTAAAGACACACCCTGTCCTCTTTGCTGCCTATGGTAAAACGTGAGAAAAAATAAAAGAGATAATTTGAGAGAAGAATCACACTGCAAAAAGAAACAAGGACTTGGTATAAATGTTTAGCTTTATCCAAATCGTAAATTATGCCAAAATTAAGAGATTTACTATCAGGAAGATATGGTCTGGAGGCAAATCAAGTGATGAATCATATGAATCATGGGTCCCTTCATAAATACAGATGAGATTATCTAGAAAAGACTCGTGGAGAAACATTTTATCTATTAGAATGGATCCCGGGAGATATAACAGGAGACCCACAAGTTGTTGGACTCCCAAAAATTTGTAGGCAGGAAACAGACTGATAAACTACTCAGCTTTAAACTCATAGTACCTTTAATGAAGAGGAAAGGATGATTCTGTGGGACATTAGGACAGAACTTTGAGCCCAGAGGATGGATCCATTGACCACCAAGGAAGCAACTATTTCTGGACCTTAAAACCTAATGGAGGAGCTCCTGGGTGGCTCAGTCAGGTGAGTGTCCAACTTCGGCTCAGGTCATGATCTCACAGTGAGTTCAAACCCCACACAGGGCTCACAGCTATTACACAGAACCTCTCGGATCCTCTCTCTGCCTTCCCCCTCCCCCTGCTGCCCCTTCCTTGCTTGCACTTTCTCAACAATAAATAAACATTTAAAAAAATCTAATGGAGTCTGCTCAGTTGAATTTCAAAATTGCTTTTTTCCTTTCATTTTCTCCTTTAGTGGATGGGGATACATATAACTTATCAGTGCCTGTCCCATAATTTTATTTTAGAAGCAGATAACTTGAGTCTTCAGTGTTATAGGTACACAGATGGAGAGGAATTTTGTGCCAGGATGAAATATATCTAGGGTTTCATTCACACTCATTTTAGATGATTTAATGATAAGATTTGATACTTTAGAACTAATGAGACTTAGATCCAATTTTGAACCTGACTTGACACTCTAAGAGTTGGAATTTTGGGGCACCTAAGGATGGAGTGAATTCATATTGCGTGTGAGAAATACACAAATCATTACTACAGGTGTAATGGGAAACGAATACATTTAGTTCTTAAAACATTTCCCAAAAGACAGTATTTTCTTGTTGGTTTGCTTTTTGCTGCTTCCAGTGAGAACTATTTGAAAGTCAGTGTGGATAATTCAGGAAGAAATTCCCCTTCCCTTAATTATCTTCTAAATTGAATATTGGCTTTAGACTAAAGTATTCATAGGATTATGTTCTTTACTGTGGAGGTGTGTGTGTGTGTGTGTGTGTGTGTGTGTGTGTGTGTGTGTGCAGGTCTATCTGTCTAAGAAATTAGGTTTTTTAAATTCTAACTGTATGTAAAAGTGTCAAAAAATCCATACATTGGTTTCTTTCCATCAGGTTAGGATACATTCTGTTGCAAACCATTGCCAAGATTTCAGAACACGCTACCCACTCATCTTTTGTTTGTTTTTTTATCTTTCAGCCACATTTCTCCCTAGCCTATTGTTTCCTAGTCACAACAATGAATGATAACTTCAATTATTTTTTGCTTGACTAATTACCACAAGTCTTCAGACCTAGACCGTGTCTCAACACAAAGGACCTTCCAAGAAATGTCAATGTTGTTGGTTTTATGCTGAGAAAATGAAACCCAATAGAGACTTCTCCACTTGGTAACTGAGAGAAAAACCCTATTGTTTCCTCAGGCCTGAGACAGTACTACGTGTTTAAGCTGAGAACTCATTAAACTTTTATTGTTTGGACACATTTATAAAAATATAAGGCAATCCAGAAATGATTACTGAAAATCCCACACTCTGTATTCTTGAGTGCTCTTCACTATTCTATTATAAAGTATTGCAACTCACTTACATAAAAAAGAATATTTAGGGCCCTTCTGAGCATCCTAAAAATGACAAAGGCTACCTAATATTTAAATCCAAGATACTAGGCCTGGTCCAGTTTCCCGAACTTGAAGAGAATTTAATGAAAATTTTCTGAATAATGAATTGTTGCCACATTCAGTGAGAGAAAAAAAATAATACATAGGCCAATTTGTGTCAGGTAGCTAAAACAACAAACTAATGGTATTTTATTTCTACTTCTCACTCGGGAGAAGTGACCTCTGGTCAACCAAAACAAAACAAAACAAAAAGTGGGATACCTCCTTCAGATGCCCACAGGCCTCAGAACCTCACAGCCCTTTCTGAATGAAATGGCTCACTGGTGAATCAGGGGCCCTCATGAGGTAATAACAGGGTAAAGGGGGAAGAGGAATACTTTTTCTCAGTCACTAGGGATCCTATTAGTTTGTGTAGAAGGAGAAAAGCATCCAAACTTTATTTTATTATTGTTTTTAAGAGCTGTTCAGCTTTGTGAGAAAGCAGACCATCATAAAAAAGAGGAGTTTAATATTCTACAGTATGTGTAGAAGAATGATCTTTCAAGGAAGAAAAGAAAAAGATTATCCTGCTTCCTGTTAGAGCATGTTGCTTTTCTGTCTTGGACCCCCCACCGTGAATTACAAAAAGAGGTAAAAGAAGAGCAAATGGCCACAGCCTTCTTCTCACCCTTCTCTGCTCGCCTTGGCTCAGGCGTCCCGGGACATCCTGAGCTGTTAAGCATCCACTAGAGGCAGACCATTCCAGAATATAAGCTCCAGTCCAAGCGGCACTACTGAATACCACATACAGGCTCCCAGGGGCCTGCTGACAAGATCGACCTGAGCGTGGCACACATTTCTTAGATTTCGAAGGCCCAAAATGGAATTGGCTTTTATTTTTTTTCTACAAACCTACCTGCCTCTGGTGTTCGCCATCTTGTGACTAAACACTGCCATCTACACAGTCACTGAAACCAGAAACCTAGGCACTGAAGAGGCCTCCTCTCTCTCTCCCTCACCTTTCACGTCTGATCACCGCTGAGATCTGTTCATTCTTCATATGAGGTATATCTGAAGTCCCTACTTTCTGCTCCATTTCCTGGGCTGCTGCTAATTGCAAGCCCTGGAAATTTCTCCTTGGAAATAACTCCCTAGCACTGACCTATGGGCTCTCTGGCTCTTCTCTATGTTTCATAGAGCCTTTTAAAAGTAGAATTTTAGGGGTGACTGGGTGGCTCAGTAAGGTGTCCAATGCTTGATTTGGGCTCAGATCATGATTTCATGGTTGTGAAATCGAGCCTCTTGTCTGGCTCTGCACTGACAGCTCAAGGCCTGCTTGGGATTCTCTCTCTCTCCCTCTCTCTCTCTGCTTCTCACCAGCTCTTTCTCTCTCTCTCTCTCTCTCTTTCTCTCTCTCTCTTTCTCTTTCCCTCTTCCCTCTTCTCTCTTTCTCCCTCAAAAAAATCCCCAAAAAACTAAAAGTAGAATTTTACAGGATGTAAGTAAAATTCAAATACAGTCTCATTACAAAGAAAAAACCAACCAACAAAACAAATATAGAAGCAAAACATAATAAAACCCTTTACATCTGCCCACCTCATGCTCATCACCACTATTAACACAATAATTTGTGTTCCCTCCAACTTTGTACTACACATTCATGTAAATATGCACTTGCACGCATAATCATTGCTGTTTAAACATAGATGGATTTATAACTTGGTGTGTTTACAATGTCTTGGAGATTATTTTATGTTAGTATATATAATAATATCTAACATTTATGTAGAAAATATTATCTGCAAAAACCATTCTAAGTGTTTGATATGCATTATCTCAATTAATTATCACAATATCTCTGTGTAGTTAGAACTATTAAGAGTATGTCTTTTTTGGGGCACCTGGGTGGCTCAGTTGGTTAAGCATCTGACTTTGGCTCAGGTCATGATCTTACTGTTCATGGGTTTGAGCCCCGCGTCAGGCTCTGTGCTGACAGCTCAGAGACTGGAGCCTGCTTCGGATTCTGTGTCTCCTTCTCTCTCTACCCCTCCCCAACTTGTGCTCTGTCTCTCTCTGTCTCTCAGAAATAAATAAATGTAAAAAAAAAAAGAGTATGTCTTTTTTACACATCAGAGAAAAGAGACATATAACTGTCAGCTAGTTGCAGGTAAAACAGAAATTTAAATATAAACTTCTACTTAATAGAAACTTAAATAACAAAATGAGGTAGCTAGGTAGCAGAATATAAAATCAATTTAGATTTCTATATACCAACAATGAATAATCAGAAAATATTAAAATATACAATAGCATGAAAAAATCAGGTAGCTAAGAATGAATATAACATGTACACTAGAACTATAAACAATAAAACCAGAAACTATAAAACATAATAGTGAGAAATTTAATTTAAGAATACCTAAGTAAGCAGAGTGATGAATCCCATTCCTGGAAGATTCCATTTTGTAAAAAAATAGAATTCTCCATAAATGGATCTATAGAATCAATATAATTTCAATTAAAATCCCACGAGGTCTGTGTGTGTTTGTGTGCCTGTGTGTGAACTGACAAGATAATTTTAAAGTTTCTATACAAACACAGAGGGCCAAGAATAGCCAAACTTATGCTAAAGAAGGCCAATGCTGGAGAATCCTACAGTCAAATATCAAATTCATTGCAAAGGAATAGGAATTATGATGGTAGAGACAACAAAACAGATGCCACAGAATGCAGAGCTCAGCGGGCCACACTTAAACAGTCACTCAATTTCTGAAATGGGCGCCACTGCAGAGGTGAGAAAGGATGGTCTTGTCAATAAATGGTGCTAGAACAATAGAATAGCCCATGCGAAAATGAAATCTTGACAATATCTTCCACATACACACACACACACACACACACACACACACAGCCCAATTCCAAATGGGTTACATAGATTAAAATAAGAAAAGTAGAACAATAAAGTTTCTATAAGAAAACATTGAAGGATATCTTTAAAACCCTGTGTTAGGCAAGGATATTTTAAGCAAACTGCAAGAACAGCAAAAACCCAAAAAGGAGAAAAATGGATAAATTACTCTAAGTTAAAGTGAAGAAAAAACTTTCTTTCTCAAAAGACTCCATTTAAGAGAGAGAAAGGGAAAGCCTTCGGGGTGGGAGGGGGCAAAGACATTTTCCATATGCATATATAGATGCATATATTTGCATCTAGGCTATATTTCTGTAAAACTTAGTAAGAGAAAGCAGATGGGCTCAGAGACTTCCACACATTATAAAAGACAAGCAAATGGCCAGTAAATAAGTATAAAGGGGTCAGTATCACTAATCATAAGTAAATGAAAATGAAAATAAAGTACTATTACACACCGATAGTGAATGAAAAATACTGTGAACATCAGTTGTGGAGGGCAGGATATTACAGCCATACTCTTGAGAATTTAAATTGGGGCACCCACTTAACATGCTTAAAGTGTTCACACCCTGTGATCCAGCAATTCTATTCTAAAATTAATTTGAGCCTGGGTCACGATTTCATGGTTCCTGAGTTCAAGCCCCTATCGGACTCTGCACTGAGAGCCCAAATCCTGCTTGGGATTCTGTCTCTTCCTCTCTCTCGCCTCCCATCTCACTCTCTCTTTCTCTCTCTCAAAATAAATAAATAAACTTTAAAATAAAATAATAGAAGGAATAAATGCATTGTGGCATATTTACACAAGGGACACCACACACTAATAAAAGCTAATAAATTGTAACTACATTCTATAATGTGGATAAATCTTTATCTTAAGAGAAAACGCCAGACACAAGTGTACATACCATATGATTCAGTTAGATAAAGTTCAAAAATGCAAAGCCAGTCTATGGTTGTACAAGGTAGAATAATGGTTACGTTAACGTAACTTCCCTCAGGGAAAATGGAGGGTACTTCTGATATTTTATATATTGCTAATTTTTTTCTGAGTACTGCTTTTATTTGTATGTATTTTTCTGAAAATTAATCTATCTTACAAGAGTTTTGTACACATTTTTATGTATGTGATACTCTGATAAATTAAATTTAAAAACATAATAAAAGAATGGAATTAATTTTAATATGCTAACAAGTTGGGAAACATATGAAATGAACAAGTTATTAAAAACTTAACTCTTTAATACTGACTCAGGAAAAAGTTTCAACTAGTACCTGTAGACTATTAAAGAAAAGAAGCTTTTTATGCATTCTTTATTTCATTTGTGATATCAGGATTTTATTATGCTTGTAGAACAATTTGGGAAGATTTTCATAATTACCATAATTTCTCTACTCTAGAGCATTTTCTATAAAATAGAAATAAGAGGTTCTTGAAAATCTGGAAAACAAAAGATATTATTTTGACCTGATGCAGATTTAGGGGTAGATATTTGGCTACCTTTAATTTTCTTGTATTCAGATATTCCAACTCTAATCTATGAAGATTTTTTATGTTCTTTAAAGTTAATTTGGAGTTCTAAATTTCCCAAAAACAAGGAAGTATGTAATGGGATCTTTCCATATCATCCTTCAACTTTTCATTAAAGTTTTAAAAAAATTTTTTAATGTTGTGTTTGTTTGAGAGGGAGAGAGACAGAGTGTGAGCAGCAGAGAGGCAGAGAGAGAGGAAGACATAGAATGTGAAGTAGGCCCCAGGCTCTAAGGTGTCAGCACAGAGCCCAGCACAGAGTTCAAGTGTGGGGCTTGAACTCATGAACTGTGAGATCATGACCTGAGCCAAAGTCGAACGCTCAACCAACTGAGCCACCCAGGTGTCTGTAAAGTTTTTAAGTTAGAAAATTTTGAGTATGATTTGATTGCCTATGAGTAATGGTGACAGGACTTATACTTGTCTACTGGTTGACATAGGTATGAAACAATATGTGTGTGCTGACGCATGAATGCAAAGTCAGAAAAATGAGGAAAGAAGTAATAGAAGTTATTGGAAGGATTGTGAACTTAAATTACAATGGTGACTAATCAAGAATAACATGTGCAGGAGACCACAGCCGATGTTTAGACTATGTGGTTCTTATCACATTAGATAGCACAATGTGTCAATGTGTATGTGTGTTAAATTGAATCATTGCTTGGAAACTGAGTATAAGAGAGTATTCCACACTCCCTTAAAGGGATCAGTGGTTGNTTGGAAGAAATGGCAAGAAAATGCTGTTAGATCTCTGCGGTAAGCATGACACAGGCTTCTGATAGGCTAACTGAGCAACCCAAGACCCAGACTGGGACACCCATCATCACATCAAGCTCCAAGAAAGGGAAGAGAATCAGAGAGAAAGGATGATAAAGCAGAGAGATTTATATTAATATTTGAGGATTCTTCTAAGGAGTAGATAGGTGAATAAATGAAATTCAACTTCCATACCTAACTTTCCATCAGACAGTTTCTTTTTTTAAAAAAAAAATTGTTTTAATGTTTTATTTATTTCTGAGAGAGAAACAGCATGATCCGGGGAGGGTCAGAGAGAGAGGGAGATAGAGAATCCGAAACAAGCTCCAGTCTCTGAGCTGGCTGTCAGCACAGAGCCCGTCACAGGGCTCAAACCCACAAACCTCGAAATCATGACCTGCGCCAAAGTCAGACGCTTAACTAACTGAGCCACCCAGGAGCCCCTCCATCAGACAGTTTCCCATGGTGTCTTCTGCCCGCTCTTTCTATCAGCTTAAATATTTAAAACTTAAAGAATGTGGGGACAGGGTAATATAATCAATCTATGTCAGTGACTCTTGCTCACTATTGTATCAAGTATCAAGCGCTGAGGACCTGGTGAGTTCTCAATTACCATTTGTTAAAAGACAAATGAATTAATGAGTGAATTAAAAAAATGATTATGATGTCAGACGGCACATTCAGGTTTATGACCTGCAGGCAATGAGACTTGCACAGCTCAGATTACTGAAAGGAGGGTGCGTGGAGAAGGACATAGAGAAGAAATGCATGTATCAGCTCTAAAATATAATTAATCACAACTTTTTAAAAATAAATTCCAATAAATGCAGATTATGTTTCCTAAATGAAATTTAAGAGGAAACATACCAAATCAAAAAAATAGTATAAACATGAGCAATAGAGATAAATGTACAAATGAAATTTTAAAGAAAATAGCTAAAACAGTAAAATGATGACATTTCATCCAAAAATAATAGAAGGGCTTTCGTGAAAAAACTCATAGCAGATCAAGGACCAATAAAGAGCTGATTATTAGAGTGGTAGTAATTATTTTTTAATTTTTTAAACTTTTATTTACTTTGAGAGAGAGCGAGAGACAGAGCATGAGTCGGGGAGGGGCAGAAAGAGAGGAAGACACAGAATGTGAAGCAGGCTTCAGGCTCCGTGCTGTCAGTACAGAGCCAACGCGGGCCTCTAACCCACAAACCATGAGATCATGACCTGAGCCAAAATCGGGTGCTTAACCTACTGAGCCACCCAGGTGCTCCACAGTGGTAGTAATTTTAGGTAAATGCTAGGCTGGTCTGGCCTAACCCAATGTCTATGTTCCAGTAAAGGAAACATTATTGAATGTAGACTCATTATCTACGAATTTGTCAATCATTGGACTTCATTAGCCAGTTGATGGATGTTAATCAAACATAAAACAATGTACTGTGCAGCTAGCAAATCATTTTTAGCAAATTCCACTGTAGATCTCTAAAACGAGACCAACATGAAGTCAAAAATGCCTTCAAATTGCATTTTTAAAGTGTTAGGGATTTCCACTTTCAAAAAAGATGAGGAAAATCACATTATCATTTCTTTCACCTTAACAGAAACAAGCTAGGTAAGCTATAAATTCAAAGTTTGTTCTTTTTTTTAAATATGTCAGAGATCCGAGGATGCCAAGAGACCTAAATTAACTGATTTCCATAATATGACAATTTATTCTTAGGAGTGAAGTAATTCATGATCATTGTTATGCCTTCCAAAGAGGCCAGCTGATTTTATTTCTGGGGAGAGCTCTTCCTGGCTTGCAGATGGCTGTCTTCTCACTGTGTCCTTACAGGGTGGAGAGAGAAAGAGTGGGCTCTCTGCTCTCTCTTCTTACAAGGACACAAATCCTATTTGATCAGAGCCCCACCCCTATTTAATTTTAATGAGTTCCGTAAAGGTCCTGTCTCCAAATATAGCATATTGGTGTTAGGGCTTCAACATCTGAATGAAGGTGGGGTGGGGCTGGCGATGGAAACATTCAGTCCATAATAGGTAATAACAAGTGTTTTCTCAAAAAAAAAGAAGAAGAGGAAGAAGACTTGAGCTTATTGGAGAACTGTTGATTTTATTGGCCTTACTGTTTTTTTGTGTGTTTTAGATATACATCCCTTCCCATGGAATATGAAACTAGAGGAAACACATGGGGGGTAAAAGGGTACTTCTGCACCTAGAAAAGTACCTGGAATGTGCTGAGAGAAGGTATTTATTTTTTGAAGTAATTCTCTCAGTGAAAAACAAACAACAATTCAAGTAGCAAATGGAAAAGTTTATGTACCAGCCCGTAAGTTATAAATATGTGAATAATTCCAAACATTTGTAGCATTTCGAAGTACTTCATGAAATAATGTTTTACCATCTCGCCTCTCCAAAGTATAGGAGCAAAACAAGCCAAGCAACAACGAAACCAAATAATAAATTTCATTTCAAGAAATATGGAAAAACTGCATGGCCATAATGAAAAACAATGACTTAATCAGATATTGCATTGAAACAATTCAGTGAAAGAGTTCTATGGGAAGAATGTTTTGGAAGAAAAATTAATCTGAAGACGCATCCAGGCTGCTCCTTACTCCTAAAATAGATCTCAATTTCAGGAAGAAAATAGCCTCTTTTTCTAGTATTGTATCTAAGATATTCAGGGCACAAACTATAAGACTGAAAATACAAAGAAGGGACTTGGTTCCTGACCTTTCATGCTTTCCCCAAGAAATGTTTTCTCTGCTGGTATCCAAGAAAAATAAAAGTCATTTGTATAGCTAGGATGTAATTAATGACAAGAAACAAATAAAGACATATGTGCCGAAAACAGTATTGCTGTCGGCTAAAAATTTGATGTGTCTTACATATCTGTGGCCCATAAGAAATCAGTGTCTTTCCCAGGTACATTGTTTACCTCTTGGCTTTAAAAACAACAAAAAGAGATTTTTTTTTTTCATGAGCACAGGGACTGCTGAGTGGCCATATGTCTTTGCCAGTGGATGGACTGGGTTTTCTTTCGTGAATAGGAAGATGCATACAGAATGCACAGGCTTCCCCACCATGCATTTCATGTTTCTCTCCATCCAGCAGTGTCTGTGGGCCCTGGAGATGCTGCTTCACCTTTGAAGCTTGGAGGGAGCTGCAGACAGGAATATGCTTTAGTTTCCATAAGCAGCAAAGGTTTGTGGGGATTTTTTGTTTTTTGTTTTTTGGGTTTTTTTGTTTGTTTTTTGTTTTGTTTTTGTTTTTGTGTGTTTTTGTGTGTGTGTGTGTGTTTGTTTTGGTTTGGTTTGGTTTGGTTTTTTTTGCGAGAAAGAGAAAGCACAAATGGAAGAGTGGCAGAGAGAGGGGGCAAGAGAAAGAATCCCAAGCAGGCTCTGCACCCTCAGCGCAGGGCCTGATGCGGGCTTGAACTCACGACCCATGAGATCATGATCTGCACCAAAGTCGGTAGCTCAATCACTGAGCTGCCCAGGCGCTCCAAGCAGCAAAGGCTTTTAACCGATTCTTCCTCTGGTACTTTCTTGGCCCAATATTAGTGAAGTATGTTCCTTTTCTCCTCTACTTGTATTTGACCCTTAGAATCTGCCTTAGTTTATTTTTTTTTGTTTTTATTTTATATTTTATTTTATTTTATTTTATTTTATTTTATTTTTACAAATAGTTTAGTGTCAAATTAGTTTCCACGNGTTTCCTTAGGAACTTCCACACTGTTTTCCAGAGGGAATCTGCCTCAGTTTAGAAGAGTTTCACCACCTTTGATCTTAAATATCATTTTTCTGGAAATAAAGCTGGGATCCACTTAAGAGAAAAGGAAGTTCACTACCAGGTTGATTAAAATATACTTTCAAGGGTGCCTGGGTGGCTCAGTCAGTTAAGTGTCTGACGTCAGCTCGGGTCATGATCTCACTGTTAGTGGATTTGAGCCCTGCGTTGGGCTCTGTGCTGACAGCTAGCTCAGTGCCGGCAGCCTACTTCGGATTCTGTATCTCCCTCTCTCTCTGACCTTCCCCTGCTCACGCTGTCTCTCTCTCTCAGAAATAAATTAAAAAATTTAAAAAATTTTAAATATACTTTCAAGTGTTCTTGGGGATAATCTCTTAAAAATAATTAAAATCAGTCTTTTCCATGAAACTTCAGTAAACTCAGGATTCGTGTACAAAATTTATCTACTTATTTAGAACTATAAACAAATAATATAGAGAAGTCTTTCATATATTACTATGGTCTTTAATTATGTGGGTCCCAAATATATTATAACCCAGGTAGCAAATTTAAGAAAATTAGTAATTCTTTAAGTGCAGTAGATGCTGTTGGTGTCCCACCCAAATTCTCTAGCACTTTCCACCCAATGCATACCTACTAAACTTCCAACAGCATCCCTGCTTTACTCGAAGTTTCTCCCTGGCTCTTGGAGCTCTCTTTGCTGTCTATGTGGCAGGTTGGAAGGGCCAAGGAGTTAATATTCCCCTGAGTGGTCCTTCATCAATGCCAAGTTAGAATTGTAATATTAATATCCCAACTCACTCACACCTCGGAGCGGTAACCGACTGTGGCTCAGTCGGTTAAATGTCCGACTTTGGTTCAGGTCATGAGCTCATGGTCCATGAGTTCTAGTCCTGTGTCAGACTCTTTACTGACAGCTCAGGGCCTGGAGACTGCTTCTACACTGGCTCCCATGGTCCACAGAAGGATTAAGCTCTATGTATAGACAGTGGTAACTTGATTGTTATCAAATACTTTATTGGCCACCTTCCTCCTCTGTCTGACTTTTTCATTCCCCTTCTAGTATTCTCTGGGATCATCTCCCAAGTAGGCTTTTTGTTCCTTAATCCCTGTCTCAGGGTTTGCTTCTGGGGGATGCAAACAAAGACATTATGGAAATGTTGCTCATTCACTCTGCAATTGTTCAGAGATTTAATTTTCCCAAAGGGAATGAATCAGCACTTCTTGACTTCAGTGATAAAATTGACACTTTTAGTGGCTGCACCAAAAAGCCTTCACCAGTGAGATTATTTTGCCAAAGGTCTACTACAGAACAGATTTCATACAAATGTCAGCCTACCGTGCACAGGGAGCCTTTTCTTTATGGCACCCCAAATGTCATTACCTGTAGATCTTTACTGGGAGACCCATGAGTTTCCTGGGGAATTATAAACCTTGGTGTTGGTATCCTGAAGACATTGAGGAAGACTTACTGCGACTCTCATAACACAATACATACGTAATGATAATACATAATAATATAATCTCCTTTTTTAAAAGATTTATTTTAAGAGAGAACAAGCAGGGGAGGGGCAGAGAGAGAAGAGAGAGAGAATCCCAAGGAGGCTCCCCACTGTCAGTGCAGAGCCCCACAGGAGGCTCCATCTCACAAATCACAAGATCATGACCTGAGCCAAGGTCAAGAATCAGACCTCAGGGCACCTGGGTGGCTCAGTCGGTTAAATGTCCGACTTTGGTTCAGGTCATGAGCTCATGGTCCATGAGTTCTAGTCCTGTGTCAGACTCTGTACTGACAGCTCAGGGCCTGGAGACTGCTTCAGGCTCTGTGTCTCCCTCTCTCTCCGCCCCTCCCCTGCTCACATTCAGTCTCTCTCTCTCTCAAAAATAAATAACCATTAAAAAACATTAGAAAAAAAGTATTGGCTAACATTGTCAAGGTGATCCTGAGCCCCGCAGTCCTTCTAGTTTTTCTAAGTGCATGATTCCAGGCTGTAGGGTCAGTAATATGTGGCTTCTCTGCAAAGAAATTTCATTTTTATATGAAGGAAGAATAAAGACCCAAAAGAAAGAGTCTGATTTCTGCCTCAAAATCATGTTCAAGACATAAAAGCACTTCCCATTTCTGTAGAAGCGGGCCTTTTTTTTTTTTAAATTGAACCAGTAACATATAGTTTCATTTTTCCTACATAAACCTGGCATATTTGGTGACAAAATGTTTTGTTTGTTTGCTTGGTTTTTGCCTAAAAACATTAATGATTTCAACATCTACTTCAGCAGTGGGTCATAGAAACAGTCACACAGAGTAATGGACCAGATCAACAATACCATCATAAACGTCAAAGATTTAAGAAACACTAAGGAGCAAGAAGAGGGACCCAGAGATTTATAAAAACTGTTCTTAGTTCACAAAAATTAAGATGTGTCTGATGAAGCATGAGCCTAGAATATAAAAGAGAAAAAGAAAAACCATGACCTTATAAATAGTGTGACCATATGTACCTATATATCTAGGTGTTCAATACAGATTGCAAACAACAGTAACCAAGACCCAGATCAGAAGCAATGCTTTGATGTGGTTCATCTATACAATAGAATACTACATGGCAATGAGAAAGAATGAAATCTGGTCATTTTTAGCAACGTGGATGGAACTCGAGGGTATTATGCTAAATGAAATAAGTCAGGCAGAGGAAGACAGATACCATATGTTTTCACTCATATGTGGAACAGGAGAAACTTAACAGAGGACCATAAGGGAGGGGAAGGGGAAAAAATAGTTAAGGAGAGAGAGGGAGGCAAACCACAAGAGACTCTTAAATACTTAGAACGAATGGAGGGTTGATGCCGGGGGGAGGGGGAGAGGGGAAAGGGGATAATGGGCATGGAGGAGGGCACTTGTTGGGATGCGCACTGGGTGTTATATGGAAACCAATTTGACAATAAACTATATTAAAAAATAAAAATAAAAAATAATTAAATTTTAAAAAAATTTTAAAAAAGAAGCAATGCTTTGAAGTGCTCCTTTACCCCTACACTCAAAAGCTTACCGTGTTTTTAACCAAGAATCTCAACAAAAGAATGTGATTTTATTCTATATCAAGCAAAGGAGGAAGATGCATCTTTTAAATTTGATGCGGATTCGGCACATCAAAAGAATAAAGAAATTGTTTCATCCGAGGGAAATAATGGATTTGCAAGAGTTATAAATATGAAAACAAATTAATATGGAAATTATAGTTACACTTTATAAGGATTATCAAAGTCACCAAATATAGAATCTTTTTTTTTTTCATCAAAAGTGTTACAACGAAGACAACAAATCATTCGCTGTTAAGGTTTTTAGCAGGCATTCGGTCTTTCACTGTGGCATGGATGGATTAAGGCTACATTAACGGTAACCAAGTGGCTTGTATATGCCGGGAGCAGGTGGTTGATCTTGGTGTGCTTAGTTTCCCTTACTTTCTAATTTCTTTTGGTCATTTGAACTGCTTGTTGAGTATGGTAAGGGGAATAGTACAAGGTGACAATTGTACACATAAGCGTTCAAAATAGAACATTCTTCATATTTCATTAGCAACACAGCTAAAATATGCGAGAAAATATTAGGGTTGGCTTTCTCTAACTTCTCCCTTTAATTGCTCATGCTTGAACTGCAAAACCAGGGAAGCAAAAGGAAGATGCTGTGATTTACATTTTATATAAAAAGAGTCTTAGAATCAGAACGAATCCCAATTATTTCACTGTGATACTCCATCATAAAGTAAAACGAGGCATTTCATATTTGTGAGAAGGAGGGGCAGGTTCATAAGAAATATTACAGGGGGTGAGGATGAGAGAAGAGAGCGAGAGGCAGGGAGAGAGAATGCTTCTTGCAGTTTATAAATGAATGCTCTTAATAACTCTCAGGATTTAAACAGAGAACTTGTTTAGGGAAAGTGCAGTGAAGAAAAAGCTCCTGTTGTGTCCAATTTGCTTGATTATTTAAAAATAAATTCTGCCTAGGACTAAGGAACTTTAAATGATAGAGCTTTATTAAGTAAAAAGTTTGGCATAAATGGTATATACCCTTGAATTCTTCGATGAGCTCTTTTTGAAAAAAAACAATAGAGTTGCCAACTATGGATAAGGGCCATCTGGTACTTAAACAAGACAATTGCAAGGAACATATGCCAAGGGAAGGCATTCATCATCACTGTGACCTGTTAGGAGGTATTTTCGCTCTAATAAGGCCACATGGTAATATCAGCAGTCATGTAGCAGGTGCATGTGCACTGTGTAGATTTTCAAAAGAAGTCTTTCCCTATGGAAGATCTCAAAGCATTTCTCGTGGGTATAATGTACCCATGCCACAAACACCAGCTAAAACCCATGGCGGAGAACAAATTTCGCCAAAGTTAGCAAATGGAGCAGATTCATGAGCTTAAATAATAATAGGAAAATATCTCTTTTAAGCCATTGGATTTTGCAGGGATTGGTTAGGCAGTGATAGATAATCAGCACAGCTACTAATGATGCATCCATGAATCAATTAGTTTATTATTTTAGTGGTGTACAATAGAGGTTAGTAGAAACTTAACTTTCAAAGTTATTAGCGACCTGTGGAAAGATAGCCATAGGCTACATCTCCTCCATAAATTATTCTTTTTTAAATGTTTATTTATTTTTGAGAGAGAGAGAGAACGAGAGCATGAGCAGGGGAGGGGCAGAGAGAGAGGGAGACGCAGAATCTGAAACAGGCTCCAGGCTCTGAGCTGTCAGCACAGAGCCCGATACAAGACTGGAACTCATGAACTGCGAAATCAAGACCTGAGGAGAAGTTGATAGCTCAACTGACTGAGCTACCAGGTGCCCCTCCTCTAGAAGTTCTTACAACATTGAGAAAACCATTGACTTTGTACCTTCAAGTTCACTGAGTTTTTTTGACTGTTACAAACCTGACATGCACACTTACACCCATATCCACATGGCTCTAAATCTATCTTTCATGAGTGTAGGAATAAAAATGTAAGAGTAACCAATGGAAGATTTGAATTACGAAAAGAGTCTTTAACATAAGAAATGGAATAGAAGGGGTAGAAGATCAACATCTTTATGCAAGCAGGAGATAGGAGAGAAGAAAGGGAAAAGAAACAGAAAAGATGGCAACAAAAATGAAAATGTAGAAGAGTTCATTATGTTAAAATAAATAACTATGAGAGGAAAACGCAATTAAATATTTTTTTCCTGTCTAGAAAGAGTTAAGATTCTAATCTAATCACATTGCTTTTCCTATAATCCTCAGTGGACCCTCGCTGATTCCCTTATAAAGCTAGAAGTATATTTATCTTTCAAAGGTATAGGCTTCCCAGTTTGGATGTTATCTTTCATTATATCTCTTTCTTCCTTTCTTCCTTCCTTCTTTCCTTTCTTTATTTTTATTTTTATTTTTATTTCTGAGAGAGAGAAGCAAGAGAGAGAGAGAGAGAGAGAGTCCAAGCAGAGGAGAGGCAGAGAGAGATAGAATCTTAAGTAGGCTCCATACTCAGCACAGAGCCCAACACAGTGCTCAATCTCACAACCCTGAGATCATGACCTGAGCCGAAATCAAGAGTCCAAGAGTCGGACGCTTAACCAACTGAGCCACCCAGGCACCCCTTTTATCCTTTACTTTAGAGATCACTTCTTAAGACAAATAACCAACTCGTTTTATACAAGTCACTGAACAATTGGCTCATAATAATGATTTTGTATTCTGACTGCCCTGCATTAAGTTTCTTCTCATGAGAGGCATGAAAAAAAAATCACCTGCTATGGTTTCTCAGCCTCTCCTCCACCCGCAGAAGGCTGGTGTGCTTAATAGGTACATTTAGACATAATTTCTTTCCTCTTTAACCAGTTTCTTCTCTTATATAGATTTCTATGGATATATTTCCATGAATTTTGTGTATTATAGATATTCACTCAGAGAAATTAGAAGTTGGAATTACAATTTCGGGGAATTTGTAGAGTCTCTGGGATTATTTCAAAAATGAGTTCACTGCAGCCCAAAGTGTCAAAGGGCACACAACTTCTTATCAGTAGAAGTGCAATTGGTACCCAGCCTTGTAGACTATACCAGAATCATTCACAGCATTTTATAGGTTTACCTACATATGTTAGAGGAGTCAGTTGACTCCTCTATTTTTATTTACTAGCACTTTTGCCTCCACCTTCTATAAGCAAGATGGCTGTCAATTACAGCGCTAGCTGAATAGATGAAATGAAAGTTGCAGACATTACCTGTCAAGTCTGGTTGTCTCCTCTGGGCAGAAGATACTGCCTATCTCTCATTCTGGTACTTAGAAATTTATGAGAAATTCCTATGACATACACCCACGTCAAAGTTCAGAGATTTCTTTTTTTTTAAGTTTATTGATTTATTTTGAGAGAGACCTCCATCTCTCTCAAGTAGGTGAGGGCAGAGAGAGAAAGAGAAGAGACAGAATTCCAAACAGGCTCTGCAATGCCAGCACAGAGCGGGACTCGAAACCACAAAGCCGTTGAGATCATGACCTGAACCAAAACTAAGAGTCGGACGCTTACCCAACTGACCTGCTCAGACGCCTCCAGAGATTTCGACAATAGCTAATCTATCCATTAATTTCCATCTCGTGCAAGCATTAAATTTTTTTACTTAGAAATTGTGAGGTATGTTAATTTAGGACCAGAATATACAGCATTCACAGGTAATATTTTTACTGAAGTTTAATTGACATATAACATTATATTTGTCAGGTGTAAGACACAATGATTCGATATTTGTATTTATTGTGACATGATCACCACAATAAATCTAGCTAACACCCATCACCTTTCATGGTTACATTTTTTTCTTGTGATGAGAACTTTTAAGATCTACTCTCCTGGCAACTTTCAAATATGCAGTACTATTATTAATAGTATAGTTAGTATGTATTAATAACTATAGTTACCATGCTATGCACTATATCCCCGTGGCTCATTTATTTTACAGCCGGAAGTTTGTACCTTTTGACCACCTTCACTCATTTTACCCAACCCCCACCCACCATCTCTATCAACCACCAGTCTGTTCTCCCTCTGAGTCTTGGTTTCTGTGTTTGTTTTATTTTATTTTTGATTTTTGTTTTAGATTCCACACATAAGTGAAATTATACAGTATTAGCCTTGCTCTGACTTATTTCACTTGCTATAATTCCCTCAAAGTCCATCCATGTTGTCATACAAAATTTATAAATATGTGCCATGATATTAGGCTGCCAGATTCCAGTATTTCTGTTAAAAATCATAAGATTTCAGGAATAGAAGACACCTTAGAAATTATCTACTTCCTCATTAATACACGAAGAAGCAGAAGCATGGAGAAGTGAAGTAGCTCGCCTGAGGGGTAACAGGTAATTCATGTGGGATCATTGGCTAGAAACCAGATCCTCTGATTCTCACTCCGGAGCCCACTTATCACTGCTGGGGAGAGGAGGACAACTTTGGGGTAGCTAGTTGGTTTTTTATTCTTCCACTAAACTATTTTTGATTTACGTGTTTATGAACCAGTTCTTCTGAAGACAGAACCACCAGCGGGAGTTTACAACAGAGAAAAATTCATCCATTTCACTCATTCATTAAGTGGTATGAGTTGCTCCAAGCAGTGGAGATGGATCTCTTCCCTTTATGGAGCTTGTGTTTAGTGTGGAGGGAGAGGGATGGAGATGGATGGTCTAAAGAAAACAAATCAATAGTACAAATAAGTTATATAGGAGCGCCTGGGTGGCTCAGTCAGTTGAACCTCAGACTCTTGATTTAGGCTCAGGTCATGATCCCAGGGTCTGCGTTGGGCATGGAGTCTGCTTAAGAGTCTCTCTCTACTCCTCTCCTCCCCACTTGCACACACACACACACACACACACACACACACACACACACTGTCATTCTGAAATAAATAAATAAATAAATAAATAAATAAATAAATAAATAGGTTTATATAACGATCCATCCTGAGAAGAAGGCAAAATGGAATGAAAGATAGGGTGACCGCTTCAGATTAAAGAAGGTCTCTTTGAGGCATAAATCCTTGTACTAGGAAATGAATAACTACAAACATCCAATCATGTCTGCTTCTGGGAAGAGCACAGATTGTGAGGCAAAGAGTCTGAGGCCAGAACATGGCTGGAGAGAATAATCTGGAGGGAGAAAGGCCAATGTGGCTGGAGCATGGTGACTGAAGGAGAGAGTGGGAGGTGATGAGGTCAGACGTAGGTAGGAACCTTATCAAGTCCATGAAAAAGAAGCTTGAATCTCATTCTTACCGTATCCATTTGAAAGTTTTACACACAGAACTATCATTCTTCAATTTATTTTTGTTGCTTCCACCCACCATGACTGCATACATGGAGAAAAAATTACAAGGAGGCCATTATTTTTTAGTCTGTATTTTGTGGTGTGCAATAGAGAGTAAAACAACCTAATCAAATAAGACAAGGCAAAATATAACTGGAGTTATTTGAGCATTATTTTGTCAAACCAATTGGGGAAAGCAAGTCAAAGAAAAGGACATCTGACATCTGGAAGCTGATAGCAAAGGGAGGAACTTGCCATCCAAGAGATTCAATACAGTTTAAGAATCTAAGAACTTTGTGAAGATGGTCATTAAGTCTCATGATTCAAATTATGTGGTCACGATCAGCTTTGCAGAAGTCACAGTAATGAATATCAATGAGAATATTAATGTGTTACATTCTCAATCTATCTTATTTTCACATTCTTTGCTCTTGACTTTAATCATTCTACCTTTTTTCATGACCTGTCCTTGAAGTAATGAAGATGCTTCCTAAGCCATTTAAATCCCTTGTCCTCCCAGGACTCACATGCTGAAGCACCTAATTTAATAAGTGGTAGACCTGACCCTTATAATATATGTGAAAAGACACCACGAGAGGTAAATAGACATCATTTATCAGTAAGGCACTTCGTTAATATTTTATATATGCCACCTCACTTATCTTAACATCAAAATCATAAGATAGATATTCTTTTTTCCATTTTCCAAATAAGGACATTGAGGCTTAAAATGTTTGACAAGCTGTCCTGGGTCATAGAGCCAGTAAATGAAAGAGTTGAGATTTTTAACCTGGAAGAGTAAGATCCCAAATCGAAGGTCTTCTTCTTTTTACCCTTCTTCCAAAAGAAGTCTTCCTATCATCAAGAACCTCAGGTAGATTTCAGCCTGGCCTTCAGTAGACCTTGTGAGACCCAGAGTGTGTACCAGTTTTCAGTTTTATTAATCACCTCCTCATCAGTAAAGGAGGTGTTCTCACGTATTTTTAAAAACCTGACTAATAATTAATTGTATACTCATGGTGATCCAGGAAATTAGAATTTGCGTAATATGGTAACAGCTCTAAAGTTGTCTTTTACAAAACAACTTTTATAAAGGCTGCATGTCATGTAAAATCCTCCCCCACTCTTATTACAGTTCAACGATGCAAATTGTTTTCCTTTTTGTGGTAATTTAATGCTCCCTTGAACTGCCTCTCGTGATTTCGGAAGCTGGCTTCCAAACAGTCATGCTCACCTGTACAGACTCCCACAATGAGAAATTCATTTTCTGCTTGACTTTGTAAGTGAAATTACACTCTGACACCACCCCCTTCTGTTGCCATTGAAAGGTCTTAATGAAACATGGCATCGGAAATTTATTTGCAAGGTTGTCTCCTATTATATCCTTTGGTCTGAAAATCCTTCTTTATTTATTTATTTTTAAATATTTATTTATTTTTGAGAGAGAGATAGAGACAGCATGAGCAGGGGAGGGTCAGAGAGAGGGAGACACAGAATCCAAAGCAGACTCCAGGCCCTGAGCTAGCTGTCAGCACAGAGCCTGATGTGGGGCTCAAACCCACGAACCGTGAGATCATGACCTGAGCCGAAGTCAGATGCTCAAACGACTGAGCCACCCAGGCACCCCTGAAAATCCTTCTTTAGATCCTTGGGCCAAGAGTTTGTGTGTGGGGTGGTGGCAGTGATGGAGGGGGTATACTCCCAGTATGGCCAGGAAATCAAACATATTGTTAGGTCTTCAAACTGAGAAGTCATTTTCAGAGAGATCTTAACAATTATTTAAAAAAAAAAGCTGTTCTCAGGTCAAAACTATATAGATGTTTACATTTTACCATTGCCTTAGGTTGTCTTTAAATAGAATGTTTGTATGTTTCAATAAGTCAGAAATTAAAGGAAAGCTGAATATCCTTTAGAAAGGGAAGTTATCTAGATAATGAAACTCACTGCTCAAGGTATAGCTGCAGAAGTAAGATGATTAATGTCATGATCAAGTGTTTTGGAGGTACCAAAACGCTGCCTCCTTTGCTCTCCCCATTCTGAGAAACCAAAACCAACCATATTTAAGGAGCAGTCTGTTCAGATGTCCCGATTTGAACACACTCACCCAAGACTCTTCCAACATCTTGTGTTTCTAATCACACTAACCTACCCTGGGGCAGCCAGTTTCCTAGTCAATCTGTACTCAAGGATCACCTACACAGCTCCCTGAGTTATCTCCCAGTGTCTTACTTCCACACCCAAAGGAAACAACTTACTCCCTTCCCCTTGTATCATTATATTAATACAATACGATGAGTGGTTTGGTATCCTAGATAATATAGGTTGGCACTAACCACACCCTTCTTGATTATCCTGACTATGGCTGTATCCCCAGCAAAAATCTAACACATAGTAATGATTCAAAAGAAATTTACTGAGCAAATAAATGAACAAATAACTGTACGGTAGTTGTTTTTCTTTCAAAATTGTGCAAACCAAGTTAAGTTTCTAGACTCAAAATTAGGGAAAGAACCAGAATTCATTTCCATGACATTTTTTAGGTAATGCTGGACTTTGAATTAATCTCGTTTTCCCTGTCCTTGTCACCTCGTGTTTTGCTATCTTGTGGCTGCAGTTTTCCTCACAAATTGTTGACTGCTTATTTTTAAAATGCAATATGAACTTGAACATGGGCTAATGTTTGGTTTTTTGTAGACCTGATACATTTTTAGCTTTAATCTTTACCAATGGCAAGTGTTAGAGGCCAACTTGACTCCGGCGGTTCTCTACAAATCGTATTTTTCTGGGATCTTTCAGAAGTCATTGTTTTCCCAGGAGCTGTGACATAACTTCTTCCAATTCACTTTCCTTCATCCCCAAGGCTGAGTTAGCATCCTTCTCACTGCACTTACTCTTAACTTCTATTGTAAGTGACAATCAATTCTTCCCACTCTGGACTGTGTGTGTGTTTAAAGCCTGCAACCCAGTCACTTGTTTTTCTTTTTCTCCAAAACTTAACACAGTGCTTAACATCTAGTAAAATCTTAATATATATTTGGTAAATAAATGTATAAATAAATAAAGAATAATAATGATAGATAGATAGATAGATAGATAGATAGATAGATAGATAGATAGATGATAGATAAAATGATAACATTTAATTCTGGGGAGACAGACAGATTCCCTTTGGAGTCCGTCATAAACCTAAAGCAGACTTTTGCCCACAGGACATTGATTTTGGAGTCTACACTAAAAGCTGATATGTAATTGATCAGGGGGAATGTGAGATAAAAAGCAGGAGTTCTGAGGATTTTTCACCACATACTAAGACATTTTTCTCTTAAGATCTACAACTTCATGTGCTTTTTGTTTAAGTGTTAGATGTGAGAAAAACAACCTAGATATCCTCAATCCCTCAGTGTGGAATTTGAAGAGAGTCTGATGGAGTTCATAAATTTGTCCTAGTTTTCTGAAACACCCCCTGGCATGCAGATCTGTAGGCAACAATTATCAAGTCCCTCCCTCATGCTCTTGTGCTGTGCTGCAACAGAAAGAGAGTCGCTTATTAGGTGAATTACTGCAAGGTATAACAGAGACACAGTCATTATTTTCTATCCCAAGTGCCTAATCTTGGTTCTCACCGCCTGGAGATCATCATTATTAATAATTCCAGGCCCTGAGCTAAGTCAGACTGGTGTACATTAGCATATTTAATGCTCATGACAGCTCAGTGAGACTCAAGCCTAGTTACATTTTATGAAAATTAGAGTCATGCAAATTTCAATTATCCAAATCTGAAGTAATTTAATATAAAAATATCAACACAGTCTCACTTTATTTACAAAATTTCAAAGGTAGTAAATGTCTCTCAAGTTTTAAAAGTATGAAGAATTGTCTAAGCTATTTATATTTTATTTATTTTTAATTTTTTAACATTTATTCACTTTTGAGAGAGATAGAGTATGAGTGGGGGAGGGACAGAGAGAGAGGGAGACACAGAATCTGAAGCAGAATCTAAGCTGTCACCATAGAGCCTGACGTGGGGCTCAAACCCACGAATAGTGAGATCATGACCTGAGCCGAAGTCAGACGCTTAACTGACTGAGCCACCCAGGCACCCTGAGAATGGTCTAGAATTGACTCATTTAAATGACAAGCCTAGATAGTTTTAAATTGTATTTATACTTTGGTCATGTGTGCCACTTTTGCTGGAAAGTCATAATTGTTAGAAGGAAAGCTAATGCTTATTAAACACTAGCAAAGCACTTCATAGGTAACATCCCCTTTATTAAAAACAAAAATCCTATGTGGTAGGACTATTATTATTCCCATTTTGCAGATGAAGAAAAAGTTAGTAGCAGAAGCAGAATTTAAATACAGGCAGCCTGACTCCAGGCTTAATCAATGCCTTGTCTCACTTCTCAGGATTAGTCTTGAATTCTGTGCATTTTAAATTAAATATAACCTATAGGAACTCTTCTGTCACATCAAATATGTCTGCCCTGTAGGTACTACAGTCTCACCTTTGAAACTGCAGCTTTAAAGTGGTGACTTGCCCAAGGCCTCAAAACTAATAGAAGTCAAATTCATCTGTCAGAGACATTAGCTATTATGCCTCGATAAGGACGCAGACACACCTGGAAAAGCAGCCCAAGACTTCAAGTGCTTCCGTTTTGTGCCTTCATGAACTCTAAGCTTCTTGTATCATGTTGGGCCATCTTAGCCCCCATGATCTCTCATATTCTATCTCTAGGCTTCTTTTCCCTCCCCAAGATCATCCGGATACTAACCTTGACCTAAGAAAAATACACACCTCCCAACTTTCTGATACCCTACGTTACCTTCAGTTTAATTCAGACAAAAGAACTCTGCGGGCACTTTCTCGAAATACCCACACTCTGAACAATGGCTGCTCTGTACCTATAACACCATCTTGTCACACAGAAACCAGAACTCATACAGGTTTGACCCAAGCAAATGTCAGGGGAGGTGGAGTGAGTTCGTCACTAATAACCTCACCACACATTCTTGTTATCAGATTCTGAGAGATTTTTGCAGTGCGTGCCTTGCCCGGTGGAAAATAGATGATATATTCATTCCAGGTTGGCATCAGAATCGACAGAAACTATGCTTTAACTTACAGAAGCTGAAAATGAAGGATGTGTTCTTTGGCTAATTCTCCAAACAGAGCTTCATAACAGATAAAGCAAAGGTTTTGGGTGAGAACAAGTTCATGATGATGCGTTGTCCTAGATCACAATAAGCAGTTTTGCATAGAAGGTACCAAAGTTTTTTGCCTTTTTTTCCCTTAAGTGATGATAGATTTAGCATTAATTAACCTGTGTCTATGTGTGTATACTTGTGTGCAGGCACATGCAACAGAATGATGAGAAAGAGGAACGCTTTTCCCAAGCAAGATGACCACAGCCTACTAATTATAAATTCTTTTTGGTGCAAAATAAATTCCTTTTCTTAGAAGAACAAAAGATTCACTAATAGGAAAGTTCCTAGCAACGCACAGCCCTGTGCCCTATCTCCCGAGTGAAGATGGGCACTGAATCTTAATTCAAGAAAGCATTTGCTTCTAGGCCATCTGAAGTAGCTACTGGAATTAAAACAAACACAGAAAAGTTCTTCAATCTAAGCGCACGGCCCAGATTCTTCTTCCTTATCCTCCTCTTCATCATCACAACTATTCAACATTTTAAAATTTCTGGCATCAAAAATTTTTCTATATCTATCAAGTACTTAACTTGTAACACTCTTAATTGTTTGCCGCAAGACACGTGGGAGTCGCTTCCACGGATGTTGACATTGTGACCCAAAGAGGTTAAATTACTCATCCAAGGTCACACAATGATGGACCCAAGGCTGGAACCAGGAGCCCACTGGTTGCTCTATCACATCCACAGCCTTCCTTCCCTGACGGAATGCTTAGCACACCACAAAAACTCCTGATTTCTCCTGATCTCTGCCTCCACGACATCGGTCTCTCTCTTCCTGGGCAGTTTAAGTGAAGGCACACAATGAAAAGAGGAACAGGGTCATGTTCGGAGGAGCCCATGAAGGATAAAGAAGAGAAGCCGAGTCAGGTCAGCCAGCAGTGTGATGGGCGGAGGAGCGGCAGCCCTCCCTGTCCTTCTCAGACCTCCGAAGCCTGCAGCGAACTTGGGGCTTTGAGGATGTGTCAAGGAAATGAGCCCTTTGCTGAAGGTCAAGGCTGAATCACTTCAGTTTCCTGCAAAGGAGAGTAGTTGCAACTGTGTACCAAAAAGAAAAAGAAAAAAGAAGGGAGAACGAAGCTTGGAAATGTGGGCATCTCTACAGATTGGGGGCAAGGCCAGGATGAGATCTCAGGGCAGCCAGGTCATGGTTCTGCCCTGCAGCTGGAGGGAAACCGGGCCACAGAAAGCCATCCTTCTAGCGGAGGACCCTCTGACCGGCCTGGAAGAGATCATGTGTGGAAATGAGGCCTGGGTCTCCTGCTGCTAGTCCCAAGATGAAACAGATGAATAGACGGCAGGTAAAAGCAACAAACCCTGTACTTTTTAAAATACTTGAATTTTCACCCATATTCTCAAATATCACACGTATTACAATTTAAAACACACTTTCAAAGTATTTTAAAAACTGTATATATATATATTTTTTACTCTGACACACAAACATAGGCTCCAAGAACAAGGAGATATTGGTATTCTCATTTTTGAGAGGGGAAAAGTGAGGCTCAAGGAGGCTAAGGGTCACATGGGTAGAAGGCGGTTATCTCTGCAATTAAAGCCAAGTACTCTGAGTTCCGTTTTAGACATACCACCCTCTCAACTCCATTAGATAACATTGTTGGTGGTTGGTCATGTCTGAGATATAAAAATGGGAGCAGGTCACTCCAAGGTCAGCTAATAAGAACCTCTGGGAAAGGGACCCTGGCGCAGTTATTTTTTTTTTTAAGTCCCTCAGGTACCTTAAAAATGACAACTGTTGAGAATGGCTGAAATTAACAACTCAGGCAACAACAGATGTTGGCGAGGGTGTGGAGAAAGGGGAATGATTTTGCACTGCCGTGGGAATGCAAACTGGTGCAGCTGCAGCCACTCTGGAAAACAGTATGGAGTTTCCTCAAAATATTAAAAATAAAACTACCCTATGACCCAGCAATTGCAGTACTAGGTATTTACTCAAGGGATACATGTGTACTATTTCAAAGGGGCACGTGCACCCCAATGTTTATAATAGTGTTATTGACAAGAACTGAATTACAGAAAGAGCCCAAATGTCCATCTACAGATGAATGAATAAAGAAGATGACGGGGCACCTGGGTGGCTCAGTCAGTTAAGCATCTGACTTCAGCTCAGGTCATGACTTGTGGGTTCAAGGCCCACGTCAGGCTCTGTGCTGACAGCTCAGAGCCTGGAGCCTGCTTCAGATTCTGTGTCTCCCTCTCTCTCTGTCCTTCCCCTGCTCACTCTCTGTCTCTGTCTATCAAAATAAAGACATAAAAAATTTAAAAAAAGAAGATATGGTATATATGTACAATGGAGTATTACTCAGCAATCAAAAAGAATGAAATCTTGCCATTGACAACTACATTGGATGAAACGAAAAGGTATTATGTTAAGCGAAATTAGTCAGTCAGAGACAGACAAATATCATATGACTTCACTCATATGTGGAATTTAAGATACAAAACAGATGAACATAAGGAAAGGGAAGCAAAAGGAATATGAAAACGAGAAAGGGGACAAAACACAAGAGACTCTTAAATACAGAGAACAAACAGGGTTGCTGGAGGGGTTGTGGGTGGGGGATGGGCTAAATGGGTGAGGGGCCTTACGGAGGACTCTGCTTGGGACGAGCACTGGGTGTTATACATAGGGGATGAATCACTGGAATCTACTCCTGAAATCATTATTGCACCATATGCTAACTAACTCGGATGTGAATAAATAAATAAACTTAAAAAAGGAGAGCACAAGTTAAAAAAAAAAAAATGTAGGGGCGCCAGGGTGGCTTAGTCAGTTAAGTGTCCAACTTTCGTTCAGGTCATGATCTCGTGGTTCGTGGGTTTGAGCCCCGCGTCGGGCTCTGTGCTGACTGCCAGCGCNACCACTATTCTAAGAAAACATCATTTGAGTGTCAGAGGCAAAATAATAATTCTCCGGACACATGGGTGCCTCAGTCGTTTAAACATCCCACTCTTGATCTCTGCCCACGTCATGATCTCACGGTTTGAGTTTGAGCCCCGCGTCAGGCTCTGCACTGATAGGGTGGAACCTGCTTGGGATTCTCTCTCTCTCCTTCTTTCTCTCTTTCTCTCTCTGCCCCCATCCCCACTGTCCCTCCCCCCTCTAAAAATAAATAAACATTAAAAAATAATTCTTGAAACTTGAAACGTTTAAGGTATTCTCATGATTTTTTTAGGTTTTCCGTTTAAAATGCTGGCGTCTTTCAATATGAACTTGGATTTATACCTGCCAACTCCGCAAAAGACAGTCTGAGAAGTTGGGGTAACCGGGGGCAAGCCAACTTCCCAAGGAAAGCAGCTGAGCTGTGGAACAGCGTGGAGTGGAGCGGCCCACAGCCACAACGCTATCTGCGGAAGGGCACACTCTCTGTTTCTTTAAGCAGAAACCGGAACATGATTCCTTTATCACTGCAAAAAGAACAATTTGCTCTTTGCTGGAAGATGCACTTACGTAACCAAGACCTCTGTTTCCTGCCTCTGCCACGAAGAAGAGTGTGGTCCCTCTAGATGGGTGGGCGCCAGAAAGCAGAGGGCATCCTCTGTTGCCTCTCTCTGGCATCCCTTACTTCCCAAAGCCTTCTAGTTCTTTTTTACTTAAGAAAAGAAGTGTGTGTCAACTGGTCAGTTCCCTAGGGAACTGAGGCTCAGCTAACAGATCGGCTCTCAACGCTGATAGAAAATGCCATTCCCAGTTAGATGCTGAAATAAGAGATCGCAGGACGAGTGTTTTCCCTCTTATGTGCAAACTAAAGTAAAGGAATCATTGACAGTAAATTATTTTTTGCTACCTAACTTTTGGTTGCTTCATAATATTAGTCTAATTGTATATCAACCTTTATGATGTGTTTATTCTTTCAGTGTTGCATTCATTTTGTAATAAAAATCGTTATTAATACATTATTAAAAACAAAAAGATGTAGGAACTCTGGTTTTGATCTGAATCTCAACTTGTAACACATTCTTCAGATCCCATACTGAAGGTTCCAGATAGCACACGTTTTAGTCTGTACGACAGCTAAGGCCTTCTCAGTTAATAGGCTGGTGACTGTAAGCCAAGTGAAGGAGATTTTATAAACTGATATCCCAGACATGAGCTCATGTCAGTGTCTCACCTGTAAATATCACCATGAAAGCGATTTAAAGATAATGATGTCTTATGATAATGCAAGGCTGTTTTTACATATTTGTTTTTATTTTTGGAGGTGTACTTGTCAAAGCTATTGCATCTAGATGAGCAGCAATGCCTTCCTGAATGGCCATGGTCACAACTAAGTCACATTTTTGCAATTTAGCCAGTATTCTTCTTTTGCCTAATTCCTGGTCAATATTTGGATATCAGCTTCGCAGCATCTCTTCCCAGCAGGGTTCCCTGACACACTCCCAGTGTGAGTTATAAACTCCTCCTTCCTGCTCTATTACATCCTATGCTGACCTTTCTGTGACACCAATCCCACTGAATAGAGATTTCCAGTTAAAGTTCTTTGATGCAAGGATTCATTTCATTCATTCATCTGCTCAAAACACATTATTGCCTTCCACGTGCCCAGTACTGACTGAGGTCTTGAAGATACAGTCAATACAAACATCCCTGCCCCTCGCCTGGGTGGCTCGGTCGGTTGAGTACCTGACTTTGGTTCAAGTCATGATGTCATGGTTCATGGGTTTGAGCCCTGCATTGGAATGTGTGCTGACAGCTCAGAGTCTGGAGCCTGCTTTGGATTCTCTCTCTCTCTCTCTCCCTCAAAAATAATGTAAAAAAAAATTCAAAACTCCCTGCCCCTATGAAGCTTATATTTGGGTGAAGACAAAAAGGGCATATGAAATTTTTATGTTATGGTAGTTGCGGACAGAGATGGAATTTTAGGTGGAATAGCCACAGAAGCCCTCACTGGGAAGGTGATATTTGAGAGACATCTGAAGAAGATGAGTAACTCTTCCAAGTAACTCTTTGTTGAGTGTTAAAAAATAATAAAATTAACAATAAATTTGGCAGGACATTAAACGATTTGTAAGCTGTTATCCTCATATAATTAATTTAGCATACTTTCCTGTAAGAAACACTTATTTGCTCCCTCTTGCAAAATAAAGAGATGATCATACATTTATTCATACTTCTGGGAAATTTGGGGTTTTATGAACCAGATTATCTATGAGTAGGTGGGTGAGTCAGAGATAACCAAGTTTTACTCATGAAATTTAGCTTCTTTGGAGATAACCTTGACTGTTTAGATGAGTATCACTTTTTATCTTTTTAATTTTCTCCCTATAACTGATCTCTTGAGCATAATACTTGATTACGGCTTTGGGGTGAATGCTGGTTACTCTTGTTTCTCCGTGTTGAGTACCCTCAATACTCCAAAGGCTTTTCCCAAACGTTCATTGTCTTGTAGATTCTTCCTTTCGGAAGACGTCTGCCCAAAGCAGTGAGTTAAGAGAGCATTCATAGCCACAGCACTAGAGGATTGATAATGAGGGAAATGCTCCATCTCAGTGAGTTAGCGGTTCTGACAAGTAAAAATAGAAAAGAAAACATATTTCTTGATGCTGCCTCCACAGAACAGTTCCCACTGGCATGATGATGTACTTCTACACTTGCCAATGGAAGGGGAACATGGACACCCGTTCCATCTCACCTCTTTCTCATGCTCAACCTGCAGGAAAACCAACCTGATGAATTGGGCTTGGAATCCCTATTTATTGCTTTACTAGGTAGGCACTCTTGGGTGACTCGGTTTGTCCTCTCTTAAGCTCAGTTTCTTTATAAAAACGAGAATAAGCAAATCTCCATTACCTATCTCCCACGATTGGGATCAAGACTAAATGAAATAATAATATATATGAAAGTATTAGAAAATAATGAAGGATTATAAAAGAAGAAAGACATTGTATAGATTGAAACAGAAATGCAATACAGAAAAAAAATTGGTGGGGAAAGCTGGCAAGTATTTCCCTTGAAAGTTTCTTTTAATATTATTTGAAAAAGAAAAGGTGAATATTATTCGCAGCTAACAGCAGTTCTCTGGATACCAGATGCTGTCAGCCCTACCTTCAAAACACATTCTCCATCTGTCGCTGGTTCCCTTTTCCAGCGCCCTACAGGCCAGCGTCACAGAGCTCTGCAACAGTCCCTAATCTATTACTTCCCAATTTCACTTTCCCTCCCTCTTTTCGCCCCTCTCCCACAGAGCAACTAAAGTGATCTTTTGTAAATCAGATTATGACACCCTTCTCTTTAACCCCTCCCCCCACCTGATAGTTTATGATCATACCTAAAATCCTAAATCTTTATCAGGCTAAATATCCTATATGCTCTGGCCTCTACTGACCCCTCCAATTTTATCCACTGCCTGGGTCTCTTTCTGCCACAATGCTTCTATCTTATGGGCTTCTTTCCGTTGCTTGAACATACAAAAATTGTACCTGCTTTAGGACTGTCTCACTACTATCTCCTCTGCCTGGGAATCTTCCCCCATTTGTGTATGAATTGCTTTTTCCTATAATCTCTCAGCCTCAGCCAAAATCTATCTCCTTGGGGAGGACTCCATGTCCACCTCATCTAATGGTGCCTCCCCTCCCTAGGCATCCATTACTCTCTCTCTGTAACACTTAAAGTTTGTGAAATGACTTTATCTCCTTACATTGTATTGCCTGTGTTCCACAATCAATGTGAGCTTCACGGAAGCAGTGGCCTTGTTAGCCTTTTTCATCACTAAATCTTCTCCGTATGAGATTTTGACCTGGAACATTATAGGTAGTCACTAAATATGTACTGAATGAATGAGTTACAGTAACTGGAAGTCTTAAGAATCGTTATGAAGTGCTGTTCAAAGCAACGAGGTTTAAAATCTTTTGGATGAAATGATCCTTAACATGAACATATTTCCTGATCGCCTTGGAAAGGGAGAATTAGGAGGATGCATTAAGGATAATGATGGCTTGTTTTTAGCATGGATGCGACGTAACAGTTGGAAGCCAGCCAGACACTTGTGGTTAGCTCTTTACAGGACTGCAATGTCTATCCTAGCTTGTCACAAGTCATAATAATGAAAGCTGACAACAAAATTGGAAGCCCGTGTCTTTATTCCAACTTGCATTTCAGAGAAAATAACATATCCATCTACCAGCTCTGGGCTGGCACAGTGGGGATTCCAACCAATCATAAGAATATATTTTTTAAAAAATCTTTTTTTTTTTAAATAGCTTTATCAGGGGACCACAGTAACATCTCTGTGGCAGCACTTGAAGAAGAATTAGAGTTGTTTTCAGTCATTCTATGAATAACATGATATTAAAGAACAGGAAGAGAAAGGAAAAAGGATAAATACTTTAAAAATTGTTTCAGGTTTTGGGGACCTCAAAAGCAGAAAATGAATCATCTTTTTGTACCTGCCTATTGAATATACATTCAAAAAAGGGACCCGAAGCTAAGAATATAGGCCCATAATTGGACAGTTCTCAAGATCAATTCTTACTAATCAAATATAGAAGCGAACTATAGTGATTTCCTACAATACAGATAATTTCAAAATATCTAGAAATTAATTCAGGTTTACAGATTAGTAAACAAAGATGGAATTTTCCCAGCCTCATAGAGCCACCATAGACTGCCAAATACGGGAAATTCATCCTGGGTCCTGATAACAGTCAGTCACCTCTCCAGCTCAAGATCTTAGGAAGGAAATGCTAGACAATATGAGAGACCAGAAACAAACTGACCCACTCTGGGGCCAGACATGACAAACACCAGACATGAAGGAATTTTATTCATTCAAGATCCAGTTAATTACCTCCCAGACATCATGTAAGAATTCAAACCATGCATGTCCAGAGCTTAAGACAGTGCCATTGTTTTTTTTTTTTTAATTTAATTCCAAAGAATGTATAGCTATTATGATATGACATTTTTTAAAATTTTTAAAAATGTTTTATTTATTTCTGAGAGAGAGAGAGAGAAAGAGACAGTGTGAGCAGGGGAGGGTCAGAGACAGAGGGAGACACAGAATTCGAAACAGGCTACAGGCTCTAGGCTAGCTGTCAGCACAGAGCCCGGCGTGGGTCTGGAACGCACGAACCATGAAATCATGACCTGAGCCGAAGTCGGACACTCAACCGACTGAACCACCCAGGTGTCCCTACTGATATGAAATTTAAAAAGAATTAACAGCAATAACTATGAACGTAAATATCCTGAATAATGAATGAATGAAACAATGAATGAAAAATCCATATTCAAGATGAGAAAATTATACTTTAAAAAGTACTATAGGAAACTAAGGGCAGCTGGGTAACTCAGTCCATTAAGCATCCAACTTTGGCTAAGGTCATGATCTCATAGTTCATGGGTTCAAGCCCTGTGACAGGCTCTGTGCTGACAGCTCGGAGCTTGGAGCCTGCTGTGTCTCCCTCTCTGTCTGCCCCTCCCCTATTCATGTTCTGTCTCTCTCTGTCTCTCAAAAATAAATAAATGTTTAAAAAATTTTTTTAAACTACCACAGGAAACTACACATTTAAACTATCAGCTTTATTTTAGTTTTTTACTTATAAGATTTTTTTTTATTAAGATAGGCAGTAATATTACCTTACTTTTTTTCTATTGGTTAATGAAGTATGTCAAAATGTAGAAGTTCTGTATAACTCAGAGAACCAGTATTTCCCAAATGACCAACAGATAATGTTAAAGAATCATGCATGGATAGAAGGTGCATTCAAAATAGACAAGTGGTTTTTAATTCAACAAAGTGCAAAAATAAATCACTGATGCTTCCAAATTCCACATCATAATTAACCTTTAAAAAACCTGTCAAATTTGGGTATACTATCAGAGAATAACATTCACAGCTATCTGAAAAGGTTATTAAAATACCTCTCATTTTCCCACTGCATAAATGTGTGAGGCCTGCTTTTTTTCATATATTTCAAGTAAACAACATAGCACAACATATTGATTGGAGATGCAGATATGAAAATCTAGCTATCTTATCTTATTAAGCCAGACAGTTAACATATTTGCAAAAATGTAAAATGATGCTATTCTTCTAATATTTTAGGTTTAGAAACTATGGTGATTTTTCATAAAGTATGTTTCATTTATATTAAAATAGATTAGGCCCATTGTCTTATTTATCTTTTAGGCTATTTCTTTTAGATGACTTTTTAAATTCCTTTTTATTTAAATCCAAGTTAGTTAACATATAACGTAATAAAAATTTCAGAATCTTTATTTAGAACTTAGTGATTCATCACTTACATATAACACCCAGTACTCATCCCAACAAGTGCCCTTCTTAATGCCCAGCACCCATTTAGCCCAACCCCCCACTTCCCTCCCCTCCAGCAACCCTCAGTTTGTTCTCTGTATTTAAGAGTCTCTTATGGTTTGCCTCCCTCTCTGTTTTTATCTTATTTTTCCTTTCCTCCCCCTATGTTCATCTGTTTTGTTTCTTAAGAAAGTTTCTTAACTTTCTCTGTCTGACTTATTTCACTCTAGTCCCATCCATGTTGTTGCAAGTGGCAAGATTTCATTCTTTTTCTTATCACTAAGTAATATTCCATTGTGTGTGTGTGTATGTATATTTATAAATGCAACCGATTTCTGCACATGATTTTATATCCTGCAACTTTGCTGATTTCAGGTATCAGTTCTAGCAACATTTTGGTGGAGACTTTTGGGTTTTCCACATAGAATATCATGTTGTCTGCAAAGAGTGAAAGTTTGACTACTTCCCTGCTGATTTGGATGCCTTTTTTTCTTTTTGTTGTCTTAATGTTGAGGCTAGGACTTTCAGTACTATGTTGAGAAACAGTGGTAAGAGTGGACATCCCTATCGTGGATGCAGCAAAGGAGGTCATAAGAACCCTTAAAATCAGTTAATACTAAAATTAACCAAAAGGAAGCCCATATCTAGACATTTTATGATTAACATTTTTAAAACATTTTTTTTGAGAAAGAGAGAAGAGATGGGGGGATGGGGCAGAGGGAGAGAGAGAATTCTAAGCAGGTTCCACACTCAGCATGGAGCCCTATGCGGGGCTCAATCCCACAATCCTGAAATCATGACCTGAACTAAAATCAAGAGTCAGATGCTCAACCAGCTAAGCCACCCAGATGTCTCCATGGTTAATATTTTAAATGAAGGAAAAAGTTATCTCATGAAACTACTTGAGGAAAATGTTGCCTAAAAGGGTTCAATACTCAGATTATCTTTAAACTTTTTCTTTTTCAATGCCAGGAAGCACTGGGGATATTTTATAGAATTCTGGGAGCAAAAGAGGTGCCCTAAATATTTTATTCAAGTAGATTTCACATAAAAAGAGAAATTTATGATCCTGGAATGTTTTAGAAAATATATCACTTGTGCAATGGAATGTTTAAAGTTATAATGCAGAAAGGTAACAAATGAATAATAATGCTCAAAATTTAGAAGTTAGAATAAAATTTAATCATGTGTTGTGAGAAGTTAAAATATTAAGCCTAAATATTTGTTGAAATAATATAAAAGTTGAATGCAAACTGTTTAATTATAATAAACTGGATCTAAAATCCTGAATTATGGTCAACTCTGAAAGTGAATGGATTAAAATAAAGCTTACTGATTAAATCTTAAATTAGAGGATGTTAAGAAAACTATTTTATTGTTTAAAAATAATTTTACCGGGGCGCCTGGGTGACTCAATCGGTTGGGCGGCCAACATCGGCTCAGGTCATGATCTCACAGTTTGTGAGTTCAAGCCTCCCATTAGGCTCTGTGCTGACAGCTCAGAGCCTGGAGTCTGCTTTGGATTCTGTGTCTTCTTCTCTCTCTGCCCCTCCCCCACTTGTGCTCTGTCTCTCTCTGCCTCTCAAAAATAAACAAATGTAGAGGGGAGGGGGCAAGATGGCGGAGAAGTAAAGAGCTCCGTACTTGCACTCGCGCCCATACATCACACAGAAAAGATCTGAAGCCATTGGAAACCTTACAAAACCTGAGAGATTGGGAGACAAAGGACGCAGAATCCACTGAGAGAGCCTTCTAACGTGAGTGCGNAATGTAAAAAAAGTCTAAAAAAATTTATTTAAATAAATTTAAAATGCAATAAATTGCACATATTTAAGGAATAGAAATTAGTATGTTTTAGCATTTGAATATGACTTGAAAAATCACCACAATCAAGATAATGAGCCCTCATTCCCTCAAATTTCCTCTTATCCTTTTGTAATTCTAACCTGAGCCCCACCCATCCCCCTGCTTAATATCACTACAGATTAGTTTATATATTTATCTATAACAAATTGACTATAATTAATAATAATGTATTGTGTGCTTGAAATTTTCTGAGAGCAGATCTTAAATATCCTCACCTCCATGCTGAGTGTGGAACCCGCTTAGAGCTTTGCTAAACAGAAAAGAAAATCATTTCCATTAGAAAAAAAGAATAATCCATAATCCAGAATTATACATGGAAGTTTTGTACCACACAGACCAAGATGGGTATATGTACATAGATCTTTGCCTTCTTTACATGAAATTAGACCCCAAAGTACAACTGCAATACTCACTCTTTACTTTGAAATTAAATCCCAGGGCATTAACTTGTTAAATGTCAAAGTAGAAATACTAAACGAAACTTTTTTTTAAGGAAACATATCTTGATAATATATCTTAGATTTGGAAAGGACATCTAAGACTTAAAAATAATGGGAAGAAAGACATAATGTTGTCAATAAGTCTATAACAAGAAGACTTTTTGGGAAACAATTGCATCATTAATTACCTAAAAGTGTATAGCATTTAACTTTATAATTTAACTTCTAGAAATGTCTCCTTAGGCAATGATGAAAAGCTTATGTTTATAAATAATCACAATGGCCAAAAAATTTAGAATAGAGTTAAATGTATAGCAAAAAGTAAATATTTAGAAAAACAAATACTTATAAATGTGAATTTGAGTTGACATAGGATAATGCTTATAAAATTTTAAATGGAAAAGTAGTATACAAAATGGTATAGAAATAGAAATAGGTATAATTTTTTACTATATATATTCACACACATAGATAGTTGATAGATGATAGGTGATACATAGTGATAGGTAGGTAGATAGATAGATAGATAGATAGATAGATAGATAGATAGATAGATAGAGAATAGATAGAGGGGGAGAGAGAATGAGAAAGAGAGATGAAGAAAATATTTGTTTTCTTCAAATATTTTCAACATATTTGTTGGCAGTAAAGATGGTTTGAAAGATAATAGTCTTTCACTGCAATTTTCTGAAATGTATAAATCTTAAATTTCATAATAAGAATTGAACACACATCACTTAATCAGAAAACATCTCTATATAGTTTCTCCCTCCATATTCCCTTTGTATTTTCTTTTGCCCATTTGGCTCATTTTATCTCTCAAAATACCACTGTTCACCTTAAAACCTTGACTGGTATTCCTCTGGGGCATTTCTAAGCCTGAATACATTTAAAATGGAAATACCTAAGTAAAAGAAACTACATATTCAAGAAGAAGTGTACACTCCAGGGGTGCCTGAGTGACTCACTCAGTTAAGCATCCAACTATTGATTTCCACTCAGGTCATGATCTCAGGGTTTGTGATTTTGAGCCCCCATTGAGTTCTGTATTCAAAGATTGGGATGCTCTCTCTTTCCCTCTCTGCCTCTCCCCTGCCCTCTCTCTCTCAAAAATAACAACAAATAAACTTTAAAGTGTAAACTCCAAAGAACATGGGTTTAGGAAACAGAATGGAAAAAAATAAAAATAAAAACACCCTGAAACTGTCAGTGTGCTCTACTCAACTTGCTTTCGGACAGTAGTTAAGGGCAGCTAAAAACAACTCATTCATCAAGATAAATCTTATTTTAATGTAATTATTTTTAAATAGTATTTATCTCGACTAATAAGGTTTTGGAGCCCTCTAAAATTCTATATGTGAGGCAAGTGCCTCAGTCACTCACCCTGGTCCTGTCCCTTCCTCACAATGCCAGATAGAAACATGGCCTGAGCATTCGTTTACAATGGGATTTTCTGGCATGAATAATGGGTC
The DNA here is from genome assembly GCF_008692635.1 of Crocuta crocuta. Classification (NCBI taxonomy): domain Eukaryota; kingdom Metazoa; phylum Chordata; class Mammalia; order Carnivora; family Hyaenidae; genus Crocuta; species Crocuta crocuta. Next base: position 3,884,848 of record NW_027529451.1, read on the forward strand.
TTCTGCCTACAGTCTACAAAGAGAAGAGAATCACTCACAGGTGACCATGACATTTGTACACTGCAAGTATTAACAACCTGGCATGACCAGAAAGCTGGTTCCTTCCATGCTTCCTTCTTCAGTATAATCACAGCCAACAGCCATTATAACTTAAACCCTGCCAACTAGAGAGAACCTGATTAACAACATGTAGGCTGTGTCTCAGATGGAAGAGAGTCACCTGGAAATTTCTTTCCATTTCAACTTCATCTTTGGCAATGCAGGGCCAAGTATGAAGGGTCAGTAGAGAACTGTGATCTCACACTTTTTATTTCCTTTGCCAAAAAGAAATGCAGAAGTCTAGGTCCTAATGAGTGATTCTTCAAGTAAGACTGAGCCAAAATCAAAATGCAGAAAACCGTGCAATTTTTACCAGCATACGTACCCGAGTTTAAGTCTCCTAATTCCCAGACCAAGTAGTGTTCACATGGTGCTATTTCCCAACTCTATCTCGGTTGAGAAATGACCACCCAGCTTAGGCCTACTTTTGGTTACATGGACTTTTTTTTTTTTTTTTTTTACAAATAGTTTATTGTCAAATTAGTTTCCACATAACACTCAGTGCTCATCCCCACAAGTGTCCTCCTCCATGCCCATCCCCCCTCCCCCCCACATCCATCAGTCCTCAGTTTTTGTCAGCGTTCAAGAGTCTCTCATGGTTTGCCTCTCTCCCCTTCCCCCACCATTTCCCCGCTTCTTCTCCCCCTTGTTCCTCAGTTAAGTTCCTCCTAATCCTCCTATACATGCAAACATCTGATATTTGTCCTTCTCTGCCTGACTTATTTCACTCAGCATAACACCCTCAAGGTCCATCCATGTTGCTACACATGGCCAGATTTCATTGTTTCTCATTGCCATGTAGTATTCCATGGTATAGAAAAACCACATCTTCTTGATCCATTCGTGGGCTGATGGACACTTAGGCTCTTTCCATGTTACATGGACTTTATTCATCCTTTGTAACTAATGAAAAGAACAAGAAAAAAAGCCGATGTGAAGATAAATGTACCTAGACAAGACGACTGAATAGATGTTGTTAAATTAAGCACTTACAAAAAGATCATTAACAACAGAATTATTTTAAGTGTTTACTTATTTTGAGAGTGAGAAAGAGCAAGTGTGAGTGAGGGAGGGAGGGCCTGAGAAAGGGAGAGAGAGAATCCCATCCAGGCTCTGCACTGACAATGCAGTGGATTGGGCTCCATCTCATGAACCATGAGATCATGACCTGAGCCGAAATCAAGAGTCTGATGCTTAACTGACTGGGCCACCCAGGCACCCCAGCAATAGCACTGCTTTAAACGTATAACAAATCCATAGAGCTCGTAAGTATTTTTAGAACTTCATAGAGTCCATGGGTACTTTCAAACTGTACTAACCAGTGAGATGGCCAACACATGAGTGACATATTGTCCCTGTTTATTGAAGCTATCATCAACTGATCCTAACAATTACACCCACCAAGATTGGATGCAATCACAGAATTCTTCTTTGTTCAGTCCCAGAAAAAGCCACCAGACAAATCTGCATGAGAAGAAATTCCTTGCTATCCCTTATTTGGGTTGTAGAGAAAACAGAAATAAATAAAATTTAAAAGCTTTTATTAAATTATAATATATAATATATTATATATATATCATAAATGTATTGCTGGAAGAAGTTCCCTTCATGTTTCTTCTCAGTCGGTGATGACTAGTTTTATGTGCGCATTTGGCCAGGCTCTTCAATCAAACAATGATTTAGATGTTGTAAAGGTGGTTCGTAGACCTGGTCAACACCTACACTCCCTTCAGTTTACATAAAGGAAATCATTCTCAATAATATAAGCAGGCCGCATCTAATCAATTAAAAATCCTTGAAAACAAAACTAAGATTTCATCTGCCTCAAGACTAGCATTGAGTCCTGCCCAGGAATTTCTAGCCTGCTAGCTTGTCCAACAGATATTAGACTTACCAGCTCCCACAACTATGTAAGCCAATTCCTTGAACTAAATCTCTTTGCATGTATGTGTGTGTGTGTAAGCATGCATACACTATATACATATATACATACATATACACATATATAAACATACACATAAACATATATATATACATGTATATACCTATACACATACATATACATACATACATACATATACACATGTATATACACATATACATATATATACATACACATAAACATATACACATATACATACATATACACATAACCTACATATACATATACACATACACACGTATATACACATATACATATATATGCATACACATACACATACATATAGATTTCCTACTGGTTCTGTTGCTCTGGAGAACTTGACTGATATACAGTCACTGCTTTTCTGAGAGTAATCTCTTTTCTGACTGCTACCAGCATCAATTCATTTTATTAAACACATACTTAAAAGCACGTTTAAAAGCAAATTTGTTGGGGCACCTGGGTTGCTCAGTCGGTTAAGCATCTAACTTTGGCTCAGGCCATGATCTTGTGATTGGTGAGTTCTAGCCCCTCATCAGGCTGTTAGCACAGAGCCTACTTAAGATCCTCTGTTTCCCTCTTTCGCTGCCCTTTCCCCGCTTGGACTCTGTCTCTAAAAAATAAGTATTTTTAAAAATTAGAAAAAAGCAAATTTGTTAATTTTAGAGATGGTGATTATAAGGATCATTTATTTATCATAACACCTTGGCAGAAATTGCCATTCATATTCCTAATTTAATCCGCCTAATTCATGTTTGCCTGCCTGCCTGCCTTCCTTCTTTCAATTTTGCAGATCACAAAATGGAGGAACTAAGAGGTTAAGAATTCCTCCAAGGTTCTCATGGGATGCCGCTTGGCTTCATTGCCTCTTTTTTCTGTTTCACACAGTTGTATCCAGCTTCATGACAAATGACAAATGGCTCTCATAACCAACAAAGTAAACGGGTACAAACATTGCATTGAATTCACTTTATTCACAAGTACAAAATTTGACTTTAAGAGGAATTGTTTCTACTACCCCTACAGATAAATGTTAAGGTTTAACATTTAAAAAATGGGAGCAAGGATAGCATAATGCATGTTACATTTTATAACAAAAATGTGTAAAGTAAAAGAAAAAGGGATGGGAGAGAAAACAGAAGCTCCATCAGTGGTTGATAATTGCCCTAAAGTCCTTGGAATTTTTAAGTTAATAAAATGCAAATAAAGTGACATAAATTTTCATGGAAGTATAAAATATGAGAGCTGGGAAGTACTTTGCAAACTATTCCACCCAGCTCTATCTGTGCTTCATTATTCAGGGCATAATTGCATTATAAGAGGGAGAAAAAGAAACGAAATTACTGCGTGCCAGGCTATATTGGGAGATTTTCCGATGCTTATGAAATCCAATATTCCTATCAGCCCTGGCATTTTCCATAATGCAGAAGAAGAACTCAAAGTGTGCAGACTTCCATGTAACTTATCCACCAAGCCTTGCAATGCTTGCCATCCTCAACAAATTCTTCTAAGGTGACTTCACAGAGGCAGTCACAACTAAGTGATTCATTCAGTAGAGGGAGACCCAGTCCAGGATAAGTAAATCTAAAACTTACCCTAGTCAGGGCCCCTGGGTGGTTCAAGTGGTTGAACATCTGACTCTTGATTTCATCTCAGGTCATGATGCCAGGGTTGTGGGATTGAGCCTGTGCACTGAGCATGGGGTCTGCTTGTGATTCTCTCTCTCTCCCTCTGCCACTGTCCCTTGCTCATGCTCTCTTTCTCTAAAATAAAATAAATAAAAATAAAACTTACTCAAGTTAACCAGCACAGAGTTTATATGTTTCTGAAACAATGATGGTGTCCAGAGCAAAGGAATGTGCTGAGGGCTGGAGTCAACCACCTGGGCGGGGCTAAGGAAGCATGTAATGTGGGGATGGTAGTCAATCATCCAGTGTCTTTGGTTGAGAATTGGGATGGAAATTGGGTCCTCATATCATTGTTGAACTATTGAATCAAACCAATCATAAAACACAACCAGGTCCTCGACTTCCATCTAAAATACTCAATCTCCTTTACTGTATTAACAATCTAAAGTTGAATTTTCTGTCGGTACTAACTGGTACAGTAATCCCTTTTGGATCTTGTAGGAGACAGCCCAGCTGTCTGGTTCCAATGCCCTTGTAACTCTCACAATAAAATCCTGTCTTGAGGACCATTGTAAGTGGAAGGAAGTGTCCATCTCATACTACTATTCTCTCCATGGGAATCACTGAAACATGAGTATGTGGAGTACATGTTACCCCTTAGGGACTTCCGGGTGCAATGTTCTGATTCTACAGCATCTTGAACAATTCCTCTTATTCCACTCTATCTTATCTCTTCGCCTTGTCTCATCCACAACTCTAGAAATCTTGAATTTCCTCCTTCTATGACCTTTGAACCAGTTGAATGGAGATACAGAAAAATGGGGGTCCAAACTTGGAACGCAAGGACAGGCCATTCTGAGCATCAAGACTGAAATATCGTGGCGCCTGGGTAGCTCAATCTGTTGAGCGTCTGAATTCGGCTCAGGTCATGATCTCATGGTTTGTGAGTTCGAGCCCAGTGTGCTGTGCTGACAGCTCAGAGCCTGGAGCCTGTTTCAGATTCTGCGTCTCCCTCTCTCTCTCTCTCTGCCCCTACCCCGCTCATGCTTTGTCTCTCTCTCATTCAAAAAGAAATAACCATTAAAAATTTTTAAAAAAAGACTGAAATATTCAGTGGATTCTTCGCAGGGTGGGGAATAATGAAACAGATGACGCACCAGCATGGCTGCTGACCTGAGGGTAACAACGTAGAAGTTTCTGATGAGGTTCACAAGAGTTTATACTCCATTTGGTGAGGAGGTAGCTACTTCTTTCAATCCTTCTGCATTATCTGTGCTCAGTCATAACTTCTATGGTCCAAAATGTTGGATAGAAAAGCACAACATTATCCACGCTGAGATTCTAGGTCTAAGATTTTAGGGAAGAGAAGAAGGAACTGAGAATGCTATTTTGAAGCAATAATTGACTTCAGAAGTACCTGGACAGAGATTATTTTATTCCTGTCTGAGGCTGCAGCCCTGTCCTTATCTTGAATGCTCTGAATTAGGTCATGGTGACTCTGCCCTCTGCCACACTATTCTCCTCAGGTTGCAATGTGTTTTGTTCTCTTCTTTCTCCAAAGATGGCTTTGCCTCTCATGTCACAAATATATCAGATACAAACATCTTTGGCTTCCTGATCCAACTCACATAGGTGACCATCTAGTAAACCTAAGTTCTCTAAGGAACATGTGACCTCTCTTTTTCCCAAGCCCTTTCTATTCAACTCTTCAATAAATTCCTTACTTTATTTTTTAATTTTTAAAAGTTTATTCATTTTGAGGGAGAAAGAGAGACAGACAGACAGACAGAGAGACTCCCAAGCAGGCTCTGCACTGTCAGTGAGGGGCCCAATGTGGGGCTGCGAGATCATGACCTGAGCTGAAGTTGGACGCTTAACCAACTGAAACACCCAGGAGCTCCCAACAGTTACTTTATCACCTTAAGCTTCACCTGCATTATCTTTAAAAAGAGTATAATTTGGGGAGCCTGGGTGGCTCAATCCGTTAAGCAGTCACCTTCAGCTCAGGACATGATCTCGCAAATTGTGGGTTTGAGCCCTGGGTCGGGCTCTGGGCTGCCAGCCCAGAGCCTGGAACCTGCTTCAGATTCAGTGTCTCCCTCTCTCTCTGACCCTTCCCAGCTCACACTGTGTCTCTCTCAAAAATAAACATTAAAAAATGTTTTTAAATAAAATGAGTATAATTAAACTTACTCGGCTTAGCTTAACCTAGTTAGGCATTAAAAAAAAAATGAAGTCATGTATAGAAATCATTTCTGGCCACATTAGTCAAGTGATACACAAATGTCACTCCTACTACATTGAGATAGAATATGTTTACCATAATCCAGGAAAAAAGTTCAGGTAGAATAATTCAAAATAAATTCCCAAAGAAATATTCCTTTTTGACATTATTGTTTTAAGTATATATCATTTCCCCCTTTTTCAATGATCTCTGTTACAAGTCTCTTGGCCTTAGAACTATTAAAAACATCATTATCATTTTACTAATCATCTTACAGGCATTTCATTCCTCTTTCAGGCTCCACCTGTGAGGGCTCCCAAGGGGTGGGAGATAATTATTTCATGTCTATAGAATGCTCAGGTCTCCAGCATGACTCCTGTCAGAAACATATTTATCTACTAATCACTTGGGACTATCAGGCATTCATAGTAAAAAGAATGACATCATTTCTAATTGGAAGCTTTATTAAGGAGAAAAATAGGTTAGCTTCTCTAAAACTCATCTAATTGATTGGCCTCAAAAATGAATATATGTATATGCTAGTACTATTTGCGTTAGTGGCAATTATGGAACTTTGAAAAGATAGGATTTTTCCCTTTAGCAATTTATACATGAAATTTATTTCACAATGGGTTTTAAGGGTATTAAATTATTTGGAACATCTCCCATAGGATCCTCTATTAATTAGCAGGACAAAGTGAGAAGTGCTTAGGTATAAAACCATGATGTTTAGCAAATGATATCAAGATGTGATAGAAGGAACAGTGAATGCTTGAGCAAGGGCAAGGAATGGGTTAGAGTTTTCATCTATCCCGATTTCGCTGTGTGACCTTGAAGCCAAACCACTTCCATGAGTATCTTCACAAGCCTGAAGACAGTAGTGATGAATTGTCCCCTTGTCCCAGACTGCCTAACCAGGCAGATGCTTTCCAGAATGGCCCATAATTTTATCTACCATACATGGAATAAATATTTATTGGGCATCCTTCCAGCCAGGGATTTCATATATTTTTGCGATTTAACACTCCCAATCATGCGGGGCAGTTACAATTATTCACATTTCACAGATGAGGAAATTGAGGCTCAGAGGCAATAAGTCATATTGACATTGCCAGAAGAGGAAGAAGTCAAAGATTTTAGGTGAAGGTTTACTCTGTTCCATGAGACATTTCTCAAAGAAGAAAACTAAAAACTTAGCAATTGCTCGAGAGAGTGCTGAAATAATAAGAAATAGATATGAATCATAAACCAAATGGACCCACATAGATGCTATGAGTTGCGGTTTCATATTCTATCATAACACACGGGTGTGCAATGAATGAACACAACTAGGAATATTTCAGCAGAGCAGCAGGTGTCACATGACACCAATACCCCACTTCCTTCTGGTCCCTTCCCTCCCTTTACCAGCATTACAGATAGTAGCTTGAAAAGTCTGATACTAATCTTATTAGAGAAAATTCAAACACTCTTACCTGGCAAAGCATTAATAAGTACTGGAAAATGTCTAGAGGGCCTCAGGCGAAATCTTTCAGAAAATTTGCCAACAAAGAACTCCCTCAACAGTCATACCATTGCTAAAAAGTCCTTCCAAAGGTAAATTCAGTGCTGGCAGGGAGGTAAAGGTTCTGAGCAATTTCTGGGGCCTCCTTTGCTGCCTCTGTTATAATGAGTACTGGGGATATTTCTCTGTGAGGAAAACTAGAAAAAACAATAAAGTTAGGCTCTTTGGTGTCTAGAAACAGATCTGAAGCCCAACTCCCCTTGTTAGTGGCAGCATTTCTCTTGGCAAAGGAGGGCCATTGATTCACTCTGCCATTAAGGAAAGGAAACATGAGTCATTTCAATCAGACATAGACTATAAGGAATTATTGGGTCTGAGACAGTTTTGCTTTGCTGTGTATTTTAGGGGGGTATGGCAGACTGAATCAAAGCCAATTTGCCCCCCCCCCCCCACACACACTAAGGGGGGTTATCACAGCCAAGGCACATATAGGGACTGGGCATTGTTAAATTAGCACTTAAATAATGTAACTCAGCTCAGGGAAGGCATGAGGGCACTTAATGGGTGATACTTGCCTGAGTGAAGACCAGCTAGGTGACTGACCTCAAGGAAGATATACAAGAAGAGAGAGATTCATGAGGAGTATTTATTATTATTTAAAGAGAGAGTTGGTCTGAATCTTACACCCACATCCTAATAAAAGGAGGTATGGAGTCTCCTAACCCTATGCCTGGTGAGAGGGCATGAGTGTGGCACTGGAAGAGTTTAGTACATGTCCTTGCAGTTGGGGAATAGAGGGAACTAAACCTGAAGAGATGAGTATATCAGCTGATTTGAGGGCTGCAACTATAGATCCATCTGTCCACAGATCAAATGTTCCTGATACCCGGAGATCAAATATGGAATTCCATGAAAGAATATACAGTTGTTATGGGGTGCCTGGATGGCTCAGTCAGTTGAGTGTCTGACTTCGGCTCAGGTCATGATCTCACAGGTAGTGGGTTCAAGCCCCTCATCTATTCTGACAGCTCAGACTGGAGCCTGCTTAAGATTCTGTGTCTCCAGTCTCTCTCTGCCCCTCCCCTGCTGATACTCTGTCTCTGTCTCTCTCTCTCTCCTTCTCTCTCTCTCAAAAATTGAATAAACATTAAAACAAAATGGTTAAAAAAAAACAAACAAACAACATACAGTTGTTCCCAAGGACCTTGATCTTGGGAACTCTGTGTTTCCTTCTGGTGCCTACCTTTCCTATCTTCCTATTTAACATTTACCTCTTAATTCTCAAGATAATTTTCTAAAAAAGCTAGGTCTCATCCAAAGCCTTCCAACAAAAGCTATAAGCCCCAAAGGCCACCATCCTAAACTCAGGTTGTGAATAAGAGGAAAGGAGGAATCAAGCCAACTGATTAGGAAGGAGAAATTTCTAGGAAGAAGGGAGATCACTTAACAAGTTCTGTGCTGTTATTATTATTCGAAGAAGACCATTTTCAATTGCTAACATGAGATGACAATTGCAATTTACAGGGACCATGAGACTTTCATTACCTATGAGTGACTGAAAAAATTCTAGAGTTTTTTTCCCTAAGTTTGCTTACATTTCCATACATGAGCAAGGGAATGATCTTTCCTACTGAATGAAATTTAAAAGCAGAGTGGGAAACAAAACTAAGTGTGTTTTCTGATCACTTATAAATCTTTCTTGTTTAATGCACCGGCTACTATGATTTCCAGGCCTGATTTATCTGGTCATTACCAACTGCAACATTTTTTCTCTTTCTCTGCACTAAGATTGGTTTTGATTTATGGATTGTGGATACGAGAGGGGGCTTCATGGGAAAACGACCTCATGTTAATTCTGTTAAGTTTATTTTAACAGAGTGTACATTTGGCCCTTCATGAATACACAGAATGTTCTGCAGCTGGTAAATGTTATGGGAGTTTCCTCAAAATGTGTCTGCCCACGCAGCTTGGCTGCGAGCAAGCCCCCCCGTCCCCCGCAGCCCCCTTCCCTCCTGCCATACACAATGTGTCACATGCTTCCAGACACAGAGAATTTCATTTACCCACCTGCCCACAGCTTGGACTCGCATTTTTGTAAGCATAATTATTTGTATACTTTCCCACTCATTCCCTAGGACATTGGTAACCACAAAATCTGCATAAACGATGTCAGAACCAAAACGAAATTCCAGTTCACTTTTGTTCATTTCAATCATCCTGCCAGATATTTGGGGCTTCATTTTCCAAATAAAAAGTCTGTGTCCTCCATAAGGCATTAAAACCCTCTATTCTTCCTCTCTTCCCTAGCATGGACATACTTTGCCTCAAGAGAGGGAATTCTGAGATAAGGGCACAATTTAGGCTCAAGGTCACAAACAGAATCATCATGAAGAAGAATATGTTGTTGGAAAATGTTGTTGTTTGCTTCATATGCATGTGAGAAATAAAGAGACTCTAAATAGAACAAGATGGAACCAACCACAATCTTCTTTTCGTGGAACTATTTGATTTCTACATCTTCCTGCCTCTCCTATGGAGCTGGCTGAAGGGAAGCTACCAGTGGCAAATGTGCCTACACATCTCCTGGTCCCCATAGGCCAAAAATTTTAAATTAAATTAAATTAAACAACAACGTCTCACAAAAGTAACACAGAACTCTAGTACCAAACAGACGTTTATGAGTTTTACCATAGTCAAGCTCAGATCTGATTGGATGAAGATTTAGGGCTGAAGCTATAAAGAAAATTTTCCTAGAGTATTATTTTTTTAAAAGTTTTAAAAAGTTTATTTATTTTTGAGAGAAAAAGAGAGAGAGAGCGAGTGAGCGCAGGAGGATGGAAGGGGCAGAGATAGAGGGAGGCACAGAATCTGAATCAGGCTCCACAGGCTCTGAGCCGTCAGCACAGAGCCCGTCGCGGGGCTCGAACCCACAAACTGAGATCATGACCCAAGCCAAGGTCAGATGCTCAACCAACTGAGCCACCCACGTGTTCCTAGAGTATTCTTTTTGGCATGTGCTCCCTAATTGGGGGTAGTGGTGACCTTCATAGGTGACTTTGATCTAGCATTCAAAGCCATAGTGCTAGCTGTGTATTTAGCCATAATACAGTTCATCTATATTGTTAAAGGCCTGGCTCATTTCTCATCAAAGCAAAATGGTTCCACCTAATTGATGCCCAGTGACTGTTAGTGGTTATTTTGAAGGGAAAGGAATGGTCAGCTGGGTGAGTTTTGTGGCAGAAAATAGAATTAACATATAACATACAGCCGTTATACGGTGTCACAGCGCTAATACATTTGAAATAGAAATCTCACTTAACTCTTGACACCTCTCATCATGATCCTGTACCATGAATGTCTTAGTACCCGATGAACTAAACTTACCAATCTGCCAGCTGACTGTTATGAACTTTCATTTATCAGATAAAATGAATATTTTAAAAGGGTGAATGATTTGTATGAGGTTATGCTTCAGTATTTTCTCAAACTTGGCTAGTTATGCCTGTGCTCTATAAAAAATTCAGTCAAAACTCACTCTATTCATGTACTGTTTCCCAAACAATTTGTCCAGAAGGATAACAACAGATAGATAACATATATATAATAACAAATAGATAACACATCTACAAATAGTTGTCTGAATTTGTGTGATAAATCATAAAAAGTTCTCCCACATATACAATAGTCATGATTCCTGGGTTGTATGCACATTCTTTACCGTAAAAATTTAGACCATTTGCTCCAATGTATGAACCCCGAGGTAATTCAAAGCTTGTCAGTTATAGAAGGAATATATGAATAAATATGTTAGAATTAGATGCTTTTATATAACAAAATAATGAGTTTTTTTCATTTACTTTTTCTTCACAGCATATTATTTTATTTGTATTATTTTTTTTCTTTTTTCATGGTTTTTAAAACTTTTTTCATGATCATTTTTCATCTTTAAGTGTACTTATCTTTGGGGCTCAAGAGAGAAATAATTAGGCCTATAGACTTTGAATAGATGGTCGTTGAAATTAACATTTTCCATGAATAGAGATGGAACTTTGTTACTTTCTCCTTTCTTTGAACTCCCTCCTGTTTATATGTAAATTGTAGTTTGGGGCCATAAAACAGAGTGGAAATAGATACACATTGAGATGCTTAATGGCGATGAATTCAACTCAGGGTAAAAACATGCTGGTACGGACTACTTTAAAATACAAGGCAGTGAATCTGAAGAATTTGCAAATATCTAGGTACATATTGGCCCAGATATTCTTTCTCCAACTCTTTATCTCACAATCTTCTCTGCAAATTAATTATACCAGTTATACTTCTTTTGTACTCTAGAATTTACGTGGCTCTTTCAAATATAATTACTGAATTTGATCCTTAAAACATCCAGTAAAATATTAATTATATTATTAATCCCATTTTATTAATAATGGCACTAAGACTCAAAAAGATGAAATGATCTGTCCAAGATTCAATCGGTAACAGCTCTGAATCTAGGAAACAATTCGAAGTCTTCTCAAGTATGGAGCATGCATTAATTCCAAAATCCTCTCCCCCTTATATTTCAAATATCATTTGTCTAAACCATAGCTATTGCATTATAACTAATTTGCATTCGTCTGTTTTATACTTAAGGGCTGTAGAAGGTTTTTCTGATGACCAAATGGAGAAAAGCATATAGCAAAGTGACGAATATGAAAAGCATAACCCCTGGAAAGCAGGTCAGAATGCTCTAGGAAAGTTTAGGAAAATGAGAGTCAGAGAGGTAATCCCTGATCACACCCTCCATGCTCCTCACCAAGATGACGGCTTGAGAAAGCCTAAGGGGATATGCAAAAAAGAGAAGGGTGCTGAAAACACAGACAAATAATGTTAATATTGGGTTCAGCAAGACAAAAATGAGAAAAATGTAATTTTAGTGGAAATTGCGAGGAAATTGATGTTTAGCCAGAGCCCATTATGCTAAACACTTTATATAAATTTCTTGATACAATTTTCTCTCAGTTCACCACCAATAACGAGAACACTTTTACATTAATAATTACTTGCCACTTCTAATAATTAAACTCTAACTATATTTAATGTATTCATTATGTGATGGAGGTAAAGTGAGCCCAGGACTTGCCTTGAAGAATTAATCAGAAAAAAGTAACTAAAATGAATATACTCACAAACACAAAATTCAAGCTATTTACTCACTTAACAGATCTTCCAGTTGCCTTAAGTACTCGTGACAGATGAAACAATGAATGTTTTGATATTATAATTAGTGAGAAGTGTTTCTTCCTGTATTCCTTTAAGCAATTTGGTGTTGGCTGTGATTCTTAAAGACCTTACTATAACCCACCAAATTTCTGTCTTCCTTTCTCCACTAGACAGAGAGAAGGAAAGCTCTGAGGTCTTACAGACGACCCCATGATTTTTCATCTAGTCTGCACTGCAAACATAACCAGGGGGGAATATGAATTTAGCTAACACGGTGTTACCTCATCTATTTATTATTCTCGGCTAAGGGACTCTGAAACTAAAGAATTTTTCACCTGTGGGATTCTCCAGAGAAAATAAGAGCTAGCCTGTAGGATAAAGGTTATAGTACATTCCATTTTGTCTATCCAGAAAGGTCTGTGCCAGTCAGGATCCAATAAGGAAAATAGAAATGGCTAGATGTTTTACATAAAGGGGACTTAATTCACGCAACTGGTGATAGAACAGGTGAGTGAAAATATGAGATGACGAGGGAACCAGAGATTAAGGAAATCAGGAAGCTTCGCGCTTCCTGGGGATGGTAGCAACATCACCAACCCAAGGGCCGGGTCATCCAGGGAAAACTGGAGCCACGGGGAGCCCGTCCAGCCTGTGTGGGACCCCCAGAGGAGCTAAACCTGAGGCAGAAAGAAAGGTAGAGAATCTCCCCCATGTTCCACCCCATTCCCATCCTCCAGTCTCAGGAGGGTTTTAGCATAAGAAGGGCAAGGAATGGATTGAAGGGCAAACAAGTCTCAATCAGCAAAAGGCTTTAGCAAGAGAACTGTTTATATATAATACCTCACACCTCATAATGTACCTCACACCTCACCTACCAGACTTGAGCTTCACGAAGGCAGCTTTCAGATGCCCACGCCTTGCAGTGCCACAGCACAAGCCCAGGGGAGTCCCACTCCGGGAGCAGAAGCATCTACAGGCCTGAAGTGGAAATATATGTGAGAATTGTTTGTGAACTCCTCTGTGACAGCTGCAACACCTCCCTCCCCGTGGAGATTCCAGAAATCTCTGGGTGAGATTAGGCAGGAGTAGGGAAGAGGGGGTGCTTCCCAAAACTCAAGGAGGTGAAGTCAGTGAAACATCAGTTATTACCATAAATAGGACCTTGCATTTCCTCTAGACTGATGATACTTCAGAAACCAGATTACTCACACACATAAGACAACTAAAAACATATACCCTAATGTGTCGGCAGTGATTATCATGTCATACTTTCTGACATTTCTGCAGTGAGTACTCTATGTTACTTGCATTACTTTAGGAAGTTATTAAAAAGTAAGGTGTTGTAATCCATTCTATTCAGCTTACTTGCTGTTTTCTGTTTTCCTGGTTGGACCTTGACTCACATAGACCCTTTCTGAGTAGCAAGCATCTGATTATCCATCTCCAGGCAGTTTAGTAAGGACCCAAGTTCCGGAGTACCTCTTTCTGTGAGCCAATTTAATTGGTCTGCCTTGTCAAAGCCAGTTAGTCATGCCCTGATTCTTGGGCTCTTTTGAAACTCTCTGACAAAGATGGCTTTAACATTCTTCTCAGCGTGACTAAACTTTAGGGAAGTTTGTTGTTGATTATGTGCCCCTTACTTCCTTTTTCTTAGACAATTTAGAGAATTTGTATTTGCAAATTCTTCCTCTGCTCCCTTTGAAACATATATGTCTCCTAAGAAGCTTCACACCAGTGTTAGGACCCAAACAATATCTTTCTCGAGAACATAGAAACCGTCTCTTCTTAAAATGGAGATAGTGGATGGCTAGAGACAGTTCAGCATCTTCTAGCCTTAGTGGGAGGGAAGGAGCCTACCTTCAGTGGGTACCTTGCTTCCAGTTGTAAAACTATTCTCATAAAGATAGGTTTACATTTCTTTTGGGTAAAACCAATGACCAAACAGAGGTGGCAACAATTTCCCCCATCCCAGTTCTCGAAAACCTTCCAGTGAGAAATCTCCATGAACTCATTGTAGACACCTGCGACACTGCCCACTCCTGTTGAAGTTACTGTCTCTCTCCTAGTGCAATAGCCTTGCATCAAGTCTCCTGTTTAACCTTCCCCAGCAAATCCTTACTTAGACACCTCCCTGCTCTCTCTTGGGCTCATCCAATTCCCAAATGGTTTTTTAACAAGGAGGAATAAGACTCTAGGTTGACATACTCCTCTCCCTGGGAAGCTGAGGGAGCTTATTTAGGTGCATGGTGGGGGTGCTGTTGGTGGAAAGTCTCAGCTACCATCTCCTTCAATGACACCTCACTGCAGAGAGAGCCCTCATCCGGCAGACACCAGGTGCCCTCACTCAATGGGTGTTAGGTACGGGAGTATAAAGATCTGGGCCTCCTGGCCCAACTGGGACAATTCTCCAGCGGATTCTCCAGTTCCAGAGTTCCCATAGAATCAACCAAGGCTGTCACTGGGCCAGCGTCATAGCTCAGCTTTCCCTCAGCCCCACCCTGCATCCTCCCTGCTCTCCCCTGGTCCCAAGAATACTTCAGAATATCCTACCCACTAAACCATCTCAGAATCTACTTCCCAGGAAATACACCCTGCAGTAGGGTTGTGATGAGAATCCGCATGAAGTGGATGTGAAATTCCTGTGGAATCTCTGACATGGTGGCTTTCTGAAAGGTAAACATGATGATGGCTACCGATCGAGCACTTTGATAAGTATTATCTAGTTTTCACAAAAGTTACAAGATAGATATCTTCTCTTTTATTATCCGGTGAGAAGACCAAAACCCAGAAAGGTCACAACTGTGTTCCAGTTCACCCAGCTAAATGGCGGTGATGGAACTGAGCCTGAGGTCACTGTGACTTCCCATTATCCTGCCACCTAGTCACCCATGACGACCTGGTACTGGTGAAGACAGCTTCCCAGCTGTGAGCCATCTATGGACTGGAAAGCTATGACTTTAAGAGAGAAGGGTCTTAAGCTGGAATATAGAAATGCCTGCGGGTGGGGAGAGTGTATGTAAGAACAGCCAGTGAAGAGCTCAGCTCCCTCCTCCCCAGCAGTTCCAGACTGTGCTCTCTGCTGAGAACAGAGGAAGGTTGTCAGGTCTATTAACCTCAGCAAATGTAAATGGGGACCCAGATGCTCTCATCTAAAATAAAATCCTCCCCAACAGATGGTCAGGTTTAACAAGTTGGTATTGAGATGGAACCTTCCAAATAGCTCATCTGTACAAGAGCAAAATCAAAGAGAACCAAAACACCAGCCAATCCATTTTCTGGGGCTTAGATACTGGTCGTGAGAATGACCAGCAGCTAAAGACCGTACAATACCTCTCTCCAATGCAGCATTGATGTGACAGAGACTATTTATTTATCCAATCAAAGGAGGCCTGATTTGGTGACCAGGAGCCTGTCTAATGTGGGCTAATCCTACAGGAAGAAATGATTGATCCCTTTGAACAATGTTTACTGAGCAACTCTCTTGTACTAAGCACTGCCTCTGTGGTTGGAGGTGCCAGGTGATGAAAAGGCAGGGCTTTCCATGAAGAAGTGAGGATAAATAGCCTACTAAGTGGGCAATTTCAATTCATGTGATTTAAAAATGCACTGGAGGTGAAGAACGGGTTCAGTAAGAGATCAGAGAGGACATGTCCTAAGTGGCTTTTCTCAGTCAAGACCCATTTCCGAGTGGAGGAGCCTGAGAAGTTGAGACTTGAAGGAAGAGTAAAAGGTAGCCAGGAAATGTTTGGAAGGGGAAAAGTAGAAGTTGTAATGGGCAGAAGCGACTGATTTGCAAAGGCTCAAAAAGTAATATCGTATCTGGGATAGTCTGGGTTCATCTGGAACACAGTTTTTTAATACTCTTTGAAGAAGGGAAAATGCTTTAATACTATAATGTTTTATTTTATATACTTTATGAAGCATGACAAATCTGTATAACCTTCACTCATTCGTAGATATTTGTTGAGGTCCTACGAAATACCAGGCACTCTCCTAGGCCCTGTATGGTTATAGTCACCAATAAGAGCTTCCCCCCTCAGTAATAAAGTTCATGATGAGTGCCTGTTACTGGCCAGAAACCCTAAATATTAGGACAGGGTCTTGGTTCTCACTGGGATGGAACATTTGGGTCACCTGAGGTGCTTTTAAAATTGTCAATGCCAAGACCACCCTGCCAATTAAATCCAAATTTCTGGTGAAGAAGCACAGGCACCATGTTTTTAAAACCCCAGTCAATCCCAGCGTGAAGCCAAGTTAAAGGACAAGCGGACTAGAGCAGTAGTCGTCAGAGGTAAGTGTGCATTAAAATCAGAGAAGACTGACTTACTAGGTTTTGGGTGAGGTTCAAGTATCCGCATTTCTAACAAGTTCGCAGGTGACACTGATGCTTGGGTTCAGGGAACAGACTTTGAGAATCCAAGCGCTAGCATAGGAAAACCACCTGCAGTTATTTACCTCACCAGTAAAAGACACCTCCTAGTAAACGTACACATTAACTACACCTTAATGATACCTCTCTACTTCAGTAACAGACTCCTTGACTTATTTATTTATTTATTTATTTATTTATTTATTTATTTATTTATTTATTTATGAGAGAGCAAGCATCCGTGTCCAAGTCATTTAGGGACAGAGACAGAGAGGGAGGGAGGGAATCCCAAGCAGGTTCCACAGGCTGTCAGCACAGAGCCCCACATGGCACTGAATCCCACCATGACCTGAGCCAAAATCAGAAGTCAGAAGCTCAGCTGACTGAGCCACACAGGTGGCCCACACACTCCTCTTTTTAGTGCATTTTCTTCCAAGAAAGGGATGAGAACAAGAACTTGAAACAGACTACTAATTGTTACATTAAACCTTCTTTGCTTGGCAAGAGTCCCAAAAAGGAAAGCGCTATGATGAGAGGAGACATGGGACACAGGGCTGCCCTTATTTTGGCACACTATGTGAAGTTCAAGAGCAAGGATTCCAGCGGTGTCTGGGTGGCTCAGTTGGTTGAGTGTCCAACTCTTGATTTCAGTTCAGGTCATGATCCCAAGGTCATGGGATTGAGCCTCGAATTGGGCTTTGCCCTGAGCCTGGAGCTTGCTTAAGTTTCTCTCTCTCTCTCTCTCTCTTCTCCCTCCCTCCCTGCTCACTCTCTCTCTCTAAAATTAAAAAAAAAAAAAGATTTTTTTAAAGTAAGGATTCCAGGGCCACACGGACCCATCTCTGCAACCTACCAGCTTTATGATCTTCAACAAGTTATGTATCTTTCCTGTGTCTCAATTTCTTCTTAAACTGTGAGGGTTGAAAATACCAGTAGAGTACTTAGAACAGAGCCTGGCACATGGCAAGAGTTATAGAAGCATTGGGTATTACCACTTTCCTGAAATCGGCCTGCTACTCTTCTTGATTAGTTTATAATGTTGCAAACTGTAAATATCCTCTTTTCTTTATTTATGCTCCACGTTTCAGACATCAACCACATCTTCCAAACATTGTACCGATGCAATAGCAGATCCTGTGAGGAAACAAAACCCATTACAAATACTAATAAACTTTCTATAGGTTCAGTAAGGGTTACATGGATGTTATATAAGACATAAAATCTACTCTCAAGAAACTTAATTCTAATGGAAAAGGGAAGGCATGGTTGCAAATAACTATAAGCCATAGTAGACTTTATAAAGACATTCAGAAAAATGAAAGTAAAGTTCTGTGGGCCAGATAGAAGAGAACAGACATCTGGTTGTAAAGATAATGACCCACAACTATGACTTCAAGGAGAAAAATGACAGTTGATGTGGGTCATGAAGATGAATAAAAGCTCCACATAGAGAGATAGTGATGGAAAGGGCACTTCAAGGAGAAGGAATGGCTTATGCAAAAGAATTAAAGCAGAAATACAACAGTCAGTATCTTTCTGGAAAACAGAGAGCACGTGCACTGAAATCCAGAATCAGTGTCACTGTATGTATTCATCCCCTTACAGCCTGTAAAACCAGCCTTACATTTGTTCCCACTCTGACTGGTGATAAGTTCCTTTAATACTAAAATATTAATGTATATCGGTGGATAAATTTCTATTCCTGCAATTTAAGGTCAAAAGAAATATATATATTTATATATACATATATAATGGAATTATATATATAATATAAATATAATATATTTAATATAAATAGTAAATAATTTTATTTATCATTTATAATAAATAAATAATATTTTAATTATTTATAATAAATAATTTTATTTATTTATTGTTAATAAATAAATAATATATTTAATATAAATAATAAATAATAAATATATATCCTATATATTTACATATTATATATATTATATATATATAACGTATA